>NC_082721.1:21377391-21687141 GCF_030144855.1 Hypanus sabinus
AGAGAAACACTTACCCGACAAAGAAGCATTCCTACTCGTAACAAACCAAAGAAGCCATTTTGAGTAACATACACAGGACATTGTACATTAAATAGAGATGTATCTCCACCATGCCACCCTGGAGGTACAATACTGCAATAATTGAGGGGTTTCTTCACTCAACCCAGCCTCTCCCTCTCCATTAGCAGAAGAACCCTATGCTGTAGTCCTTCCCCACCAAGCCCACAGTCATACCAGGGGAGATCCATACAGTGAATGATTGGGCACTGATGTATGTTGCTGCACCTGGGAGTGCGGGTGCACAGTTTGCTGAAAGCAGCCACGCACATCAAGAGGGTAGAGGAGAAAATGTTAGCTTGCTGGCCTTCATTAGTCAGAGCGCTGAGTTCGGAAGGAGGGATATTATGTGGCAGTTATACAAGTCATTGGTGAGACCACACTTGGAGTATCATGCGCGGTTTTGGTCAACCTGTTATAGGACATTCTGCAGATGTGGAAATCTCGAGCAACACCACACAAAATGCTGGAGGAGCTCAGCAAGTCAGGCAGCATGTATGGACCGGTATAGATAATTAGCTCTCACAGACCTGATGAAGGGTCTCAGCCCAAAACCTTGACTGTTCATTTCTCTCCGTAAGAAAGATGTTGTCCAGCTGGAGAGGGTGTTAAAGAGATTTACAAGGACGCTGGCTAGACTAGAGGGCCAGAAATTGGTCACACTGGACCTTCATCCTTTGTAGTGTAGGAGAATGAGAGGTGACATTAAAGAGCTCAGAAAATTATGAGGAGTATGGAGAAGATGGCTGGTCACGGGGCTTTTCCCCAGGTTTGGGGGTCCAGAACTGAAGGGCACAGATGTAAAAGGGGAGAGATTTGAAAGAGAGCTAAGATGCTACTTCTTTACATAGAGCATATGAGTATCTGGAATGAGGTGGGAACAATTGCAACATTTAAGAGTCAGTTGGATAGGTACACGGAATAGAGCAGCTCGGAGGGTTATGGGCTGAACATGGGCAACTGGGACTGGCAGGTAAGATGAGCAGTTGTGCCGAATGGCCTTCTTCCATACAGTATGAGTCTGTGACTCTGTGACATGCGGTGAAGATCGTATCCACTCCGGATCAACGTGGGCTGCAGATGCTGAAATCTAGAACAACAAACAAAATGCAGGAGGAACTCAGAGAACAGGCAGAGAAATGTTCATCAGGACAAATTCACCCTGCCTGGAGATGTTCAAAATCCATTCTGGGGTTTGGGGCACAGTTTATTGGCTAAGGGGAAAAGGTTGTTGAAAAGACTCCTGAGAATGTGTTTCCCTGGATTGCTTTAATACTACATGATCACAGACACAATCTCCCTCTCTCTCTCCCTCCCCCTCTCTCTCTCCCCCTCTTTCTCCCTCTCTCAGTCTCCCTCTCTCCCTCTTTCTCCCTCCTTCTCACTCTCTCTCTCTCTCCCTTCCCCCCTCTCTCTCTCCCCCTCTTTCTCCCTCTCAGTCTCCCTCTCTCCCTCTTTCTCCCTCCTTCTCACTCTCTCTCTCCCTCTTTCTCCCCCCCTCTCTCCCCTCTCTCTCTCTCTCCCTCTTTCTCCCCCCCTCTCTCCCCTCTCTCTCCCCCTCTCTCTCCCTCTCTTCCTCTCTCTCTCTACCCCCTTCTTTCTCCCTCTCTCTTTCTGTCCCCTTTTTCTGCCTCTCTCTCACACACACACACACACACACACCCATACACACACACACACACACACGCACACACACACACGCACACACACACACGCACACTCTCACACACACACACACACACACACACCCATACACACACACACACACACGCACACACACACACGCACACACACACACGCACACTCTCACACACACACACACACACACCCATACACACACACACACGCACACACACACACGCACACTCTCACACACACTCACACCCACACACACCCATACACACACACACACACACACACCCATACACACACACACGCACACACACACACACACACACACCCATACACACACACACGCACACACACACCCATACACACACACACACACACCCATACACACACACACACACACACACCCATACACACACACACACACACACACACTCACACACACACCCATACACACACACACACACACCCATACACACACACACACACACACACACACACACACACACACACACACACACACACACACACACACACACTCACACACACTCACACACACACGCACACACATGCTGCTGCAAGTAACTTTGTTGTTGTACTTGTGCAGATGATAATAAACTCATCTTGAGACGTGCCACCACGGAGGTTTCATCGTTAGGACCGCGAGCTGGTTACTGTTTACTGTACTAATCATCGTTTACTGTTTACCTGGTCTGCATACTACATGTTTTTTGAATTATATTTTATTAACTTATTTATGGTAATATTCTGGTTTATGTGTGGGTGCACCATGGTCTGGAGGGATGTTATTTCGTTCAGCTGATAATAAACTTGAACTTGACTTAACGTACACGGAGACAAAAGCACATGGGAAAACACAAGTATACCACATACATTAACTTTCTCCTCTTCCTAAGTAGTCCCTTGAGATTGAGCTCAGATTACGCAGCTTCAGAGGTGACAGATGAAGACTATACGAGAATCACAGACTCTTCCACGGGTGGGGCAGAGGGTGTCTGATAGGACGGGTGGGTAAGTCGTTCAGGAGATGGTTTGCATGCGCAGTACTCTTGATGCCTGGCCTTGAGGTTCTGAGTGCCGTCCCACATGCATCTCCACTCTGACTGGTTATTGACCAGAGGTTCAGTGAGAACGTTGCATTTTGGCGACAAGGAATTGCCGACATTTTGGGTTCAATCCTTGCATCAGGACCTGAAGTGACGTCAGTTCCTTTCCTCCCACAGACACCGCTCAACTCACTGTTCCTCCAGCAATTGCCCGTTGCTCCAGATTGCAGCATCTGAGCCTCCTCTGCTCAGATATCAGCACATCTGTTTCAGGGGTCTGGTGTCAGGCACGGTCTGCCCAGTGCTGCCAGACCCACTCAGTATTCCCAGCAGTCTACTGATTTATTATTTCAGATTTGCAGAATCTGCAGAATTTTGATTCTAGCTGGAGTATCCCATCAGCTCCAGAAGGTCTGGCCCATCATTACTCCTTCCCAGTGTGAGGTCTGGGAGCCAGTAACATGGGAATAGGACTATGTTGTGATAATAGACCTCAGCCCTGTGTCAAATCCCACCCTCAGTACCGTGTTCACTCTTGCCGTCTTATTAAAGGAAAGAAAGTAGAAGCTTCTATGAGGGTGCAGAGGAGACTTACCAGGATGTTGTCTGTACTAGGGGGGCATGTCTTATGAGGATAGGTTGAATGAGTTATGGCTTTTCTCTTTGGAGTGAAAGAGTATGGGTGGGGGGGGGGGGGTGACTTGTTAAAGGTGCACAAGATGATAAGAGGCATAGGCAGATGGCCAGTGCCTTTTTCCCAGAGTGAAATTGGCTAAAACAAGAGGGCACAATTCTAAGCAGATTGGAGAAAGGTATAGGGGATTAGGATCACTCGCAAACTATCTGCGACTTTAAGGAAGCTTGACTCAAGAACCAAGTTACCAGTAAAGGCAGCTGACGTAAGCAACGCGGTGGATGCTACATGGGCCAGACAGGACGTAAGCTCTCAACTTGTTTACAGGAGGTAGGGGCGCATGATCCACTGTCTCGGTGATTCACATGAAGACCGAGGAGGACTCTACTTTACCGGGTTACCGCAGAGGTTCTGTTGCAGGCACGAGAGATTTTAGAAGCGTAGCTCTCTCCCAATAACTCCGTAAGCCAACCGATTGACATCGACGCCACCTACGAACCACTAAGTGCCAAAGAAATGCGAGCCAATAGAATTCAAGTCTCAAATGAAGGGATAGCCAATCAGGTCTGAGTCAAGTGAACAGGGAGCCTAAATAAATGCAAGAACTCCCAGAGAGAAACACCAACAACTGCGCACTGAGGATGTCACCCTGACCTGTGATGGAACATTTGCAAGCCAAGCTCGGCGTACAACGCAACATCGAGTATAGGGAATGTCAGAGGAATCTTTTCTTATATACAGAGCAAGTAACTGATCGTAGACGTCAGGAGAGGGAAATCAGAGGTCCAGTAATCATTGAAGGATCAGAGGAGGAGAGGATCAGTATCTCAGAGGACCTGTCCTGGACCAATCAGAAAAATCTTTCTTTTCAAATCTTTTTATTATTATTATTATCCAAAATACAATACATCAAAGTAAGTAACACTTACAATGTCTCAAAAGAGAAACTAAACGATATTAAGGATTGAAAAATATGATGACACAAAAAAAAGCAGAAAAGAAAAAAAAACACTACAAAAGCAAGAAAAAAGGGAGGGAAAAAAGACCCGTGAGGTGTTCAACCCCAGAGCCGTGCGTCGTACAAAACATCAAACCGCCAGCAAAAAAAACTATACCAAAGTTTACAATTAGATCATGGAGGAAATCTGACAATTAACTCAAGTGGTAGTAACGAGAAAATGAACCCCATCTTTTCTCAAAATCAAACAAAGGTTCAAAGGTTCGACTTCTAATTTTCTCCAAACTAAGACATAACATCACTTGAGAGAACCATTGTGACAGAGTGGGAGCCGACGTGTCCTTCCACTTCATAAAAATCTTATTGCAAAGAAAGCATGACAATGCCTTCACTCCCCCAGGAGTCTGCGGAGGTCTGGCATGCCATCAAGAGCCTTGGCGGATTTCTACTGATCTGTAGTGGGAAGTGTGCTGACTGGCTGCATTCCAGCCTGGTATGGGAACACCAATTGGAGTGGAAAATCCCACAGAAGGTAGTGGATTCGGCCCAGTACATCATGGGTAAAGCCCTCTCCACCACTGAGCACATCTACGTGAAACATTTGCCATAGAAAAACAACATCCATCGTCACCACCCAGGCCAAGCTCTTTCCTCGCTGCTGCCATCAGGTAGAAGGTACAAATGCCTCAGGACTCGCACCTTCAGGTTCAAGAACAGTTACTACCCTTCAGCTAATAGGCCCTTGAACAAAGGGGATAATTACACTCATTTAAGGACTCTTTTATCTTGTTATTTCTTGCTCATTATTCATTACTATTGATTTATATCTGCATTTGTACTGTTTGAGGTCCATCGATCCTGTTTACAGTTACTGTTCTTTAGATTTGCTGACTATGCCCACAGAAAAAGAATTCCTGGGTTGTGTGTGGTAACATGTATGTACTCTGATAATAAATTTTACTTTGAACTTTGAACTTTTGAGTGGCGGGTGCATGGAACACCCTGCCAGGGGTGGCGTTAGATAGATTGATCTCAGAATAGGTTAAAAGGTCTGGACAACTCCTTGGGCTGAAGGGCCTGTACTGTTCCATGCTCTGATTTTCTCGTCTCAGAGAGACTCACCCACTCCCTCTGCTGCCTTGTAATTGCATTACACCTTTAAACCCTTCACCAGGAACTGTCTTCCCCTGGACCCAAGGTCGGGGCACTCAGATCTGACTTTAGCTTTCTGTGAGGGTGTGGGTGGGGGCAGGAGTTTGGAAAACAGGCCAAAGGCAAAAAAACATGTCTATTATGAAAGAAAAAGAAATGTAATTAGCCAGTGCATTTAATTTGAAAGCGGATATAATTAGATGATAATTACTGGCATTGAGCCCTGTGTTGAAACAAAGCATTGTTTGGATACCTCTAATGCAAGCAGCCTCTCACCTCTGAATCCCCAGGGATAGACTCAGGGCCCTTTGAAACTTTACACCAGACTTTCAAGTCCACTGTTATTGATTAATGACATACTCGGCCGTATAATTGAACAGATACTTGAGAGAAGTCGTTTTATTCCCAATCCAACCAGGCCAAAACATGTTTTACTGCATGGGAAGATCCCAGGATGGAGGGAGGCTGGAAGCCTGTGTGCCCAGAAGGGCTTGCATTTCCGTGACAGCTGACACACGCTCAGGACTCTCGAAAGTGTTCTACCGTCAATTTTGACCTTTCCAAAGTGGGGTCAACGCCATCTGAAATGTGTGGCAGATCATACATGCATAACAATCTCCCACAAAGCAACGGGCAGATCTTTTCGTTTGTGATTAATACTTGTCCGGACTCTTGGGATAGCTCCCCTGTTTAAATTCTCATTAAAGAGCCTTTTGCACCTTCCCACAAGTGCTGGACAATCATCATGAGGAAACGCTGGAGATGGATCGGGCGTGTGAGGAGAAGAGAGGTCAACTTCATCATCACAACAGCCCTTCACTGGGCCCCTGAAGGTAGGAGGTAACGCGGGAGACTAATGAGGCACCATACTGTAGAGGCAGAAATGAGCAGCCTGGGTCACAAGAGAGAAGATGGCCAAGGACAGACAGAGACGACCTTCACTGCTGCCCTAACGCCAGCAGCGTAACAGGCAGTAACTATATGTGCTGAGAAGGGTCAGTTCAGAGGCCTAGAGTTTTACAGCACAGACACGGGCCCTCCAATCCAACTTGCCTTCCTGAGCTAGTCCCTTTTTCTCATATTTGGCCTGTGTCCCTCTAAACCTTTCCTATTCATGAACCTGTCCAAAGTGCTTTCTAAATGGAATTGTATAAGCCTCGAACACTTCTGGCAGCTCGTTCCATATATTCAACACTCTCTAGGTGTAAAACCTATCCCCTTCAAAACTGTCCCCCTCTCATTTTAAATCTATGTGCTCTAGTCTGGAAAAAAGACTGTGAACTATCCATCTTATTTACACCCCTCACAATTTTATAATCCTCCATAAAGAAAACACTCAGCCTCTTACACTCTAGGGAACACAGTCCCAATCTATCCATTCTCTTCCTATAACTCAGGCCCTCCAGTACTGGTAGCATCCTTGTGAATTGTTTTTGCATCACCCCTAAGTCCTTAGATATTTTAAATGTCTTAAAATTATGCTTCTTATTGAAGTACCCATGGCTGTGACTGGATTTCAGCTGTAGTAGACTGAAATGGAAATATCTGGTGATTATCATTGGAGCTGCTTGAAAAGAGTCACCACTTAATGGTGTTACCTTACCAAGGAAGGCGGGTCGAAACCAGAGTAAGAAGATGGGAGGAGGGGGAAGGTGTACACATTGGCAGGTAATAGGTGAGACCAGATGAGGTGGATGGGTGGGAGTCAGGGGATGAAATGAGAAGCTGGGTGGTGATAGGTGGAAGGAATGAAGGGGCTGAAGAGGAAGGTATCTGATAGGAGAGGACAGTGGCCAATGGGAGAAAAAGAACGAGGAGGAAAGGAGAGGGAAGAGATGGGCAAGGGAGGAAAAGAAAAGAGAAGGGGGGAAGAGGGGAGCCCGAATGGGGAATGGAAAAGAGTGAAGTGGGAGGGAGAGACGTTATCGGAATTTAGAGAAATCGATGTTCATGCAATGAAGATACCAAAATGGAATATGAGGTGTTACTCCTTCAACTTGAGTCTGCCACTGTGTGAAGACGTTGCCCCGCTTAAATCTACCCCCCCCCCCCCACCTCCAACATTGAATGTATGACCTCTAGGTTTTGGTTCCTTTCTCTGGAAAAAAAGACTGTCTATGCTCCTCCGGCTCCTCTATAAACTCACCCCTCAGCAACTCACACCAAGGAATAAAATCCTAGCCTGCCCATCCTCTCGCTAAAATCCTTGTGAAATGTCTTGAGGTATTCGGGATATCCTTTGCTGCAGTAAGAATCCACTAGTTCAAGTTTAATTGTCGTTCAACCATATATGAATACCGCCAAATGAAACAGCATTACCCTGGGGCCAAGGTGCAAAATTCAGTGCCAAAAGTCACATACAAGATCGCAGGCAAATAGAAGGTATCAGTGAATACAGTCACACACAAAAAACATATTGTCCAAGACCCTGAGTCCTGAGTATATGGATGGAAGTTGTTGTTTCAGTCCAGTACAGTACTGAGCGAGAATGCTGTTCTTATCTACTACTTAGATAAGATGTTAAACTAAGGGCAGTTCAGCTCTTGAATGCATGATATCCCATTGCAGTCCACCAACACAGTTCTGGATAGAATGTGGAAGAGTGGCTTGGAGATCTTGGGATACAAACAAGTCATTAAATATTATTGCGATGCGTGAAAGTGGTAGAAACATGCGTGCAATTTTATGAACAGAAAAAATTAAAATTGCGCTGGCTCTCAGTTGTCCAGATAATGGGGTAAAACTTTAAGCTTCACTAAAACTGCAATAACCTCACTGACGCTTAAGGATCTTGTGATCATTCAGCATTTGGAATCAGAAGCAGGTTTAATATCACTGGCAAATTTCTTGTTTTGCAGGAGCAGTACATTGCAATACATAATAATAAACAAAACTATAAATGGCATTAAGAAATTTATTTTAAAACTTTAATTCAATTTAATTTAATTTTTAGGAATTTGTATGTTCTCCCCATGACCACATTGGTTTCCTCTGGTTAGTAGGTTTATTGGTCATTGTAAATTGTCCCATGTTTAGATTAGGATTAAATCAGGGGATTGCTGGCTAGTATGACTCGAGAGGCCAGAAGGACCTATTGTATCTCAATAAATAAACATAAGCGCTTGTAAAAAGAGAGCAAAAAAGGAACAAAAATATTGAGGTAGAGTACATGGATTCATTATCCTTTCAGAAATCTGATGACACGGGGGAGAAGTGTTCATAAAATGTTGATTATGCACCTTTAGGCCCTTGGACCTCTTCCCTGATGGTAGCAATGAAAAGCGAGTATGTCCTGGGTGATAGGAGTCCTCAATGATGGACGCCACCTTTTGAATATGTCCTTGATGTTGAGGAGGCTAGTGTCTATGATGGAGCTGTGTTTGCAACCCTCTGCAGCTCTTTCTGATCCTGTGCAGTGGCCCCTCCATACCAAATGGTGATGCAACCAGCTACTATAAACGTCTGTAGAAAATTGCAAGAGTCTCTGGTGTCTTGCAAAGTCTCCTCAGACTCCTGATGAAATATAGCCACAATTGATGATATTGAGAATGTGGAGTCCATGAATTGCATTATTGTAGGGAGTGACTCATAGAGCATATTTCAAAAACAGATAATACAAAACAGATTAAAAATGGTAACAGTATTACATTATCACAAGGGAGACACAAGAGTCTGCAGATGCTGGAATGTGGAGCAAGAATTAATCTGCTGGAGGAATGCAGCATCTTTGGGGGATAAGGATTGTCAAAATTTCAGATTAATGTACTACAGCAAGACTAGTGCAAGACCTTAACCCAAAATGTCAACAATACCTTTCCTCCCACAGATGCTGTCCAAACCATTGTGTTTCTCCAGCAGCTTATTTGTTACCTTACCTAGCTGTAGTGTGACCCCTCGAGTCGAGTATGGTGTTCTCCCAAGGGGTTATCTGTTGGTGGATCCTCATTTGGCTGGAGAGGTCGATCCAGGCGTCACATGTTCTGGTGCAGTGTGGGCAATAGCAATTGGTTAATGGTAATGTGGTTAGTGGTTGGGTCTTTCGGTTGTTCACTCCCTCATTTTGCAGCTACTTGTTCTCTACGGCACAGCAGAAGCCGTCCTCATGTAGCACGACTTCCTTTTGAAGAGATTTCCTCCAGGTGTATCTGTTGAGTGCAATTTCTTCCCAGCTTATAGATGTAACGTTGAAGCTATTATTGATTTTGTTGTTATCTTTGAAATGTCTCTTTGCCCACCAGGGGCTCACTGACATTTCTTCAACTGGGAGAAAAGGTTCTGTATGGGGAGATGTGAGTTAGGCATTCAGGTGCCATGACTGATCCATCAGAGATGGTATTGCTCTGTCGTGGTGGAGATCCTGTACATATTGACCTACCCCCAACATGTCCACCACAATCTGATGTTCTATTGGTCATGTTACTCGGAGTTTACTTCATTGTTTGACGTCTAAGCAATGTTGTTCAAAGAGGTTGCTGGTCTGAGAACAGCTCACCACGTATAGACGTAAAGTAATTCTGCATGCTTCAGCCAAAGAGGCTGAAGGAGGCTTGAAGTGGGAGGGTGAGTCCCTGGGCCCTTGGCTCCAACCTTCAGAGTAACTGAATTTGGCTCCGGTAAAGAGAGTGGCTGTTTTCTCAGAGAACAGAGAATGGTTACCAACCACAGGGCTCTTGCTGTGGGAGTAACTGCCTTCCTCGGGCCCGTTTGTGGAAGTAGCTCTTCCGCTGAGGCTCCAGTGGGGGGAGGACGTCCCACCTGGTGCACTAATTGGGAGAGCATCCTGCAGGGCCATTTGGAGATCAGGTCAGGAGCAATGCCTCGAGTGGGCAGTGTTCAGGCAGTATGGTGCATCCACAATCTGGATATGTGACCGCAGGATAATCAAGAGCTGGGTACGCTGTATTTATGTTGGATTTGTCTGAACAGGGAATGCGCACTGCATTGGTCGCCTTAACACACAAAATGCATAGAAGTAAGGGCTGTGGGCAGACACCATTTATAAGGATTAGACAATAGACAATAGGTGCAGAAGTAGACCATTCGGCCCCTCGAGTCTGCACCGCCATTCTGAGATCATGGCTGATCATTCACTATCAATACCCAGTCCCTGCCTTGTCCCCATATCCCTTGATTCCCCTATCCATCAGATATCTATCTAGCTCCTTCTTGAAAGCATCCAGAGAATTGGCCTCCACCGTCTTCTGAGGCAGTGCATTCCACACCTCCACAACTCTCTGGGAGAAGAAGTTATGCCAGAGCAATAACATTAGATCTGTTGGCACTGGTTGGGAACTTTTACTACAATAAAGAGGTCATGTGGATACCTGCTGGGAGTCTTCAAAACTAGAATACTTGAAAATCAGTTAAGGTGGCATCGAACTATGATCCCCATAGAGATCAAAGCTCAGACATAGTTGTTTCTTTTAAGTTTATAAGGATGGTTTTGGGGAAAGACGGACAAGTTGGGGTCAGGTTAGGGTTTAAGGACTGGGGATGTAGAGGAGTTAAAGGTCAGGCCTCTGCTCTGCACTTGAAGACCAGCAACATGATGTGCGGCGGAGAGTATATTGTCTGGTTGCATCACAGCTTGATGTTTCCATATATGGAAAATCCTACAAAAAGTAGTGGATACGGCCCAGTCCGTCACAGGTAAAGCCCTCCCCACCAATGAGCACGTCCACATGTAGCACTGTCGCAGAAAAGCAGCATCCATCATCGAGGAGCCCAGCCACCCTGGACATGCTCTCTTCTCACTGCTGCAATCAGGAAGGAGGTACAGGAGCCTCAGGAATCACAGCACCCCTTTCAGGAATAGTTACACCTCCTCAACCATCAGGCTCTTGAACCAGAGGGGGGTTAACTTCACTCAGCCCTCTTCCCACAACCTATGAACTCACTATCAAGGACTCCATCTCATTTTCTCAATAGTTATCACTTATTTACTTACTTATTATTATCTTCTTCTCTTTGTTTTTGTAAATGAAAAAGACGGGTGTATCTGTACTCCGTTTGTCATTCTGTGCCTCCTTGTTTCCTTATGACAGGGCAGGATGACCTTTGCTACTGATAAACCTCTGTTTTGTACCCTGGTCAAGTGATGTGTGCAGCCAAAGATCTATATTCACCACTCCTCTCCCCTGGGGATCAAAAATAAAAGAGCCCTTTTTCCCTGGGAACCTGGGTTTAAACACCTGCAGTAGATTAGTGGTGCTAATGTGGAGCTAATAAAGGGTCTTCTCAACCCTCCCCTTTCTCTCCACTGACTTTTATCCTCCCTTGAACAAGTGCCTCTCTCACCCTTTTGTGCCCTGCCTTTGCCCTGCTGAGGGTTTGATTCCTGCCATTGAAATGGAAAAGAGTTCTGTGAAATAAGAGGCTGGTATCTTCAGGGCTGTGTAACCTAATGAGTTGAGAGATGCACCGTCTACACACCAGGGCTGCAGCTTTAGAACACAATACTAATGATCAACCAGTCCCCATAGACATTTAAATTGTGTTCCTTCCCCCGACTCGCTCAGGATTTATTCCATTCAGCAAAGTAGAGGCACATGATGCCTTGTTCCCCCTTCTCTCCTCCACTCCCATAAAAGCCCAGGTACCCTTTCCTTCAGCAGTCTCCTGGGGCCAGGGATGATCCGTATCCAGCCCAGTAATGGGACTCTGAGTAGCTAATAAACTCACCCTCCACTGGTAGGGAAGGAGGCATATGATGGGATTGCGCAGGTGGGAAATTTGAGAAATGTTCTTTTCACCATTTTCAATTGGATTCTCTCAAAGAGAGTCTATTCACTGGAGTATCAGATATTTTAAGGATGTATAAAACCCTGAGGGCTATAAAAAGGGTGGATATACACTGTCTTCTTCCCAGTGTTGTGGAATCAAGGGCTAGAGGACGTAAGTTTATAATGATAAAGGTTTATGAAGCATCAGAGGAACGATTTTTTCATCCAGAGGGTGATCCGTATATGGGAAGAGCTGCCAGAGGAAATGGTTGATGCAGGTAGACTAATAACATAAAAGTTATAGGGTATGAAATGTTAAGGGGGACGAAGGCCAAATGGGAACTAGCTGAGGTAAGAATCTTGGTTGACATGGAACAGTGTCTGTGTTCTACGACTCTATGGCTCAAGTTTTTCTGTTCTGTCCCAGATACTTGGACAGTCATGGGCCAAATATGGCCAGGAGTCAGAGGGGTTTTTTGAGGAGGCTTTGTAAACATCTTTTATCTTTCTCTTGTTCAAAGTTAAAAGTCCATTTATTACCAAAGAGTGTATATATTACACTATCTTGAGATTTGTCTCCTTACAGGCAGCCACAAACCAAAGAATCCATTAAAAAAAGACTGTCCAGCACCCAACGTGCAAGGGAAAAAAAATCGCTCAAACAGCAAAATTAAGCGATCAGCACCCAGAACAAAACTGAGTCCACAGACACGAAGCCAGTCATCTCTGCAGTCGGAGCGAGCCACAACCCCAGTCTAGTGCAGAGCTGAGCAAACATTTGCAAAGCAGCAAGGAGAACGAACTCGACCTTCCCCTCTGGTCCCGACACCCTGCTTTTTCATTCTGGTCCAGTGTTTCAATTGTCCGAACATCGGGCTGTTCCTCACTCTAGGACCCAGGCCCTGACAATTCGATATGCTCTGGGCCTAGACCTCTCTGCCATGTTTCAGCCTGTACCTGGCCTTTCCAATTCGGCCTGGTGCTTAGATCTACCATCTGGTAATCTTCTGCTACACAGAGCTCAACTTAGACTGATTGTGTGTGTGTGTGAGCTTAGTAGAATCAGGCAGGATTTTCATTGAAACCTATTGATTATTGAAAGACAAACAAGAGAAAATCTGCAGATGCTGGAAATCCGAGCAACACACTCAAATTTCTGGAGGAACTCAGCAGGCCAGGCAGCATTTAGGAAACGAGAGTACAACCAATGTTTCAGGCTGAAACTCTTTGGCAGGACCAGTGAATATTGTGGCCTTGTGGACATTGAGAGTGGACAGGGGATGTTTCCAATAATGGAGGCAATAGGACCAGAAGGCACAGCCTCAGAATACAAGAACATCACATTAGAACAGAGAAAAGGAAGAATTTCCTTAGCAAAAGGGTGGTGAATCATTGACATAGATGACTGTGGAGGCCAAGTCATTGAGTATATTTAAGGTTGAGATTGATAGGGTCTTAATTAGTAAGGGTGCCTAGAGTCACGGTGGGAAGGCAGGAGACCTGGGTTGAGAGGAATGGTAAATCAGCCAAAATGAAGCGGCAGAGTAGGCTCCGTGGACCAACTGGGCCTAATTCTGCTCCTATGTCCTATGGCCTTATGTTCTCAAACAACAAGCCTTGTCCAATTGAACCAGCTGAGTATTCGTAGGTCCTCAGTGCAGGGAATGTTAGCCTGAGTGAGGATGCTGATGTTTATTCTATCATCCTTCCTGTGGATCTGGAGGATTTTATGGAGCTCACTGTGGAGGTATATCTTTATATAATAGTCCATACTCAGGAGCATAAAGGAGAGTGGGGAATACTGTAGCCTAGTAGGCCATAAACTTCTGTCAGGTTTGAAGCCTTGATTTTCAAGCACATTTCTTCTCACACACACTCAATGTTTCAGAAGCAGCTTCTTCCCCTCAGCCATCAGTTTTCAGAACCGGCCATGTACACGTGAACTCTACCTCATATTTTGTACTTGCTTATTTTTTATATTTCTTAATGTAATTCATAGTAATTTTTATGTACTGCACTTTGTTGCTGCCAAAAAGCAAAAAAAAAAGTCTTAGCATGTCAGTGATAGTAAACCTGACTCTGATTCTCATCTAACACACTAAAGGTGTTAGTGAATTTTATCATCACTGTTGGTCCTCGTTGAGAGATGACTCCCGATACATGGAAATCGGTCTCCATTCTGCAGGAACTTGCGGTTGATGGACATAGAACCTTTGCTTTGCAGGCATTAAGTGTACAGTCTACATGATTGGTGTAGACCTTTCACTTTCAATGACTCTACAAGTCATGTTCTCAGTATTGTTCACTTGCTTATTGGATTTTTTTCTGTATTGTGCAGTTTATCTCTTGCGCATTGTTTTTTTTTTGTCGGCCTTGTTTGTGTGTAGCTTTTCATTCATTCTGTTGTACTTGCTTGTCCTAATGTGAAAGCCTGCAAGAAAATGTGTGTACTTTGATCATTATTTACTTTGAACTTTTAGACGGGCAAAAGAGGCCAGCATGCACAAAGTGGGCCAAAGGACCATTGTGCTGTATGAGTCCCTGACTGAAGATGATTTGGAGCACAGTCTCCAGAGGTACACATACACAAAAAACAACAGATGCTGGAAATCCAAATAAAACAGAAAATGCTGGAAGCAATCAGCGAGTCAGGCAGTGCCAGTGGAAAGAGAAATAGCTAATCCTTCATGCTGGGGACCTTTCATCAGAACAGATGAAGATCCAAGTGGTTGGCGGAACCAAACTCCACAATGAGCATATTAACTTGTTAATAAACAGCAACTGAATACAATTTGTTCTTTAGTGGAACACATTTGTATTTTGAAAGTTTAATTGAATTTACAAAATGCTTGCAGATGCCAGGAGGATGAAGGCAAGCAATGGGCTCTCAGTAAATTTTCTCTTTGTTTTCTCCCCTGCCAAGCTTCACTGAGGAAATGTGTTTGTATGGCAGTTTATTCTAACCTTGGGACATCCCACTGCTCTCTGCAGGCTCATCGAGCCCCTGAAATTTTATTAGTTTACTTGGGCTGCATTTTCTCAGTAGCTGCAACCCTATAATCTGCAGTCTGTTTTTGTTTTTGTTACCTTAACATACAGATGTATGGCATAATCTGACTAGATGTTACGTAAATGAAAGCTTTTAATGGTATCTCCATACATGTAATAATAAATCAGTCATTATTATGTGCTGAATCATATGACGTGGGTGATCATGATCTTGACCATGCTTGTTCTTGGCAAATTTTTCTATGGAGGTGATTTGCCATTGGCTTCTTCTGGGCAGAGTCTTTACAAGACGGGTGACCCCAGACATGGTCAATACTCATTAGAGAATATCTGACTCACATCAGTAGTTGCATAACCAGGACTTGCGATTGCGCCAACTGCTCATATGACCATCCAACATCTGCTCCCATGACTTCAGGTGACCCTGTTCCGGGGTGGGGGGGGAGGGGGGAGAAGCAGGTGCTACACTTGCCTAATGGTGACCTGCAGGCTACTGGAGGGAAAGAGCCGCCTACATCTCCTCTGGTAGAGATGTATCTCCACCCTGCCACCCCTAAACCAATACCAATAGCAGAAGTGGATGTTTTAAAGGAGATCAGAGTGGCTGCATTTCGCACAGCAGAATCCCAGACTCAGCTAAAATTCAGTGGAATCTATTCTGGTCAGATTAGCTCTGGGAAGAATGTTGTTTTAGGCAACGAAGAAAGCATTTTCTTGGACTTGGGATATTATTACGATGATTTTCTTTTTCACAATGTTAGATAGATCGGGTTTAACCTCCCTTCTACCATTGAAAGATAGCAATAATACTGCAGCTTGGTGCTTATTTCTCACCTTGCTTATGGACCATTTGTCCCATGCCCATCAGGGAGGAGGCTACATAGCATCCACGCCAGGACCATCAGACTCAGAAACGGTTACTCTCCCCAAGCGGTAAGGCTGATCCACACCTCCAGACACTAACCCACTCCTTCACGCCCCCACCACCACTACTTCATCATTTCCTGTCAGCTGCCTTATGTACAGATACTGCTTAATATGCTGTCACTTTATGTACATAAAATCAATCTATGTATATAAGCTATCTTATGTATCTAAAACTATTGCATTTTTTATTATTGTGTTCCTTAACTTACTGTGCTTTTTTTGTGTTGCGTCGGATCCAGAGTAACAGTCACTTTGTTCTCCTTTGCATCTGTGTACTGAAATTTACATTGAACAATCATGATAGTTGAACCTTGTTTCCCTAATCATTACTGATCACTGCATTCAAAAGTCAACAGGTGACCTGCTAGCGAATCTCAAAGGATTGCTACAATGTAAGAGCTCCTGGCTCCAGCACTTCCTATCTCTGTACTGTCCCCAGTCCTACACTCCCAAGTCTCTGCACTCCATCGATGCCATTACCTTCTGGAGCGTCAGTGGCCTTTGCTGCACTATTAGCAGCCAAAACCTCCCCGCTAACTGTTTTAACTGTAGTTTGGTTCTGTGAAGTTCATTGGGACCTCTCCCTCTCTCCTCTGACTTCACATTGAGCAGATTCAAAGCCCCACTTCAAGGTCCTGAGCATAAAATTTCTTACCAGTGCCACTCAGGCTATGTCCACACTACGCCAGATAAATCCATAACCGAAGCTTTTTCTCTTTGCTTTTACCCTCCGTCCACACCAAAACGGCGTTTTCGTCCCCCAAAACTAGAGCTTTTCAGAAACGCTTTCCAGGGTGTGTATTTTTGAAAACGCCGCTTGGGCAGATCAGTGTGGATGGGGTAACCGGAGAAATCTAAAAACGCTGTCATATGGCAGCGCGCCATTTCATTGTTTTCTTGAACGCAACCTAACAATTTCAGAACAGACGGCAACGAGACTGACGTCAGAAGAGTTAGAAATGTACTCACCAAATACTTTGATCCATAACTTACTGAATAAATAAGTATACTCACTTTGCCCTTTTTTCTGTCCTTGCTTGTATGAAGGTGGTTTACCTATTTATGCAAGTACTTCTCTGACAATAGATGTCTAACAGCCTAATGTAACATTGTATGGAAATACAAGATAACACTGATGCAGACATGTTTTACATATTTAACAAGGTGCTTTATTAATGCAACAGAGTTAGTCAGTTTTTCAATGTCCATCGTCAGCCGGGTCATATAGTCCGTGAACTCCCCATCGGTTGCCTCCATATGCTTCAGTATTTGTTCTGTTTTATTTTTAAGTCCTCCTGCACATGACCCAACAGCTGCCCGTCGTTTAAGTCTTTCTAGTCGGTAACAGAACAAACGCGCACTTTCACAGCGAGATTCGACACCAAACAGGTCGCTTGTTTTCGGTAGATGTGTCTTGCACATGCCCAGTAGGAGGAGATTCGCTGAAATATCCATTTCAAAGCAAACAGAGATATTTTTACAAGCACATAGTGTGGACGCCTATTGTTTTTATGCGAAACTGGCATTTTCAAAATTATCTGGTCTAGTGTGAATGTAGACTAAGTGTGCGCTGACTGTTAGAGCTGCCTTCTTCAAGATAGATAGCACCAAATGAAGGTCTTTGCATTTCTATAGAGACTTTCCTGTCCTTCTAATACAGTAATGACCAAAGTATCTCCTCAACCAACCCAACCAAAACAGATGGGATTGTCATTCATCTTTTACTTGTCAAGCTTGATTATTGCCTTTAGATTCAAGATTGTTCATTGTCATTTATCAGTTCACGAGTGGGAAGGAGAACGCATTGTTACTCTAGACCCAATGCAAAATAAACAAAAACACAATAAGCCTAAAGAATGCATAAATATCACAATAAATACAAATATATATACGTTAGAGTAGTTTATATAAATAGGCTGATTTTCTGTACTTAAAGTGATGCTAGGTACAGGAGTGTGTGTACATAGGGAGACTCTGGCAGGAATCAATAATTTAGTAGTTTTGGGGTGTTGTGTGGTGGGTTAATGGGTGGAGGTGTTGATCAGCCTGGGGCTTGGGGAAGGTAACTGTCTTTGAGTCTAGTGCTGACTGACCTCTTCCCTGACGGCAGTGGGATAACGAATCTATGATCAGTCATTGCTGGCCCTTCTCTGGTAGTTTTCTGTGTGCATCTCCTACATGTTGGGTAGGCATCACATGCAATAGATCACATTTTGCCATCTAACTGTACACGTTCCACCCCTTTAAGGTGTGTGGCTTGCTTGCGTGTCTAGCGGAGGTCTGGTTTATGAAATAGCTACATACACTGGTCTTCATTTTGACATTGAGTTTGCTTTTGTTTTCAATAAGGAGGTTTTGACAGCTGAAATATTATATTGTGCTTGAAGATGCTATCAGTGCATTAGTGTTGAATTTGAAGTTCGAGTGTTACATTCAACAGAAAGACTCTGTTTCCAAGAGTTTGACTCTGCTCTGCAGACTGTCCAACCATCTCACTGCATTAACAAGGTGACAGCTGTTAGATTTGGCTCCTGCTTAATCTGAGCCCAAATTCACAGCCCAGTTCTGCCAAGGGCTGCAGTATGTCCTCTTGACATTGACACACTCGTTGTTCTCAGGTAACTTGGTAATCATACAAATTCAGCACTTACATGTGAGAAACGGCACAAGTGGTTTAACTAGTAGAGCTTCCGCAGTGACCCTGGTTCGATACTGACCTCGGGTGCTGTCAGTGTGGAGTCTGAATGTTCACCAAGTCACCATGTGGTTTTCCCATAGCGTGAAAAGATGCACAGTTAATTAACATTTATGAATTGTCCCTAGAACAGTGAAGAACCTAGGAGAAGTTAAGGTCACGCAGTAAATCATTGTGAAATTTCAGTAGGGAGTGGGATACTTCTGTGAGTTGGCACAGACTAGATGGACCAAATGGCCTCATTCTCTGGGATAATTGAAAGTATGGAGACTGAAAAAATATCCTGTGTCAAATACTGAAGTCTCTATGAGTTGGGGATTGGGAGAGAGATCATGGAAAGCAGGAATTGAGTAATCAAGTTGAGTAATCAGTATCTGTCCTTTCAGTTAGTCCTGATGAAGGGTCTCAGCTCGAAACGTCGACAGTGCTTCTCCTTATAGATGCTGCTTGGCCTGCTGTGTTCCACCAGCATCTTGTGTGTGTTGTTGTTTCAACCCTCTGTGGTCTTTCCCTCATTCCCCACTATCTCCCATCTAATTCCCAAAGTAACATTAAGAACCTTCTTCCTAACTTACTGCCCATTATGCCACTGGCACTTAGGGCAGCAATGAAGGTCCTCCATCTCTGACGGAGGTCAGGACTTCCTTCATCATGTCAGCAGCTTCCTCTGGGTTTTCATTAGAGTCAATCGTGCAAGTCCCAGGTCGAGCCACAGGAATTACATTGCATTCAGATGAAGAAAGATTATTCATTTTTTTTCCCGTAACAATTTTGTTTTATCACTCAGGGTTGTTAGCCCTGAGTTGAAGCCCCCGAACCTGGAGATTTGGTGGACCACTCTTAGTCTGGCCTTTACCCTTTGACCTGTTTGGCATGGGTGACCCTACCAAGAGCCAAAGCACAAAGCTCTGACACCAGTCAACATAGCTCTCCAGGTCATTGAGGCACACAAGCCTCCAGATCACGACAAGGTTCTGACCCTCTAGGAGGGTTACTTTGATGAAGCAACACACACAAAATGCTGGAGGAACTCATCAGGTCAGACAGCAACTATAGAAAAGAGTAAATAGTCCATGTTTCAGGCTGGGACCCTTCTTCACGACTTTTATGAAGCACTTATACATCAATGAGGCTCTGATCATCTGGTCAAGCTCTCCACTCTGTTTCACAGGAGTGCTGTAAATGACATAGATCAATGTAAAGAACACCACAAGGTGAGCTGAACCTCCCTCAAGTGGCTCGTTTCCTAGTTTGTTTTAGGAGGCAGATAAGACTCAGCCCATTGTTGTGATCTGAAGTCGCATATAAAACAGTAGTTTCCTTGCCTACCTAAAACGGAAAACTTACTGTTAAAGATTCTTTGCCGATGTTTTTTCAATGGAGACTACAGCTGGGAGAACAGTTTGTTTGCCGGAGCATTAAGGATCATTCCGTTCTGCTGCTCCTCTTGAAAAGATGCCATGTGATCTTATTCAAAGGATAGTGTCTCCGATACTGCAGCATCAGCTCAATATTGCACTGGACAACCAGACTGGATTTTTATGTTCCAGCTTCTAAAAACTGACCTTGAACCCACAATTTTTAAGGCAACATGGTAACATGGTAGTTAGCGTAATATTTTATACCACCATTGAACTGGGTTCAGTTCCCACTGTTGTCTGTAAGGAGTTTGTATGTTCTCCCTGTGACCACGTGGCTTTCCTCTGGGTGTTCCAGATTCCTCCGATGTTCCTAAGAAAGCCGGTCAGTAAGTTATGGGCATGCTGTGTTGGAATCAGAAGCAGGGCGACACTTGTGGGCTGCCCCCAGCGCATCCTCAAACTGTGTTGGTCGTTGATGCAAACAGTACGCTTCACTGTATGTTCTGATGTTTTAATGAAGATGTGACAAATAAACCTACTCCTGCAAGTGACAGAAATGCTACATGTGCCCATTCACCTCCTTCCTCACCTCCATTAAGGGCCCCAAACAGTCTTTACAGGTGAGGCAGCTTTTCAACTTATTATAAATGATAAAGTAGTGGTGGTAGGGTGGGTTGATCAGCCCGATGGCTTGACAGATCTGTTTTTGTGTCTGGTGGTCCTGGCATGGATGTCACACAGCCTCTTCCCTGATGGGACAAACAGTGTACGTGCAGGGTGGGTAGATCCTTCATGAGTTTACTAGTCTTTTTCCCTTTTAGGCTGGTTCCCGTGATGCATTGGGCTGTTTTAACTACCAGTTATAGAGCCCTCGTGTACAGTTTCTGTACCACGCGGTGTTGTGATGTGTGTGTGTGTGTGTGTGTGTGTGCACATGTAGGTATGAGAGAGAGGATGTATATGTGACTCTGAAAGTGTGTATTGTGTTATGTGTGAAAGCAAGAATATGACTGCATATGAAATGAGAGAGTGAATATGCAAGATGTGTGTGTGTGTGTGTGTGTGTGTGCGAGTGTGCCTGCATTTGTACAAGAAAAGCAGGAGTCCATTCCTTACTGGTCCAAAACGAATTTATTCCACTCCTCTACATAGAAAGAGGTCAAAACGCTATGGCTGTTGGTGTCTCCCCAGTGAGGGGGTGTATTCTTTCAAAGTTTGGTGTTTGTATCTTAGGCTGCCTAGCCTCACATTGCACTGCCTCTTCCCAGGGGGACTGTGACAGGCTGTAGTGAGGGGGTGGGGGAAGGGCATACGAATAAAATGGTGAAGGAATCCCAATTAACAAAGAATAATCCCTGACCCGCAAAGACTCGGCTGGCAAGCTCTAACAAATGTACAGAACAACAGGCAGATTTTTCAGTAGGGAAAGAAAAACACAAAAGATAAACCTGCAGTGCGCCAATTAACACTACAGCTCTCCCTGACACCTCCCTTCCTTTCCTTCCCAAACCCACAACAGTAGTAGGGTTTGGGCTAAATCCAGATGGCTGTGAAGAATTTTTAATCCCCCTTTCTCGCAGTAATGTGTTTCCAGTTCAGTGAATGATCAAAAGCTAATGGGAGATTCAGGCAGATTCCAGTCAGAAGAAGCAAGAGACAGCAGATGCTGGAATCTGCAGCAAAAAGTAAACTGTTTAAAGAACTCAACGGGTCAAAGGTGGAGGCAAAGAGGTGGTCAACTTCTTCCCAAATATGCCAAGGCCTTGTGTCAAGACCGAAAACTTCGACCATCGCTTTGATTCCTCAGCTCCTGCCTGGCCAAATGAGTTCTTCCAGCAGTTTGTTGTTTTTCAGTTTCAAGGGAACATTGACACAGATCACACAAAGTACACTGCAGATGCTGTGGTCAAATCAACACGTACAAACAAGCTGGATGAACTCAGCAGGTTGGGCAGCATCCGTTGAAATGAGCAGTCAACGTTTCGGGCCGAGACCCTTCGTCAGGACTGAAGAAGGAGAGGACAGGGGCCTTAAGACACAGATGGTTGACTAATGAGGACTGATAATATTACAGCTATATAGGACCCTGGTCAGGCCCCACTTGGAGTACTGTGCTCAGTTCTGGTCGCCTCACTACAGGAAGGATGTGGAAACCATAGAAAGGGTGCAGAGGAGATTTACAAGGATGTTACCTGGATTGGGGAGCATGCCTTATGAGAATAGGTTGAGTGAATTCAGCCATTTCTCCCTAGAGCGACAGAGGATGAGAGGTGACCTGATAGAGGTGTATAAGATGATGAGAGGCATTGATCATGTGGATAGTCAGAGGCTTTTTCCCAGGACTGAAATGGCTAGCATGAGAGAACACATTTTTAAGGTGCTTAGAAGCAGGTACAGAGGAGATGTCAGGGGTAAGTTTTTTATGCAGAAAGTGGTGAGTGCGTGGAATGGGCTGCCTGTGAGGCAGATATGATAGGGTTTTTTAAGAGACTCCTGGAGAGGTATCTGGAGCTTAGAAAAAATAGGGAGCCATGGGTAACCCTAGTTAATTTCTAAGGTAGGGACATGTTCGCACAGCTTTGTGGGCTGAAGGGCCTGTATTGTGCTGTCGCTTTTCTATGTTTCTTAAAAATGCTTAAATCAGAACTTGCATCAAGGAAATTTAAATTCATGTAACACACCCAAAGAAACCTGTGTTCTTTCTAATAAGAGCTAGTACCAATAATGTTCACAGTGAAACTATTCAAATTTATTATCGAAGTATGTATAACATATACAACCTTGAGATTCACCTTCTTGCAGGAGCTCACAAAACAAAGAAACACAATAGAAGTGTGGAAGGTAGCGTTGTGGTTAACATAATATTTCACAATATCAGCAACTCAAGTTCAATTCCCGTTGCTGCCTGTAAGGAGTGTGTATGGCGAGGGGCTTCTTCTGGCTGTTCTGGTTTCCTTGCACAGTCCAAAAATGTACTGGTGGGTAGGTTAGTTGTAAGTTGATTTGGCTGGGATTCAATCGGGGTTTGCTGGGCAGTGCAGCTCAAAGGGCTGGAATGGCCTAGTCCACTCTGCATCTCAATAAAAATTAAAATTCACCAAGAAAAACAAACACACACACACACACTAGACTGCCACACATCCAAATCACACAAATAGTAAAATAAAAGTAAACAAAAACACATGGAACATGAACTGCAGAGTCCCCGAATGTGAGCCTACAGCTGTGGAGACCATTCAACGCTGAGGCGAGAGAAGCCCATCTAGGAGCCTGATGGCTACAGGACAACAAGCCTGGTGGTGTGGGACTCAAAACTCCAGCACCTCCCACTCAACGCTAGGAGCGAGAAGAGAGGGAGACCGGTATAGGAAAAGTGGGACAGCACCTGCTCATTTTCTGCTAACGCCCTCGACAATTTTAATCTTGCTTGATGCTTTAATTGGCATGGAGTAATGGAATTAACCATGGTTTCATCCTTGGTTGTCAGGCTTCGACGCAGAGTCCACCCTCATCAACAGCTGCCCCCGGCCGTACCTGCAATCCTGAGCGTCTAGTTTAAGGTTCAAAGTAAATTTATTATCAATGTATATGTACGAGGGGTGATCGATAAGTTCGTGGCTTAAGGTAGAAGGAGTCAGTTTAAGAAAATCTAGCACATTTACTTTGCAACATAGTCCCCTCCTACATTTACACACTTAGTCAAGCGGTCGTGGAGCGTACGGATCTTGGACCTCCAGAAAGTGTCCACAGATGGGTGATTGATAAGATTGTGGCCTAAGAAGAAGATGAGTTATATAGCTCTTGTTACATGCACATGCAGGTCAACTCTTTGAGTGATTATGTGGAAAGTTTGAAGTCAATAACTCATCTCCTTATACCTTAGGCCACAAACTTATCAATCACCCCTGATGAGTTATTAACTTCAAATTTTCTGCATATTCACCTGTTATCATCTACCTATCACCTGTTACTTTCTTCTTCTCCTCCCTTCCCCCACCTTCTCACTCTGACTTCTCATCTTTTTTCTCTAGTCTTGATGAAGGGTCTCAGCTCGAAATGTCAACTGTTTACTGTTTTCCATAGATGCTGCCTGGACTGCTGAGTTGCTCCAGCATTTTGTGTGCGTCGCTATAGAAGTTTGACAAAATTTTAGATGTCATGTCAAATCTTTGCAAACTTCTAAGGAAGTAGAGATGTTGCTGTTCCTTCTTTGTAATTGCACTTACACGCTGGGCCCAGGACAGATCCTCTGACGCAATAAATCTGAGGAATTCAAAGTTGCTGACCCTCTCCACCTTTGATCCTCCGATAAGGACTGGCTCATGGACCCCTGGTTTCCTCCTCCTGGTCAATAATCATCTCCTTGGTCTTGCTGACATTGAGTGAGAAGTTGTTGTTGAGATATCCAATGTCTCTCTTAAATATGCTGATTCGTCACCATATTTATTTTGGCTAACAATAATAGTGCCATCAGCAAACTTAAATATGGCCCTGAAGCCGTGCTTAGCACACAGCCTTGTGGTGCACCTGTGCTGATGGAGATTGTGAAGGAGGTACCATTACCAATCCAAACTGACTGGAGTCTGCAAGTGAGGAAATCGAGGATCCAATTGCACAAGGAGGTGTTGAGCCTAAGGTCTTGAAGCAGATTGAAGAGTTTTGATGAGACGCTAGCATGGAATGCCAAGCTGTAGTTGATAAAAGATCATCCTGATGTTTTGCATCTTTACTGTCCAGAATCTCCAGAATTGAATCTCCACGGCAGAAATGGCATCCGCTATGGTGACAGTGGGCATATCGGAGTGGATCCAAGTCACCTCCCAGGCACGAGCTGATATGTTTTATCACCAGCCTCTCAAAGCACTTCATCACAGTGTAACTGCTACTGGATGATAATCACTGAGACAGGTTCCCATGTTCTTCTCGGACACCAGTATAACTGAGACCTGCTTGGAGCTGACTGCCAGAGTGAGAGGTTAAAGATATTGGTGAAAACTCCAGCATATGCAGAATCTCTTATGTTTTTGAATCATTGCAGTTCTCTTCACTTGGCCTAACAATATGCATCTGCCTCCTTAATTCAGGAACACAAAGGAATGTACAAAGAGCATAGACATAAACACAAGAGAGCTGCTGGAAATCCAGAGCAACACACACACACAATGCTAGAGGCACTCAGCATGTCAGGCAGCATCTATGAAAGTTAATAAATAGTCAACATCTTGGGTTGCAACCCTTTAACAGGACTGGAAAGGAAGGGGGCCAACACCAGAATAAAAATATGGCGGGAGGGGAAGGAAGACAAGCTGGAAGGTGATAGGTGAAGCCAGGTAGGAGAGAAAGGTAAAGGGCTGGAGAAGAAGGAATCTGATAGGAGAGAAAGCATAGTCAGTGCCAACCACAACCTGTGGATAAATAAACCAAGAAAATATTTCAACAAATTAAGAAGGACTTGCAGTTCTACAGAACCTTTCACAAACTCATTGAATTCCAGAATGATTTACAACTAATGGAGTGAATTTCAGGTGAAATCAATTTTGTAATGTTGGAACTGGTCAGGCCAAATTATGCACAGTAAACTCTCAGAGACAGCAACGTGATAATGAATGGATAACCTGTTCTAATGTTGCTAATTAAGGAATAATTATTGACTGGGACACTGGGTTCTTACATACAGTGTCTCCTTAATGATCTCCTTCCACAACATTCTGCATAGCTTGAGTTCCACTTGAGAGTGAGTATGATTCTCTTGGTCACAGGCTGTAGGAGAGGAAGGAGTGTGCTCTCTGTCTGTTTGACTTCTTAGGTACCTCCTATACCATTTTATGGCAGAGGTTACAAGTCCTGTTTTGGGCTAATTCACACCTCAAACCTCTGTTTCCAAAATTCACATCTGTTGTTTTCTGCTTTACACCAACACTACATTTTAAGGGCAGCACAAGAGATTTTGCCAATGCTGTAAATCTTAAGGAACGCACACGAAGTGCTGGAGGAACTTGGCAGGGCAGGCAGATCAGCATCTATGGAGAGGAATAAACAGTCACGTTTCAGACTGAGACCTTGATGAAAGGGTTCAGCTTGAAGTATCAACATTTTATGGAGTCTTTTTTAGGGTCATCTGGTTGAGAAAGGTGCTGAACCCAAGGGATTGCTCAAGAAGATTAAATTATTCTCTCCCTATATGAGCTTTACAGCTGGGTTGCCTGTTGATCTTGGTCTACATTCAGACAGCTTGTTCACCTTGCAGATATCGACCGTGTTCAGGAGCCCTGCCTGAAAGAAATGTGCAGAAAGTCTCTCTACCATCTCGAAAAAATGAAATAAATTTGTGTAGCATCTGTTGTACAGTCTCCTGCTTGTTACTTTAGAGATGTGGCGCATCTGACTAAGGAACCCAGAAGGAGGTGTTTAGCCCCAGCAAAAGGACCAGTAAGGTGTCCTTTAGCAGAGGAAATATGTCTTTATGTGGAATGTTGTGAATCTTGGGTATTCTCTAACTCAGGGGTTGGAGGTTCTTAGCTGTAGACTACATTTAAGGTTCAGATTAATTGATCAACCAATCAATATTTGGACTTCAAGCAAATCAAAAGTTGTGCAATGAATATGTTATTTATTTATTTAGAGATAACAGTGAGGAATTAGCTTTTCAAGCTGCACCACTCCACAAATCCCAACAACCCTGATTTACCCTAATAAAATCACAGAACAACTTACAATGGCCAATTAACTCACTCAGTACGTCTTGGGCTGTGGGAGGAAACTGGAAAACCTGGAGAAAACCGACATATTCCATAGGGAGAATTTACAAACTCTACAGAGGACGCTGGGATTGAACTCTGAACTCTGGTGCCTCAAGATGTAAAAGCTAATCGCAACACTGCAGTGGCAACTATATGTGTGTGAGAGGTACGTACGCAATGCTGGAAGAACTCAGCAAGTCAGGCAGCATCCGTGAGAAAAGAGTAGCCAACGTTTCGGGCCGAGACCGTTGGCTACTCTTTTCTCACAGATGCTGCCTGACCTGTTGAGTTCTTCCAGCGTTGTGTACATATTCTTTGATCCACAGCATCTGCTGTTGTATTTTTGTGTGTGAGAGATTGTGCTTTCGTGTGAGATGATGTGAGTTTGATTGTGATTCTGTGTGTGTGTGTATGTGTGACGGATTGTGAGTGTGAGAGTGTTTGGGTACAGGCCACATGAATGTAAATATGAGCGTGTGTAAAAGCAGAGGCCTGCCCATGATCTCAGTGAGGGTTAGAGCGGTTCTGGAATTCTTTAGTTTGTCTCTGTCTCTATTCCAATGTTTCCTTCTTCGTATGGTTTAAGAGGGCAAAATTGTTCAGATAAAATACCCAGATGGAAGAAAAAGTCACATTTACTCCATATGGCTCCTTTGTGCTATCTCTCAATAGGTTGTGAGTTCCTGTTAGAATTCAGCACATAGCTAACATTATTTTAATGCATTAAACACTGATCAAGTATTCTGAAGTATCTAGGTTTATTAGATTTAACTCCTGAAATGGAGTCTGCAGATCTGAGTCAAGAGCTTTCATTACTTGGCTGAGCTGCCAAGCTTCGAACAGCTGGAGAAGGATGGGCAGGGTTGGTGGTGCCAACTGGGTGTTCTCCATCATGAAACCACCTGAATAATTCTCAGGGAATGTGGGAATCAGCAATTGTCATCAGTTTTGGGAAGAATATTCCCTTCATATAAAATTGGCAAAGGAGTTACAGAACAGAAGTGGTATTAATCCAACACACATACACAAATAGCAGCCAACATTTTAATTCCTACCCTCATTCCTGTTCCAACATGTGGATCCTTGATCTCCCCTTCTGCTACTCTGAGGATGGAGGAGCAGTCCCCCCATTTCTGTCTAGATAGCCTCCAACCTGATGGCCTGAACATCAATTTCTCCTTCAGATAATCTTTCCCTCCCTCTTCCTTCTTCTTCTATTCCCCACTCTGACCTCTAACCTTTTCTCCTTACCTGCCTATCACCTCTCACTGATGCCCCTCCTCCTTCCCTTTCTCACATGGTCCACTCTCCTCCCCTATCAGATTCCTTCTTCTGCAGCCCTTTGCCTTTCCCACCTATCACATCCCAGCTTCTTACTTCATCCCCTCCTCCCCCACCCACATGGATTCACCTATCACTTTCAAGCTCATCCTCCTTCTCCTCCTCCCCCAGCCCCACCCTTTTATTCTGGTATCTTCCCCCTTCCTTTCCAATCCTAATAAAGGGCCTTAGCCCAAAACGTTGACTGCATATTCATAGATGCTGCTGCCTTACCTGCTGATTTCCTCCAGCTTTTGTGTGTGCTATGCAGAATCCCTTGTGTTTAATCCATCAAGTTCTTAAGACCTGCTATCATTGCAATTAAATCCTATTCCTTCACAACCTTTAAAAGGAAAATAACTTGCGGCGCCATGGAGAATGAGCAGAAGAGTGGATGCTCTCAGTGGGCGGCTGAAGCCTGCTGAAGAATATTATGTGATGTTTCGACTTCCATACCTCAGCAGAATCAGATACTTCAACCTTTTTTTTATGGCATGTAGTCATCATGGTCAATGCCACCAAAAGTAGAAGAAGAAATGATAGGTAAGCCATATTTGAGTGCCTGGAGTCACATACAGGTTAGACCTGGTAAGAACAACTGATGTCCTGCCCTGAAAGGTAAACCAATTGGTCTTTTACAACAATCTGGTAACTTCATGGTTGCTAATGCCAGCTTTTGTTAAAGATCCATATTTTATTTAATTGCTTAAATTTCCTAGAAGCCATAGTGGGATCCAAGCTGTCTCTAGGTTAATGATTCCTAGTCCAGGAATTTAATCACTGGGGTACAATACCCGTGAGCTTGTGGGTATTAATTGCAAATGTGATATTGCACTCGAGCTTCTGTCAGCTGAGAAGATGCACTAAAGAATTAGGCCCAGTAGGGCAGAATGGGATATGTTAATCCAAACCAGGTTTCATACTCTGTGATGATGAAGAAAAAAGCCCTTAACTCTGAGTGGAGTCATCGGGACACTGTCGTGATGACTTTTTTTTTAGCAGGCTCTCTTGTTTTTACAAGGCCTGACATTCAACCCAGCATGGAGGGAAGGCGTGCAAGGGAGCCAGCTGGATTTGAACTTGGGAGCCTTCGCACCAATGTCCAGCACTGATGCCACTACACCACCAGCCAGCAATGATAACTCCAGCTAGTTAACATGGGGAGCACTCCAACCAGTTGCATCACTGCTAGAAACATAGAAAATAGGTGCAGGAGTAGACCATTTGGCCCTTCAAGCCTGCACCACCATTCAGTATGATCATGGCTGATCATCCAACTCAAAACCCTGTACCTGCTTTCTCTCTATACCCCATGATCCCTTTAGCCACAAGGGCCATATTTAACTTCCTCTTAAATATAGCCAATGAACTGCCCTCAACTGTTTCCTGTGACAGAAAATTCCACAGATTCACCACTCTCTGTGTGAAGAAGTTTCTCCTCATCTCGGTCCTAAAAGGCTTCCCCTTTATCCTTAAACTGTGACCCCTCGTTCTGGGCTTCCCCAACATCGGGAACAATCTTCCTGCATCTAGCCTGTCCAATCCCTTTAGAATTTTGTACGTTTCAATAAGATCCCCCCTCAATCTTCTAAATTCCAGTAGTTATGAAGGCTCCAATGCACAGCATTGGGAAAGGCTGCAGAGGGCCGGAGACACAGCCAGCTCCATCAAGGGCACAATCCTCCCCATCGTCAAGAACACCCTCAAAAGCCAGTGCCTCAGGAAGGCAGTACCCATCATTAAGGGCCCTCACCATGAATAACATGCTCTCTTCTCATTATTAGCTTCAGCGAGGAGATGCAGGAGTCTGAAGATACATATTTAACATTTCAGGAACAGCCTTATCACCTTCTCCATCAGATTTCTGACATCCATGAATCCATGAACACCACCCGACTACTTCTGTTCTCTTTTTGCACTAATTTAATGTAATCTATCTAACTATATACACATACAATTTAATTAAATTATATACATTAAAATATTAATATATTAAATTATATATATCTCTCTTATTGTAATTTATGGAATTGTTAATGTATTGCATTGAACTGTTGCCACAAAACAACAAATTTCATGATACATGCCAGTAAAAATAAACCTGATTCTGATTCCGATTCTGATCTGGATCAACTGTTTCTTCTCTCCAACTACTTGCTCCCACTTTCTGAACAAATCTTCTGGCTGCACACGCCTGGATACAACTTTGCTCAATGTGGTCTCTGCGAATGTAACAGCTTCTGGCATAAACTTGGCTCGCGTGCGAGGGGTGGGTCATGACCTTTTCACGTTATCAGTGTAGAAGTGACGGTGGAGAGTTCACTTTCACAGACTTTAATGAGCTGAAGTGAGGAACTCAGCAGAAGGAACACTGTGGAGGAAAAATAAAGAGAACGCCCGATGTGTTACAAATCTATTTTCATGGTTATAACTCATTATGCATGTAGACAATAACACCGGGGTGAACCGAAGGTCACTGAATCCTTATTCACCCTCATTGTTAAAGAGTTCTAAGAAGAGCACTTTTATTTCATTCCAAAATAAAAGTGATTCAATCTCAGTGAGCAACCTCATTAGTTGAATATGTTTCTTCTGCATTTTATTTTTCAGAGAAGTTTTCTGAAACAATTACATAGAATGTGCATAATGCCGGTTTCATGCTTCAACTGGCAGTTCTCTAAACTCTGAATTTTTTTGTCTTTACCTATTCATCTTCCTGCCCATTGCTTCTCTTTAAAATCCCTAATACCTTCAATGTGAATTCTGTCGCATTTGGTCTGATGAAGCTCCCGTGAAGCAGCTTTCTTGTCGTAGTTTAATGTAGAGGAAAGTCACAGGGGCTAAACTGGTCCATGCCGGTTTTTATTCTGCACACAGACATCTCTCTCCCTTCTTGATCCTGCTGATCAGCATATCCTTCTGTACTTTTCTACCTTAAATCTAGCTTTCTCTTAAATTTGTTGATGTTACATGAGTCAAATAAATTCTATGTAGTGTGCCCTACAGTCCAGTCACTCTCTGAGTAAAGACCTTTCTCCCAAATGTGCTGTTAGATATATTAGTGAATTAGAATCAGAATCAGGTTTAATATCACCAGCATATGTCGTGAAACTTGTTGTCTTTGCAGAAGCAGTAAAATGCAATGCATAACAATAGAAATAAAACCATGAATTATATATATATATATATAACACAAGGAAATCTGCAGATGCTGGAAATTCAAGCAACACACTCAAAATGCTGGTGGAACACAGCAGGCCAGGCAGCATCTATAGGAGAAGCACTGTCGACGTTTCAGGTCGAGACCCTTCGTCAGGACCAACTGAAAGGAAAGATATATATATATATATATATAAAGTATTTAAATTAAATTAGTAATACAAAAATAGAAGTTAAAAGTAGTGAGGTAGTGTTAATGGGTTTAGTAATTCCCCTCTGTTTGAAGCTCCTCGTAAATGGATGTACCTTTGTCATGTTTGTGCCTTTTAGAATGATAAAGAATTGAATAAGATCACTCGTCTCCTTCTCTACTTTATGGAACCCCAGATAATCATACATCATAAGCAAAATTCTAGCTGGATTCTCTCTTGCTTCCTTGCTGCATATGATTTGAACAGGGAGCATCTACTGGCTCAGCAAACAATCTGCTGGAGGAATTCAGTGGGTCAAACTGCATCTGTTAGGGTGGGGGGTGGGGAGAGAAGTCCTTTAGTCAAAACTTGCATCAGGAATCCAGCAGATTGCTTGTTGCTCCAGATTGCAGCATCTGCACGCTCTTGTGTCAGCATCTTCTTGACTATTTGCCCAAAAAAGTCTTCACGTTTCTTCTCCAAACCTGGCATCAGCATGTAGGAATTTCCATCAAAGAGTGGGAATGGGGAGTCTAACTAGATATTGGCTCTTCGGTTAGTTATAGTGACTTCTTTTAAATCGAGGTCAAGAAAACTCTATAAACTCCTGTTCTGTATGCCAAAAGAATTGTTAAACATCTTGTTTAACTTTTTCTTGCAATAATATGTTATATTGGCACAGTGTCACCAGGGAAGAGTAGCATTTATTTATTCTTTGTGATTATAGAAATAAGTAGCAGGTTTTATTTTTAAAAGTTTATGGGAGAGAGGCTTTTACAGCAAATTGATGCATAAATTTGTCTAGGCCGGAGCTGTTTTCTTTGTAACCAAGGAGACCGAAGTGAAATTTAACTGAAGTGTGTAAAATTAACAGAGCAGAGCAACAGAAAGGACCAGTTATCCATTAACTAAGGGCATAAATTCATTAATTAGCAAGTTAGGAGCATTAGTGGAGAGCTGGAGAGAAATGTTTTACTGGGCATCAGGAAGGGTGATGGAGGCAGAAGCCTTCAGCATCTTTACAAAGTACTGGGGTGAGTACGTGAGCAGTTGAAACCTGCAAAGCAGAGAAGTGAAATTAACCTCTGGTCCACTGTGGACACTTTAGGATGAATGGCCTCTTACTGAAACATACATTTATACGATTCCATAAAATTCCTTAAAATTCTATACCTATTAATAAGGTAAACTCTGCCTCCATTCACCAGAGAATTGATCTCAACCAGAATTGTTCAAAATCAGTTCTTGTCCCTTTCACTCAGGACTTCCCATGATTGCTCACCTCCAATAACTTTCAGTTCACCAACTTAAGTTCAAGATTCTCATCTTTCAAGTTCCTTTTTGCTTCATTGCTACTTACCTCTGTAATCTAATCCACACCTAGAAAACCACTTTCAACCAGTTTAAATGTTTGGTGGATAACCAGCATCGTTTACTCCACCAATTGTCAGCATGCTTTCAGACGCCCAGGTCCTAAGCTCTAGACAAATTTCCCCACCCTCCATCCATCTCTAAGAATGTCCTTAAAACCCATTTCCTTCTCTCTTATAGCTCAGTACAAGTTTATAGTTGATAACAATACCATGATGCATCTTGTGAATTTCACAATGGTTAAAAAGGATTCATAAAGGAAAATGGTGGCAGTTAGATCCTACTGAGGTTCCCCACCAGATATTCATCATGGCCTGTAGTATTTCCAATTGTCAGACAACTTGTTAGCTCTCACTGTTTCCCTCTATCATAGAAACCCTTTGACATTAAGAATTTAAGGAGATTTAGTATGTGTTCAAAGACTCTTGCATAGTTCTCTAGATGTGCGGTGGAGAGCATTTTGACAAGATGCATCACTACCTGGTATGGTGGTTCCAATCAGAAGAGACTGCAGAGGGGCGCAGACTCAGCCAGCTGCATCACAGACACAACCCTCGCCACCAACGAGGACGTCTTCAACAGGCAGTATCCATCATTAAGGACCCTCACCTTCCAGGTCATGCTTTCTTTTCATTGCTATCATCGGGGAAGAGGTACAGGAGCTCGAAGACCCACACTCAGTTCCTTAGCAAAAGCCTCTTCCTCTCCACCGCCAGATTTCCAAGCTGTCCAGGAACCCATGAACGTTACCTCACTATTTTGATTTCTTCTTGCATTATTTATTTATTTTTAAATATATTTCGTTTTGTAACTTATAGTAATTTTTAATGTATTACGCTGTACTGTTGCATAAAACAACAAATTTCATGACATATGTCAGTGATATTAAATCTGATCTGATTCTGATTCCAAGAGAGTGAGCAGTTTCACGTTTCTGGGTGTCAAGATCTCTAAGGATCTAACCTGGTCCCAGCATATCGATGTAGTTATAAAGAAGGCAAGACAGTGACTATGCTTCATTAGGAGTTTGAAGAGATTTGGTATGTCAACAAATACACTTAAAAACTTCTATGGATGTACCGCGGAGAGCATTCTGACAGGCTGCATCACTGTCTGGTATGGGGCGGGCTACTGCACAGGACCGAAAGAAGCTGTAGAGCATTGTAAATTTAGTCAGTTCCATCTTGGGCACTAGCCTACAAAGTACCCAGAATGTCTTCAAGGAGCGGTGTCTCAGAAAGGCAGCCTCCATTATTAAGGACCTCCAGCACCCAGGGCATGTCCTTTTCTCACTGTTACTACCAGGCAAGAGATACAGTACATAGTTAAAAATGAGACAACGTTTTTTCAGGACCATGGTGTTTATGACACAGTACAAAAACTAGACTGAACTACGTAAAAAACGACACAGAAAAAAAACTACACTAGACTACAGACCTACCCAGGACTGCATAAAGTGCACAAAACAGTGCAGGCATTACAATAAATAATAAACAGGAAAATAGGGCAAGGTGTCAGTCCAGGCGCTGGGTATTGAGGAGTCTGATAGCCTGGGGGAAGAAACTATTACATAGTCTGGTCGTGAGAGCCTGAATGCTTCGGTGCCTTTTCCCAGATGGCAGGAGAGAGAAGAGTTTGTATGAGGGGTGCACGGGGTCCTTCATAATGCTGTTGGCTTTGCAGATGCAGCGTGTAGTGTAAATATCCGTAATGGCGGGAAGAGAGAACCCGATGATCTTCTCAGCTGATCTCACTATCCAAACCAGGCAATTTCCGAACCAGGCAGTGATGCAGTTGCTCAGGATACTCTCAATACAACCTCTGTAGAACGTGATGAGGATGGGGGGTGGGAGATGGACTTTCCTCAGCCTTCACAGAAAGTAGAGACGCTGCTGGGCTTTCTTTGCTATGGAGCTGGTGTTGAGGGGCCAGGTGAGATTCTCCCTCAGGTGAACAACAAGAAATTTGGTGCTCTTAGCGATCTCTACTGAGGAGCCGTCGATGTTCAGCGGGGAGCGGGGAGATGCCTGAAGGCACACACTCAGCAATTCAGGAACAGCTTCTCCCCCTCTGCCATCTGATTCCTAAATGGACATTGAACCCTGAACACTACCTCACTTTTTTAATGTATATTATTTCTGTTTTTTTGCATGTTTTTAACCTACTTAATATATGTATACAGCAATTGTTCTACTTATTTATTTTTTTTATTATTTTTTCTTCTTTTATATTATGTATTGCATTGAACTGCTGCTGCTAAGTTAACAAATTTCATGTCACATGCCAGAGATAATAAACCTGATTCTGATTCTGAATAACACACACAAAATGCTATAGGCCAGGCAGCTTCTATTGAGAAGAATAGAGTCGACATTTCAGGCTGAGACCTTGATTCTGAGTAGTCCCTTGGAAAAGATATAGCAGTACTATATCCTAGCCAATCTTGGAGACAACAAACTCTTCACTCTTGTGAAAGCGAATGAGAGGAAGCTAACTGACAGCAAACATCTTCAAACAAGAAAAATAAATATCTTTGCTCAATAGAGTCCAGGGGTAAAATTACTGCAGGAAAATGGTTCATTGAATGACCTACACTTGAATCAAATGAGAAATGGAAATGCTGCATTTTGTATTTAATCAGACTTCAAAGTACAGGATGGAAGCTCAAAGTCCAGTTCACTTCCTTTTTCGTACATGGCCTGTTTTTCCCATTAAAATACCACATTTGCCGAGCGTCCACTTTCGAGCTGATACTCCAAGAGTAACTCTGCCAGAGCTGAGCAGATACTTTAACCCTTTGTTTCCATGTAGACTCACAGGAAGTGATGAGGTCCAAGGGCAATGAAGCCAGGGTACGGTATAGGGAAGGAAAGAGCTTCAGAAGGTTCATCATTATCTAATTCAAACAAATATAATAAGCTGGATAGTGAAATTTCTTCTCATATAGAGTAGTGAATCTGTTGTATTCCCAACTCAGAGAGTTGTGGAGGCATGGTCTTTAGAAACTTTTAAAGCGGAGATAGATAAATTTTTGAAAGATCAGAGGATTGGGGGCTATGGAGATCTGACACAGACAAGGAGTTGAGCCCTGAAGATCTTATCTTCAACAACTTCCTTCGGTAGCTTGTTCTATTATCCACCACTCTTGCTGTGAAAAACATTTCCTCTCAGGCCTCTTGAAATTAGCTAATATTACTTGTAAACCACTCTCATTTTGAATAGTGGGGGCATGGTACAAGGAGTTTGGTGACCCCTCCTGCTCCTGTTTGCTCGTGGAGTTGCAGGAGTTTGCAGATGTTGGGATCTACAGCAACCAACGATCTGCTGGAGGAACTCAGTTGGACAGCATCTGTGAGGGTGGGGAGTGGTGGGCAGATGAAGGATGCTTCCAGTTGAAATCCTACAGTAGGACCCTATTTTCTCATGTTCTTGTGCATTGTGTCAGATGACTGGAGTGGGGAAGCATCCAATAAAGGAATAAAAGCCCACAAAATATTCTTACAAACCACGGGTATTCTACACAAGAAGTCATAACTATGCTCTCACTGGGAACCCAGAATAAGGGAAGTTTGATCATATGTTTCAGCCCTGGAAAAACAGTGTTTGCAGTTATCAAGAAGGTTGGTGATGTGGGCCCCACTCCAGAGGCATGTGTACAAAATCAAAGCCAACTCTTTTAGTTGAAAGTTCAAAGTGAACTTTATTATCAGAGCTCATAGCCGTCACCACACATAATCTAACATTCTTTTTCTGTGGGCATAATTAGCAAATCCATAGAACAGTAATTAAACTGTAAACATCAGCAATTATAAACTGTAAACAAATTGTGCAAATGCTGATATAAATAAATAGCAAGAAATAACAAGCATGAAATAACAATTTAACAGTGCCTTTAAAAGAGTGTCCTTAAGGAGTCTAGCTATTCCCCCTTTACTCAAGAGCCCAATGGTTTAGTGCACTGAAAGATTGCTACAGTGGTATTGACGTAGCATTTTACCAATCTCTTCTCTCAGGTGGATCCAGGGGAACCATTCTGGCAAAAAACAACGTAATTCTTCCACATCATAGGGTTGTACAGCACAGAATAGGGCCCTTCGGCCCCACTCATCCATGCTGGCCATGATGCCTCAAGCATTTCCTCCAATAGCTCATTCCACTTAACCACCACACACACTATGAGAACAAGTTGCCCCTCAGATCTATTGTATACTGCCAAAATTAATTGCTATGCCATCATGGGTCATAGCCATCATTTCTGTGGAAGCAAACTGTCTACCACTTTCATGAATTCTTTAAGAAACAGTGTGACTTCAGTTCACCCTCTGGGCACAGTTTGAACTGAAAGCCCTGCGAACTGTACATGGTTGCCCCTTCCGGTGTATGTTGCATCACCATGCCCTGTGGGACCTAGTGTTACAAATGTGCCACAACTCTGAGGGGCTGAAGGGTACAAAGTAGCCCCCTCCTTTTTGAGAACCGCAAGATCACTATTAATTCGGGTCTGGGACCCAGGAAATGAGAGAGAGACACGCAGGATCCTCAAGGTTTGGAATGTGTCCTGGGCCTCCGAGAGACAAAGCCACGGACAACGGCCATTGTCTCTGGGAGACGGAATTGTGTATTGAGTACTGTACTATTCATTGAAGCCCTCAGAAAATGACCAGAGTGGGCTGGTTGAGGGATGGCACCATCCCAACCTGATTGACATCTGAGACCCTGTGAGTAAGGATAAAAGAGGGTCTGGGGAACAACCCCTTTAGACGCACCAGGAGAAACGCTAGAAATCCCGTGACAGCGTTTAATAGCGACAGCCAGTGGTGACTTGTGTGTGTGTCCATCCTTGCCCGGATGACGAGTTTTCCACAGAACGGCTTAGCTAAAGGACGACTACAAAAACGGAACTCTCGAAGGATTGACATCATAAAAAGAAAAAGCTGGCAAGTTTTAAAAATCTGTCTCTTGACTCCAACCAAAGGCTGCAGCCCGAATGAACTAAGTGACTTTGATATTTCCATCAGACAATACATTATCCCCTAGACAATGATAGAGCTTATTTCTTATTGATTATTATTATACCCGCACTTTTAGATTTAGTATTGACAACGTACATTATGTATACGTAGATGTTTGCACTGATATTATTTTTGTGTATTTTTACCAATAAATACTGTTAAAAATAGTACAATGTTAAAATATGTTAAAAATGTTAAAAATAGTACCATCAGACTTCAATGGACCTCTCTATCTTTGCTGGTAAGTGACCCAGTTACGGGGTTCATAACATTAGTCACAACCTGTTCCAACGACGAAGAAATTGGCAGAGGACAATAGACAAACAGGGGTCAGGAGTTCACAGAGTAGTCTTTCAGCTACAGAAGATAAAAAGAAAACCAGTTTAATTAGGAGGTAATGGAGCTGTGATGCAGGAAGATAACCCATCAATTCAATTACTGTTTATTAGAATCATTAAGGCTTGCTAATCATTTTATTCATTTAGTGATACAGCACGATACAAGCCCTTCCGGCTCAAACAGCTCGCGCTGCCCAATTTCACCCATGTGATTAATTAACCCACTAACTTGTATGTCTTTAGGATGAGGGAGGTAACCAGAACACCCAAAGGTCACAGTCATGGGGGAGCACGTATGCTCCTTAGCGATAGCAGCAGGATTTGGCACTGTCAAGTGTTATGTGAAGTGTGACACTACCATGCCACCCCCACAATATAACTGAAGAGCCCACACTGGACGAGATGACGGAGGCTGATGTACCTTCAGGACACCGTCAAAAGCAAACCTCAAAGGAAAAGAATGGTGAATGGGAGACTTGCCTTGTTTTTAGTTCTGTCCTGCTTGAGCTCGAGAAGGAAATATTATCCTGATCCTCCATAAGAATCAACCAATGAGGAAACAAGGGCAGCGGGAGGATTGACATGTCGGGTGGCCAACGTTCAGTGCACGAGGTTACGGGAGGGCAGCAGGAAATATGTGAAGTAATCCCAGAGATCTGTGCAGCAATGCTGGCCCTTATAATGTATGCTATTAAGGCATGTGATCATGTTAGTGGTTAGAAATGATCACCCCCATGTACAGAGCAACAAAAGGATAACATTTAAGGATGAGGGATTAGAAGGGAAATGTAAGTTATTTTCTCAAGAGAATTGGGATGGGTGTCTAAAAGTTGCAGCACGAAAAGATGACGAGCAAACCGTCACAAACCTTGCTGAATACTTGATTGGCTGCGTTCTCCTGGAGGACCTCCCTTGTTTAACAAATGCCCAAATTGTGCGCAGTCTCAACGTACGAGTGAGTGTATGGGATGGCAGTGGACAGACTTCTAGCTGCTGTTGGCCTGCAGGCATCTTCCCCGGTGTGGGAACTTATTTCTCAGCTGCACTTCTGCCTAGCAAACCGTTCGGGTTATGAATAGTTCACAACAACAAAACCCAGTGTGATCCGGGGAAGACCCATACAAGGCTTCAGATTAACGGGGCAACAGCTTTCTTTTAGAGGGAGGTAAATGATGGGCTAAACTGTCTCTGACATGCCATGAATTTCAATGAACCACAAGTTATTATAGCACCGAATGAAACTGTTCATCCTGTTATATCCTAGTGCAGGTTCCCCCAGGTTATGAGGGAGTTGCATTCCGGGAAACGGTTCATAATGCAAGCAGTTCACAAGTCAGAAATGAACAGTTTTGCCTGGCTTCACTAAGTGAGTGAGCTCCGTTGGTCAGGGTCCACCGTGGGTGTTGCATCCTAGCTGTCTAGATACATGAGCCTGGGCAGTATGATATGGAGAGCAAGCTGTTACCCATGCACCAAGCTCCCCCCTCTCCATACATGTTATGAACCTGAAGGAATGGCAGAGGCCGATACAGTTTGCTACCAGCAGCATCGCAGGAGTTGCTGGTCAGCGTTGAACTCAAAGTAGGACTGCCTCAGAGATTCCAGCTCCAGATGCCATTCCTTGCGGTTCGGTCCTGAATCCTTCCCTATGAATGGCTCTGGCTGCAAGTCTGCGGAGGTTTGAGATCAGTGTTTTCCTCCTCCTAGATGAGCTGCCAACCACGGCTTACTTAGAGAGTAAATGAGTGAGTCTATTCAGTGCCCCCCGGCTCTGTTCAGCTCAGCTGTTGTGGCTCAGTGGGGGAGAGGTCACATGGAGGTGTCCCATTCCCACTCAGCAGGAGATACCTGCAGCCCCACAGAAGCTGGCAAATCACTCCACCAGTCTGCTTGTCCCTATGGATGGGGCATCTGGAAGTCAGGTGTTTGTAACCTCGGGAGGACCTGTACGTCTTGATCTTGTACCTCTTTCGAACCTCCCCTCAGCCTTCTTGGCATGGAGAAAAACAATTCCAGTTTCTGTGGTCTTCCTTGGAGCTTAAGTCCTTCATCCTCGGAAGCATTCGAGTAATTCCCTTCACCCTGATCAGCGCTTACACATCCTCCATAAAGCTCGGTGACTGGCATTGCATAAAGATTCTGCAGATGCTGTAAGACACACAGGATGCTGGAAAAGCTCAGCACGTCAGACAGCATTGATGGAAGGAATAAACAGCTGATGATTTGTGCTGATGTGCCCTGATGAAGTTCAAGTAATTTTCTCATAAACACAGGAGATTTTTCAGATGCTGGAAGTCTTGAGGAACACACACAAAATGCTGGAGGAACTCAATAAGTTGGCCAGCATCTATGGAGGGGAAGCATTGACAGTTTACTCCCCTCCAATAGAAGATGTCTGACTTGCTGAGCTCCTCCAGGATTCTGTGTGTGGTGACCAGCACTGGTTTTGATATCACGGTTGTGACCTGACCTCCATTTTGTTCAGGATTAGCATAACTTTCTTGACCTTGTACACTGTCTGTACATTCAATGTCTGCATTTGAGTTTGACCTGCAAAGTGCTCCATTAACAAGCCCTGCCACATTCAAGCATTTATATACTCAGTCTCTCTGTTGCTTGGCATTCTTTAGATCAGATGAAGTCTCTATATTGTTCTTCATTCTTTCTCCCAAAGTGTTAAAATGTCCATGATACAATGAGTCAGCACATCTCAAAGTGCTCCAAGCAATCAGTGATTTGCCCAACATTTTGTCAGCAAAAATGACAGGCATTCTTGCAGATCAAGCAAAGAAGTTAATTTGTGTTATAAGTTAGAATTGTTGGGAGAGGAAGATTTAAGTAAATTTCTCTTAAATGCGAGAGATTCTGCAGATGTTGGAGGTCCTGGGAAACACAAAAAAAGTGCTGAAGGGTCTCAACAAGTCAGGCAGCATCTATGGAGGAGAAACATCACCTGTTTATTCCTCTCCAATCGACGCTGCCTGGCTTGCTGGGTTCCTCCAGAATTTTGTGTTTGCTGTTCAAATAATTTTCTCACTCACTCTGAACCAGATGAACCATCTCACCTCCGACATTATTCCACTCCTCCTGTACAAGATGGGCCATTTGCCCACACTGACACCTATTTGCATTTTATTTTTCATGCATTCCTCCACAATCCTTTAATATGGTGGATTAAATCCAAGTGCAGCAATGGAGTGGATATTTGGTTCACACTGACATTTCCAGCTAAATGCCGGAATTGTACTTAGTGTCAAAAATTTGCCAAAAACCTTGTAAAATTTTCCACTTCTTTTCTGGAAGTCGCTGTGCTTTCCCTGATTTTTTGTTTAATGATGGTGCAAAGATGAAATATGAACATAAGCTAACCAATAATATAAAAAGATACCAAAAGTTTTTCAGATATATGAAGAGTAAAAGAGTGGTGAGAATGGAAATTGGACTGCTGAAAAATAACACTGGAGAGGTAGTAATGGGGGGCAAAGAAATGGCGGATGAATTTATAAAATGTTTTGTGTCAGTCTTCGCTGTGGAAGACACTAGCAGTGTGCCACAAATTCAAGAGTGTTGGGAGACAGAAGTGGATGTAGTTGCAATTACTTTGGAGAAGGTGCTTGGGAAGATGAAAGGTTTGAAGGTTGATAAGTCACCTGGACCAAATGGACTACGCTCCAGGGATCTGAAACAGATAGCCCTAGTAATGATCTTTGAAGAATCACAAGATTCCAGAATGGTTCTGGAGGATTGGAAAATTGCGAATGTCATTCCACTCTTTTAGAAGGGAGGGAGGCAGATGTAAGGAAATTATAGGCCACTTAGCCTGCCTTTAGTGATTGAGGAGATATTAGAGTCTACCTTAAGGATGAGGCTTTGGGTATTTGGAGACACATGGTAAAATAGGCTAAAGTCAGCATGGTTTCCTTAAGGAGAAATCTTGCCTGACAAATCTGTTGGAATTCTTTGAGGATATAACAGGCAGGATAGACAATGGAGTGGGTGGATGTTGTTTAATTAGATTTTCAGAAGGCTTTTGACAGGGTGCTGCACATGAGGCTGCTTAACAAAATAAGAGCCCATTGGTACAGGAAATATACAAGCATATATAGAAGATTGGCTGACTGGCAGGAGGTAAAGAGTGAGAATAAAGGAGGCCTTTTCTGGTTGGCTGCCGGTAATTAATAATGTTCCACAGGGGTCAGTGTTGGGACCGCCTCTTTTCATCTTATATATCAATGATTTGGATGACAGAATTGATGACTTTGTGGCCAAGTTTGTGGATGATATGAAGATAGGTCTAGATAGAGTGTATGTGGGGAGGTGAGTCTATGGCCAGAGGGACACCTACTTAGAACAGAGATTCTAAATTTCTTTAGCCAGAGAGTAGTGAATCCATGGAATTCATTCCACAGATGGCTGCAGATGCCAAGTCATTGAGTATATTTAAATTGGAGGTTGGTAGGTTCTTGATTAGACATGGAACCAAAGTTTACAGGGACAATGCAGGAGTATGGAATTGAAAGGGATAATAAATCAGGCATGATGGAATGATAGAGCAGGCTCAATGGGCTGAATGGCCTAATTCTGCGCCTTTGTCTTATGCTCTTATTGATACCAGCTCCTGGTACTTCAAGAGTGTCCAGTCTGCCAGTTTTGCATATCTCATAAATTTAAAATGCTTGCTAATGTTTTGTGCTTTGCTTTTAAAAGTATACCACTGGGCTCCCCCACCTTCTTCCGTTCCCCCATAATGTAGTATTTAGTGGGTAGATGGAGTCTAAAACCCTTTCAGCCTACAGTATAGTTGTTAACTGAACAGAGCTTCAGCTTTAACAGGGCTTCTGGTAGGAAATTGGTTTAATTTTCACCCATTGCTTGGTGCAAAATTGGCGTAACAATGGCAAATGTAGTAATTAGAAACCACACCATGTGGGACCATTACTAATTGTATTGGTCCCAGTTCAGAGTATTCGTGGAGGTCCACATGTTTGGGCATTGGGAATCCTATATAATTTAATAAGGGCCTAACTCTTCAAGGACCCCTACCTAAAACTAATCTCCAATGAGCAAGGCAGGAAATGCAGCTGTTCTGGCCTGAACAAAAACTGGCCAACAAGAGGTACATTAAAAATAAAGCATTTATCTTCAGACTTTGATTTGGAACTCTAAGAGGCAACAATTTTTCCTCCCAGATCCACACACAAACCTGATTTCCCATTGTTATTCCATCCTTGTAACCATCATCACATCAGCACATCACAGGAATCCGTCTCCCCACTATAGACTCTATCTATACTTACTGTCTCAATAAAATAGCCAGCATCATCAAAGACCCTACCCACCCCAGACATTCCCTCTTCTCCCCTCTCCCATCGAACGGAAGATACAAAAGTCCAAAAGCACATGCCACCAGACTCAAGGACGGCCTCTGTCCCACTGTTATCAGATTCTTGAACACAACATTTGTACAATAAAATGGGTTCAGCTGAAGAACTTTCTGGTAGTCCTGATTTCAAGAAACTTCAAGTTCCCTGGCCAATTTCAATTAATTTAGTTAAACAAATTCTAGAATCAAAATTAAAATATTACATTTAAAATTAAAACTGCTGGATTGCCATAAAATCTATCTGGTCAGAAACCCGTTGCCTTATCTTTGGTTGTGACTCCATATGCCTGCTATCTGCTTGACTCTAAATTACATCCTGTACTTTAAGAAGCCAAAGGCAATTAGAGACAGGCAATAAGAAAGCAACCTTGCCGGTGATGACCAGCTTCCATGAATAAATATGTATATTTATGAAGTGTTTTACTATCCTTTCGGACATTTGTACATTATTATGGTTACATATGTTACTGATTTTCTTTCAGTAACAATAGCGAAGTTGGGAGACAGTTGCGTTCAGGTCCATTGAACTTCCATTTGGCTGCTGGCTTTCCTTAAACTTGGCAAGAAGTTGTGATCAGAGATGCTTTTCAGATAAGTAGTCATTCTGAGGTTTCGAGTGAGTTGGACTCTGGAGAACATGAGAACCAAGTTTGACCCTATACTCAAAGAACTTCCTTCATCCCTATCTATCCTGGGGGAATAGTGGTTAGTTGCTGTCTACCAACGGACCAATGGATCCAGGCTTGAGATGGAAAAACATTACCATGGGTGGTTGCTGACTTGATGTGGGGGTCATTATGGCTGGTATCTGAAAATGATTTGTCACTGACTACGCCTACACAGTCTTGCATTTGATTTGGTCTTCCTGTGAGTGTTTCCATGTTGGCTGCTGAACAAGAACATTATTAAGCATACTGGAAATACTTGAGGTCGTGCTTTGGGAGAAGGCTTATATGAAAGTAGGCACAAGAGAGGTGCGATGAGTTTTGCTCCAATAATAAAAGTAGCTTTACTCCAATACTATTGGCCTCATTTTCACCAAAATACTCAGCAGGTCAGGCCAACTCTACAGAAAGAAAGCCAGAACTAAGGTTTCTTCAGGTTGGGAAAAGCAAGAAAACAAGACGCACAAAATGCTGGAGGAACTCAGCAGGCCGGGCTACCTCTATGGAGAGTAGTACATGTTGAATATTTGGGCCAAGACCCTCGTTAGAACTGGAAAGGAAGGGGGAAGAAGCCAGAACAAGAAGGTGGGGAAAAGGGAAGGAGAAGTACACAGCGGCAAGTGATAGGTGAAACTGGGAGAAAGGGAAGAGCTGAAGTTAAGAGCTGCAAAGTTGATTGGCGAAAGAGATAAAGGGCTAGAGAAGGGGGAATCTGATAGGAGAGGACAGAAGACCATGGCAGAAAGGAAAGGGAGATGATGGGCAGATAAGAAGAGAGAGTGTGAGAGGGAAACAAGAATGGGGAACGGTGAAGGACAGGAGGCAGAACAATTACCAGAAGTTCAAGAAATCAGTGTTCATGCCCTCAGGCTGGAGGCTGCTCAGACAGAATATAAGGTATTGCTCCTCCAACCTGAGTGTGGCCTCATTGTGGCAGTCGAGGAGGCCATGGATTGACAAGTCTGAATAGGATTGGAAAGCAGTTGCAGAGAGGGTGACGGATGGAGAAATCAAACAAGATGTCTGAGGGAAGATGGAGAGCAAAATCATCCAGGTGTTCAAAATACTGCAGGTGCCGAATAAGTGAGTGAGATGAAAATGCCTTAACGGCAGCTTATCTGTCCGAACGAGGTGCAGAGGGAGATGAATGAATGAAGTAGAGAGAGGTAAAAAATAAGGGAAGTAGGAACTGTAAGATGAAGAACATATCAGCTACTTGAAATCTGGAATAAAAATAAACACCAAAAATTCTCAGCAAATCAGATGGCATCTATAGAATTTTTTTTAATGGCATAAATAACATATGTAGATGATCTTGCATATGAGCTGGCTCATTCTAACAAAACCTGGAAAGATTGCTTTTCTGAAGTTGGGCAGCGTTACCCAACCACTGAGCCACAATGCACACTGGCAGTACGAATTCCAAATACAAAAACATTTAGTGACATTAACACAATGTGGTAGAATATCCCAGGGTCCGCAGAATACACCTGTATGCTTCTTTAATTTCTTTAAGTTACAGAATGAGAACAATCCATTTATAGACCATCCTTATTTGTCCCAGAGAAGGGCTTAGCAGTTCTAAAGGAAAGTCGGGTCAAGGAAACATTTCAACAGTGGAAGAACATACAGAAAAAATAAAATAAGATCCAAGGATCCATAAATACAGGTGTGGAGAGAAATTATATTGAACTTATGTAAAACATTGGCTAGGCCACAACTCGTATGTTGTATCTAATTTTGGCCACTGCTCTCTGGGAAGGAGGCAAAGTGCCTGGAGAGCACACAGAAAAGACTTACCAGTTTGGTAGGAACTTCCCTTTGTCAGGTTTTACTGGAGATAAAGCAAAGAAGATTGGAATGAGATTGGGTAGAATAGTTGAGGGACATGTTGTGGCAGAGTCAATAGGCGTAAGCTGTTCCCATTAATGGATGGGACCATGGACTTAATACTTTCAGCAAAAGGGGCATTCTGATGACTTTTTTTATACCTAGAAGAGTTAGATAAAAGTTCTAGAAAGAGTTAATTGAGTTCCTTAGGAATTGGATAGGCATTTGCTAGAGAATAATTTACTGGGCTATGAAGGAAGAGCAGGGGAAACGGGAATGGCGGATTTGCTCTACCAGGAGCTAGCACAGACCTAATGGGATGAATGCCTACTTTCCCCGCAGAAGCGATTCTAGGGTTTTGAAACTCATTTCTCATGCTAAAGGCACTGCCAGAAGTGGTGTTGGGCTGGGAAGCAGCAGGGTTTTTGACCCAATGGGAGAGAATGGGCATTGTTTGATGCCTGTGCCAAGGATGGTAAGGGGAGGAGACCGCAATGTTGTTCCTATGTAGACTCATTGCTCCTGCTCGATGGCTCAGTAGTTGTCAATGCCCCTTCCCTTTCCTGCATGGCAGGCTGCTGCCAAAGAGTTAACAAAAAAAAAGAGGAAATATTTATTTTTAAAATAAACTCCAGACAGTTATAATATAAAGAATTACCAATGTTTGGCAGTAAGTTTCAATGTTAGTCATGTCAGCAACCTATTCACTTGAATTACTGCCTTGTAACGCATTGCCAACCGTCAATGTATGTGTGTGTGTTTGTACCCTGACTGTGTTATGCCTCTATCTCCACGTGGTGAAGTTTATTTTTTCCAGACCGACCCCATCTGTTATGTCAGGAGTTCACTTTTCAACACAGTATCTGAATACACAGAGTTCTAGCCCAAAGTAAAGCCACACAAGGTCCCACATCCCTTTTGCTCCCTCCTCCTCCTTTCCAAGTTCACTTGGCACACCATCCTCTAATGTATTGACTTGCAAATTCCTCATCCTGGTTTTCAAATCCCTCTACTATTTTATTACATCTCAAGAACAGAAGAAATATGAGCAGTAATAGGCCCGAAACCTGTCAATCCTACTTGAGTACTCTGCATAACAGCTGATCTTGTGCTCCGTTCTCTTTGTGTCCTGATTTCCATTGCCCTTAATTCTCCTGGTGTCCAAAAATCTAATGATCTCACAAATGGGGTATCCACAACTCTCGGGGTAGGACTGTCCACAGACTACTACTCACTAAATGGATGGATTTTTACTTAGAGACTCAACGGTCTCCCTACCCACTACCCATCCCCCAACCCCACTAGATGTAGGTCCTCCATCTTCAATGAACGGCTCCTCAGCATCTACGCTGTTAATCCTGCTCAGAATATGTGCTTCAATGAGATCGCCTTTTACCTTTCCAGAGACGTGAAGGACTGCAGACTTTGGAATCCAGAGCAACAAACCATCTGAGGAACTCATTGGGTTGTCAGCATCTATATGGGGTGGGAAGGGGGTAGGGGGGAGAGAGGGGAATAGAGTTGTTGATGTTTTATGTTTAAACTCTGTATCAGGTCTCAAAACATCAACAATTCCTAAACTCCCCTCATCCCCCACAGCTACCACTCCATTTCCCGAGTTCCTCCAGTAGAATTTTGTTTTGTTGTTTCACCATTCCTATTGTGCTAAATTCATTTCAGCTTCAATCCAGAATAATGTCTATCTCACCATTCCAACTGAATCTTCAGCCTCAGAACCATTTCTCACTGTCCTTTCCTACAAGAAGCTTGTAGATGTGAATAAATACTCCATCTGACACTCTACTCAGTCTCTTTCCATAACAGAGAATCAGAATCAGGTTTATTATCACTGGCGTGTGTCGTAGTGGCAGCAGCACCGGACTTTGGAGTGAAAGTTCCCCAGTTCGAATCCAGCCAGCTCCAAAAAACCTGGAGAGGGATGGCTCTGCCAGGTTTCAGATGCCCAAGTCACACCATATGATGAGCAATCACCAAAAAGATCGGTGCAAAAAGCTTGTCATGACGGCGTCCCGACGAATCCACCAGGAGTTAAGAGTGCGCGCGCACACATACACACACACACACACACACACACACACATATATATCTATATATATATACACACACACACACACATACATGTCATGAAATTTGTCAATTTAGCAGCAGCAGTTCAATGCAATACTTTATATATAAGAAGAAAATAAAATAATAATAATAAATAAATAAATAAATTTACAGTATACATATATTGAATAGATTAAAATCATGCAATAAACAGAAATAATTGTATATTTAAGAAGTTAGGTAGTGTTCACAGGTTCAATGTCCATTTAGGAATTGGATGGCAGAGGGGAAGAAGCTGCTACTGAATCACTTTGAGTGTGTTCCTTCAGGCTTCTGTACCCCCTACGTAATGGTAACAGTGAGGAAAGAGTATGCCCTGGGTCCTGGAGGTCCTTGATAATGGATGCTGTCCTTTAATATTCTCATAGCAGCTTTGTGAGATGATCCAAGATCGTTCTTTGGCGAGACGAGGTTTATTATAAATTCCAGTTACATCTACTGTGATTGCATGCATGACTGTACAGACATCAAGTGTTTATCATTGTTATATAACAGCAAACAACATAGACACTACAGCACAGTGCAGGTCTTCTGGCCTACAATATTGTGATGACCTACTCGAAAATCGATCTAACCCTTTCCTCCTATATAGCCCTCCATTTTTCTATCATCCATGTGCCTATCTAAGAGTCAAGTCAAGTCAAGTCAAGTCACTTTTTATTGTCATTTCAACCGTAACTGCTGGTACATTACACAGTAAAAATGAGACAATGTTTCTCAGGACCACAGTGCTACATGAAACAATACAAACACTACACTGAACTACGTAAAATCAACACAAAAACTACACTAGACAACAGACTACCTGGGACTGCATAAAGCGCACAAAACGCAGCAGACATTACAATAAATAATAAATAAGACAATAGGCACAGTAGAGTGCAGTAAATTGGTGTCAGTCCAGACTCTGGGTATTGAGGAGTCTGATGGCCTGAGGGAAGAAACTATTACATAGTCCAGTTGTGAGAGCCCGAATGCTTCGGTGCCTTTTCCCAGACGGCAGGAGGGAGAAGAGTTTGTATGAGGGGTGCGTGGGGTCCTTCATAATGCTGTTTGCTTTGCGGATGCAGTGTGTAGTGTAAATGTCTGTAATGGTGGGAAGAGAGAACTCGATGATCTTCTCAGCTGACCTCACTATCCACTGCAAGGACTTATGATCTAAGATGGTGTAATTTACGAAACAGGCAGTGATGCAGCTGCTCAGGATGTTCTCAATACAACCTCTGTAGAATGTGGTGAGAATGGGGGGTGGGAGATGGACTTTCCTCAGCCTTCGCAGAAAGTAGAGATGCTGCTGGGCTCTTTTTGCTCTGGAGATGGTGTTGAGGGACCAGGTGAAATTCTCCGCCAGGTGAACCCCAAGAAATTTGGTGCTCTTAACAATCTCTACCGAGGAACCGTCGAGGTTCAGCGGAGAGTGATCGCTCCGTGCCCTCCTGAAGTCAGCAACCATCTCTTTTGTTTTGTTCACATTCAGAGACAGGTTGTTGGCTCTGCACCAGTCCATTAGCCGCTGCGCCTCCTCTCTGTAAGCTGACTCATCGTTCTTGCTGAAGCGACCCACCATGGTCGTGTCATCGGCGAACTTGATGATGTGGTTCGAGCTGTGTGTTGCAGCACAGTCGTGGGTCAGCAGAGTGAACAGCAGTGGACTGAGCACACAGTCCTGGGGGGCCCCTGTGCTCAGTGTGATGGTTTTGGAGATGCTGCTCCCGATCCAGACTGACTGAGGTCTCCCCGTCAGGAAGTCTAGGATCCAGTTGCAGAGGGAGGTGTTCAGGCCCAGTAGGCTCAGCTTTCCAATCAGTTTCTGAGGAATGATTGTGTTGAATGTTCGAACAGCATCCGAACATATGTGTCTTTTTTGTCCAGGTGGGTTAGGGCCAGGTGGAAGGTGATGGCAATGGCGTCATCTGTTGAACGGTTGAGACAGTACACAAACTGCAGGGGGTCCAGTGAGGGGGGCAGCAGGGTCTTGATGTGCCTCATGACAGGCCTCTCAAAACACTTCATGATGATGGATGTGAGTGCAACAGGATAGTAGTCATTAAGGCAGGACACTGGAGACTTCTTCGGCAAACAGGGACGATGGTGGTCTCTTAAATGCCTCTAATGTATCTGCCTCTTCCACAATCTTATCTTTATATTTTGCAGATTTTCCAAGTGCCATTGCTTCACATCTCTGGTGTCTTTTCCAGTCCAATAAATCTCCAGGTTGACAGCGTTCCTCAATTTCTGGGTCTCCTGGGCATTCCTAATGTCAATTGCTCAACATTTCTTCATGTATTTGCTCCTGAGGTGTGGTCAGACCACGTAAAGATGGCAGATATCCTTCTCTGAAGCAACCAGTGAGGATTGATCTGACAATCTAGAGATTTCATGGCTATAATTACCGAGGCCAAGTAATTTTTAATTAGAGTCATGGAGTTATAGAAAACTACAGCACAGAAACAGGCCATTTGGACCATCTCGTCTGTGCTAAACCATTTATCTGCCTCGTCCATCCACCTACACCGAGACTATAGCCTCTATATGCCTCTCATCCATGTGCCTATCCAAACTTCTCTTAAATGTTGAAATTAACCCCACTTCCACCACTTGCACTGGCAACTTGTTCCACACTCTCACCACTCTGAGTGAAGAAGCTTCTCCCCTCATGTTCACCTTAAGTACTTCATCGTTTACCCATAACCCATGTCCTCTAGTTGTAGTCTCACACAACCTCAGTGGAAAAACCTGCTTGCTTTTACCCTATCTACACCCCTCATAATTTTTTATACTCCATCAAATCTCCCCTCATTCTTCTATGTTCTTTGAAATAAAGTCCCTACCTATTCAACCTTTCCTTATAACTCAGGTCCTCAAGTCCCAGCAACATCCTTGTAAGTTTCCTCCGCAGTCTTTCAATCTTATTTACATCTTTCCTCTCAGTAGGTGACCAAAACTGTTACATTATACTCCAAATTATGCCTCATCAATGTCGTATACAATTTCAACATAAAACATAACATTCCAACTCCAGTTCTCAGTACTTTGATTTACGAAGGCCAACGTGCCAAAAGCTTTCTTTGCAACCCTATCTACCAGTGACACCACTTTTAAGGAATTATGGATCTGTATTCCCAAATCCCCCTGTTCTATCTCACTCCTCTGTGCACCGTGTAAGACTACCCTGGCTGGTCCTCCCACAGTGCATCACCTCACACGGTTTTGCATTAAATTCTGTCTGCCATTTTTCAGAAAATTTTTCCAGCTGGTCCAGATCTTGCGACAGGTTTTGATAGTTTTCCTCCTTGTCTGCTAGAGTCCCAATCTTGGTGTCATCTGTAAATTTGCTGAAGCTGTTTACTGTATTATCACCCAGGTTGTTGATGTAGATGACAAACAGCGACAGAGCCAGCACTGATCTCTGTAGCACACTACTAGTCTCAGGCATCCAGTCACAAAGGCAACCATCTACAACCACTCTCCGGTATCCTCTGCAAAGCCAATGTCTAATCTGATTTACTATCTCGTCTTTAATGCCAAACGACTGATCCTTCCTGACCAACCTCCCATACGGGACCCTATCAAAGGCCTCGCTAAAGTCTATGTAAACATCCACTGCCTTGCTTTCATCAACTTTCCTGGTAACTTCCTTGAAAAACTCTGTAAGACTGCGTAGACACAACTCACCATACACAAAGCCATGTCGACTGTCCCTAATCAGTCCCTCTCTAACCAAATGCTTATATATCCTGTCCCTTACAATACTTTCCAATAACTTCCCCACTACTGATGTCACCCTCACTGGCCTATAATTTTCTGGTTTATTCTTAAAGCCGGTCTTAAACAGCAGAACAACATTAGCTACCCTGCAGTCCTTCAGTTCCTCACCTGTCACTAAGGATGATTTAAATATCTCTGCTAGGGCCCCTGCAATTTCTGCACTTCCCTCCCATGGGGTCCAAGAGAACACCTTGTCAGGCCCTGAGGATTTATCCACCCTAATTTTCTTCAGGACAGCAATCACCTCCTCCTCTACAATCTGTATAGGGTCCATGTCCTCATTGCAGCATAGTCATCACCATCCATCACCCGAGTAAATACAAATGCAATAAATTCCATTTAAGATCTCCTCCAACTCCTTCAGCTTCAGCATAGATTATCATTCTGAACTTCCAGAGGACCAATTTTATCCCTTGCTATCCTTTTGCTCTTAATATTTCTGCAGGACCCTTGCCCCTCTCCTTCAACTTGTCTGCTAAAACAACCTCATGTCTTCTTTCAGCCCTGATTTCCTTCTTAAGTGTTCTCTTGAATTTCTTATACCCCACAAGTACCTCATTTGTACCTGCCTGCCTATTGTTGCTATGAACCTCCTTTTCCTTGTCCAGAGCCTCAAAAGCTCTCAAAAGCTGAGGTTCCATCAACCTGCTATCTTTGCCTTTTATTCTGCCAGAAACATACAAACTCTCTACTTTCAAGATTTCATTTTTGAAGGCCTCCCACTTATCAAATACACCTAATACACCTTTGCCAGAAAACAGCCTGTCCCAATCCACACTTTCCTTTCTGACACCATCAAAACTGGCCTTTCTCCAATTTAAAATCTCAATTAGACCTATCCTTTTCCATAATTACCATGAAACTAATGGCATTACGATCACTAGATGCAAAGTACTCCCCTACACAATCTTCAGTCTCCTGCTTTGCCTCGATCCCTAATAGGAGATCTAGTATCACACTAGGGGATACTGCCGTCTGCCCACCAAACTGTGTCTCACATTTGCGTAGATGCTGGTTAATGCCCACAATGTAAAAGATCAGACAGTATACAATAAGCAATTAAATAAATACACCTTATAAATCTTACTGTGACTATGTGGTTAGTAGGGAAACAAATATAACAGAAAAAGGCACCACACTTATCAGAGTTAAACAGTTGCGCACAATCGTTGGAGCTCAAAGGACAGGGTCTTCTCTCCATCACAAAATCTCCTCTGAACTCCTCGACCCTCGGACTGGGACCAGCCACAGAGTTCTACCATAGCGCTTCCTGCACGTCCTTCCTCTTCGCTTCTCCTCACCGAACTTCACACGCACCAAACCCAGTTCCCACACGTACAGATAGAATAACATTGGTTAGTTCCCTGTTATCAGTAGTTATAACCCAAACATCGCAGCTACTGAAAAATATTACCTCAATCGTTAACATTACAGAGAAGCCATTTTATTATTAGGAATTAACATTACGGTTAATATTCTGAGAGCCCTACATAAGTCTCAACAGTGGCTACAATATCATAATTCCATGTGCTGATCCATGCCCCAGGCTCATCTGCCTTTCCTATAATAGCTCAGAACAATAGTCCCACCATACTCCACCTTTTGATCTCTGACCTTGTGTGTAGTCTTAAGAACATTTTTATCCAAAACCATTCCACTTTCTATTCTGGTGCTCTGGTTCCTATCCCCCTCAACTCCAGTTTAAACCGTTGCCCCCACTGTGCAGCACTAGCAAACCATCCCCTTAGGATATTGGTCCCTCCAGTGCAAGCTGTCACTTCTGTTTAGAGGAGTGCCCAATGTTCCAGAAATCTGAAACTTTCCTCCTGCACCACCTCCTTAGCCTCGTGTTAAACCACATGATCTTCCTATTTCTGACCTCACTGGTACTTGGGATAGGTAGCAATCCTGAGATCAAAACCCTGGAGGTCCTGTCCTTTAACTTAGCACCTAAATCCGTGAATTCACTTTTCAGAACTTTGTCATTCATCCAACCCATGTCATTGGTATCGACATGGAACACTGCTCCTGGCTGCTCACCCTCCCTTTTAAGAATGCTGTAGACTCGATCTGAGACGTCCTAGACTCCAACACCCAGGAGGCAACAAACCATCTGGGAATCTTGTTCTCATCCACAGAACCTCCCTTCTGTTCCCCTAACTGACAAATCCCCTATCACTGCAGCTTGCCTCTTCTCCCACCTTCCCTTGTGTGCCACAGATCCAGATTCAGTACCTGAGAACTTCTCACTGCGGCTTCTCCCTGGTAGGTCATCCCTTCCAACAGTAACCGAAGTGTATGCTTATTATTGAGGGGAACAGCCAATTAACCTGACAATTGGAATTGAATTTCCATGCAGCGTTTTGATTAAACTCCTGACTATGAGCATTTTGTTGGTTAAGTCCCAAATTCTTAAATTCTCTGCTTAAACCTTAAGATTCAAGATTGTTTATTGCCATTCTTCAGTACACAGGAAAGCGAAATGATTCTGGACCTGATGCAGCATAAGAAATATGGGGTGCATAAAGAACACAATACAAAAACACAATTAGCTTATATACATAGATTGATTGTATGTCCATAAATAAATGCTATGTACAGGAGTATTTATACAAAAAGTGACTAACAGAAAAAAATAAATTAGTGGCATTGGGGTGGGCTAGTGGGTAGAGGTGTTGAACAGCCTGACTTCTTGGGGGTAAGTTACTGTTTTTGAGTCTTGTGGTCCTAACATGGATGCTGCTGTAACCTCTTCCCTGATGGGAGTGGGACAGACGGTCCATGAACAGGGTGGGTGGGATCCTTTGTGATAATGCTAGCTTCCTATCGGCATCTTTTCTGGCCTCTTCTTCACTCTACCTCTTTTCTCTAATTGAAGGATGTCATAAAATTCTATAATGTTTGTAGTGAGATGCTGAAGATGTTCTATCGGTCAGTTGTGGAGAGCGCCCTCTTCTTTGTGGTGGCGTGCTGGGGAGGCAGCATTAAGAAGAGGGACGCCTCCCGTCTTAATAAGCTGGTAAGGAAGGTGGGCTCTGTTGTGGGCACAGAACTGGAGAGTATGACATCGGTGGCAGAGCGGAGGGCGCTGAGTAGGCTACGGTCAATCATGGAAAACCCTGAACATCCTCTGCACTGCACCATCCAGCAACTTCAGCGGCAGGTTGCTGTCAATGCAATGCTCCTCAGACAGGATGAAGAGATCATTACTCCCCAATGTCATTCAGCTCTACAATTCAACCACCAGGGGCAAGACATGTTAAAGTGCCGGGGTTAGGACTGAGCTTAAGTTACCACCCAATGCACTTTAGTAAACTATTTAAGAACTTTTTAAAAGCTATTTATTAATGCTTTTTGGGAGGGTGATTTTAGATGCATATCATATTTATACTGTTAAATTATGTAATTAGTTTTGCTACAATAAGTGTATGGGACACTGGAAAAATGTTGAATTTCCCCTTGGGGATGAATAAAGTATCTATCTATCTATCTATTGGCTGTCAGTTTGGTACCTCGGTACACAACTCAGTGTTGAACATGGAATAAAAACAGAAGATGCTGGAAGCACTCAACAGCACCTCATAAAAGAGAAACAGTTAACATTGAAGATCCTTTGTCAGTTCCCAATTTAAACTGATGAGGTGCTCTTTGACCTGAAATATCAATTCTGCGTAGCATTTTAGTATTGTTTCATCAGGTTTTTTTTTTAAACTGAACTACCTGTTGTTGTTTCAGCCAACTGTTTCCTTCACCCCTGCAACTAATTGGCATTCAAAGAGGCATCTGGGTGTTGATATTGCAAGACAGCAGTTGGTTCCTAAGCCATTGGTTGGAGAATTCAGAAGCAGAGCTGCCAATGGTTACACTGATACATTAGTCAGACTCCAAGAGCAACGAGGCTTTTGAAAGACCATGGAAAATTATACCGAGTTTGCATTCTAACACCAGGTCCTTTTCTGCTGAGTATTTTTTTTAAAATTTGTTCTTTCCATCCACGTACAACCTCGGCACACCTGGGATTTCATGTGGTAAAGCTCCACAAATATGTCAACCGAACATTTTGAAATTATTGGAATGCTATTAATAAATTAAGTGAAAAATAAAGTTTTCTTATTTGCTCTTTAACAATCCAGCTGTAATAACATCCAGCGGACATTGCACTTGGTCAGAAAAGTATTAACAAAGATGACGCAGGTTCTATGCCTGAGTTGCCTATAATTGCAATGTAGCAGGGTTCTTCAAAATGAAAGGGGCAACTGTAATTGCCCTGCATCTCCATGGTGAAAATTTACCCTCCATTGCAGGCCGAAAAATAGGACTGAATTTCAGAAATGCTGTTGCATTTTCTGTACAGATATTCAGATACAAGTTCCTCCCCTTCCACATGAAACATTAGACACAAAAGTTTCTGCAGATGCTGATAAAGTTGAGCAACACATAAAATGCTGGACGGACCCAAAAGGACAGTGATGCACCATCAATAACTTGGAGATGTGAGGCGAGATATAGGCTTTTATTGGCTGGAAGAATGAACAAGCAGCAATTGACCACCATACTACATCCTGGAGACTGAGGGCAGGGCAGTGTCTCCAATCGCCTTTATACCGGGGTCTGTGGGAGGAGCCACGGTCAGTGGGAGGAGCCACAGGAGCAGTCAGCAGGGGGGCGTGTCCAGACAGGTATATGTAGTTCACCACAGACAGGCAGCATCTATGGAACAGTCCTGACATCCTAATAAAGGGTGTCGGCACAAAATGTGAACTGTTCATTCCCCTCCACAGTTGAGCGGCTGAGTTCTTCCACCATTTTGAGCATTTTGTATGAAACATCAGTTAGCCCACAGCCAGAGTATTGTGTCCAGTTCTGATCGCCACACTTTAAACATGATGTGGAGGTACTAGTGACAGTGCAGAAGACATTTACAGAATTGTTTCAAGGATGAGAGGTTTCATTTTAGAGATTGGACTAGTGAGGGAAAGGCAGAAAGTACTGGAAACATTCAACAGGTCAGGCAGCATCTGTGGAAAGAGATGCAGAAGTAACATTTCAGGATGAATGAGTAACTCCAGTTCTCTATTCACAGATGTTCACTGATTTGATGAGTCTAATGAAGGGTTTACACCATGCACCATTAACTTTGCTTCTTTTTCCAAACACATTGCTTGACTTGTTTAACGTTTCAAGCATTGTCTGCAAGCCTTTGATTTCCTTGATTGGCGAACTCTCTCTATCGCTCAGCGGCAAAGAAGGTTGAGAGGAGATTTGGTCGAGCTGGGCAAAATTGTGATGGAGAGGCATATCTATTATTGATTATGCAAGATCAGGACAGTGCAAGAGGTTAAAAATTTTGTCCAAAGTACACAAAGTGGTTTTGAAGAAAAAAAATAGTCCGTGAGTATCCATGGTCTAGAATTCATTGCCTGTGAGGATGTTGGAAGCAGAGGCAACCAGTGCTTTCAAAAAGGAATCGGATAGTCATCTGAGAATAGATTCTGGCTGTGGGGAAAGTGCAGGGGAGTGAGCGTGGTGGGATTGCTCAACTAGGAGCCAATAAAGACAAACAGAACAAGAATATGGCTTTTGCCTCTCTATGTCCAGTCAGGCTATTGTACTTACTCACATATTCTTCTGTATTTGGTCCATAGCCTTCTATGTCTTGGAGGTTCAAGTGCTTGTCTGAAGTCTTCACGTATGCGGTACAGGTATCTGCCTCCTAGATTCCACTCACTCCTCAAAACTCATCTGAAGCTCTTAACTCATAGATTTACCCTTTTACTTGTGACACCCCATCAAGGGAAAATTAATTTTACTACCTACCATGTCTATCCTTCCATAATATTGTACACCCCTGTCAGGTCATCCCTCAGTCTCTTCCACTCCAAGAAAAGCAAATCCAGCTTATCCAATCACCCACTGGCTGCTATTTCACCACTTGCCCTCTCCTCTTTAAATTGGCCAGCTTCCCTATCCACCTTCAGTCCTGATACAGGATTTTGACCGAAACATCAATTCCTTTCCCTCACAGATGCTGCCCTACCAGCTGAAATCCTCCAGCAAATTGTTTCTTAAGCATAAAAACATCAATCAGTACAGCACAGTACAGGCCCTTCAGCCCATAATGTTGTGCCGACCTTTAAACCTTCTCTAAGATCAATCTAACCCGTCCCTCCTTCCAAAGTATCTTTCTCCAGCCAATCAAATCTCTCATAACTGAAATCCTCCAATCCAGGCAATGTTCTTTTGAATCTTCTTTTGCACCCACTCCAGTGTTATCACATCCTTCCTACATTGTGGCAGCTAGAACTGCAGACAATCCCCCAAGTGAATCTGAATCTATCTTTGTCTGAAGTACTGTACACCAGATGCCAATGATCAACCTTAGGTTCAGAATCAGATTTAATATCGCCGGGATATGTCATGAAATTTGTTAACTTAGCAGCAGAAACGTTAACCATGCAACGCATGGTAAATATAGAAAAATAAACAAATAAATGAAATACAGTCAGTATATATATGTATATTAATTAGTTAAATTAAAAATAGTGCAAAAACAGAAATAATAAAAAAGTAGTGAGGTAGTGTTCATGGATTCAAAGTCCATTTAGGAATCGGATGGCAGAGGGGAAGAAGCTGTTCCTGAATCATTGAGTGTGTGCCTTCAGGTGTCTGTACCTCCTGCCTGATGGTAACAATGAGAAGAGGGCATGTCCTGGGTGGTGGTGGGGGGGGTCCTTGATAATGGACGCTACCTTTTTGAGGCACCACTCCTTGAAGGTGTCTTGGACTAACAATGATGAGCTGACTAATGTTACAACTTTCTCCAGCTTCTTTCAATCCTTTTCAGTAGCGCGCCCCCCCCCCCCCCCATACCAGACAGTGGTGTAGCCTGTCAGAATGCTCTCCACGGTACATCTATAGAAGTTATCCTACCTGGCTCAGTGTCAGTGAAGTTGATGTTAGAATTCCTACAATTGAAATCAACACTCCGGTCATCTAATCAAGCCATCAAAGTAAGAGATCCTCAGCCCCTCAACTTGCTTTAAAGGATTCTTGAGTAATTTACCTACTGCCTAATTTAGTAAGCTATTTTGTCCATGAGAGACTCGTCTGTATTCAACTATCTATGACTGTGTTGTGGATGTAATGCCAACATGTGGAGAATGTCCCAAATACTCCCCATATTAGGCCAGCACGAATCACTGTGATTATTGTGTGCACATGGTCAGGGTGCACAATGTATGTTTTCAGTCAGGATTACCTTCGGTCTGCACAGAGGGGGCCTGCAAGAGGGGGGAGAAGAAAAGGGCCTGTAGGAATCCTGCCAGATTCTAAGTCTGCTCCCTGGCTGCCGTAACACAGAGTTTCAGGAAGTGCACAGATCTCTATAAAGACAACAGGGAGGTGCTGACCAGATGGTAGCATTGGACTGCAGCCAGAGAGGCCCCCTGATCTCAGCAGACCAAAACAACTCTAGTCAAATGTGCCATTGCAGTCTCTGTCCCCCAGACTTCCAAGTGCAAGTATTTTAACCCTCGATGTGCTGGCTGACTAATTCTGCATCTTGGTTTCAAGCACAAACGCATCATTTCAAGGGTAGCAGAGAAACTATTCTGCATGCAAAGCACCTTTCACTTTGGAGCATCTTTGCCCAATAAATTGACACTGAACTAAGAAATCAAACAAACGGACTGTTAATGAAGTTTTATAAAATGCTTTAAAGAAGGGAAAGAAATTCTAGAACTCAGGGGCCTAGAGTGGAATTTATTTGTTGATGTGTCCACAGAACTAATGCACTGTGGGTAAGGCTGGCATCTATTGCCCACAGTGATTAAGAGTCAACCACATTGGTTTGGAGTTACATACAGATCAGACCAGCCAGGTTTGGCCAGTTTCCTTTCCTGAAGGATACTAGTGAAGAAGTCTTCATACTGATGCCAGCTAGATTTAATTGAATGTAAAATTCCTTCAGCTGCTACGCTGGAATTTTAGCTTGTGACAATGGGATCAGGCTGTCAGAGAACAGTCTGGTAGCCAGCCTTTATGACCTTTCATGATTTAACCCACTAAATCCCAGTAAATGAGATTTTCAGTAACATATCCTCTGAATTTAAGTACCTGGTTAGAAGTTGCTTTACAAGTCATAGCATAGGATTCAAACCCACTACTGAATCAGAATCAGAATCAGGTTTATTATCACCGGCATGTGACGTAAAATTTGTTAACTTAGCAGCAACAGATCAATGCAATACATAATATAGAAGAAAAAAATAAAGATAATCAATCACTCAATCAATCAATCTTAGTATACTTTATACAGTATATGTATATTGAATAGATTAAAAATCGTGCAAAAACAGAAATACTATACATTAAAAAAGAAGTGAGATAGTGTCCAAGTGTTCAATGTCTATTTAGGAATCGGATGGCGGAGGGGAAGAAGCTGTTCCTGAATCACCGAATGTGTGCCTTCAGGCTTCTGTACCTCCTCCCTGATGGTAACAGTGAGAAAAGGGCATGCCCTGGGTGCTGGACGTCCTTAATAACAGATGCTGCCTTTCTGAGACACCACTCCCTAAAGATGTCCTGAGTACTTTGAAGGTTAGTACCCAAGATGGAACTGACTAGATTTACAACTTTCTGCAGCTTCTTTTGGTCCTGAGCAGTGCCCCACCCCACCCCCACCTTCCCACATAGCAGACAGTGGTGCAGCCTGTCAGAATGTTTTCTACGAAGCAACTATTGAAGTTTTTGAATGTATTTGTTGACATTCCAAATCTCTTCAAACTCCTAATAAAGTATAACTGTTGTCTTGCCTTCTTTATAACTACATCAATATGTTGGGACCAGGTCAGATCCTCAAAGAACTTGATGCCCAGGAACTTGAAGCTGCTCACTCTCTCCACTTCTGATCCCTCTTTGAGGATTGGTATGTGCTCCTTTGTCTTACCCTTCCTGAAGCCCACAGTCAGCTCTTTCATCTTACTGACGTTGAGTGCCAGGTTGTTGCTGTGGCACCACTCCACTAGTTGGCATATCTCACCCCTGTACGCCCTCTTGTCACCACCTGAGATTCTACCAACAATAGCAAATTTGTAGATGCCTAAGCACATAGTCATGTGTATATAGAGAGTAGGGCAGTGGGCTAAGCACACACCCCTGAGGTGCGCAAGCGGTGATCGTCAGCGAGGAGGAGATGTTATCACCAATCCGCACAGACCGTGCATACATAAATGACTCAAAATACATCTGAGGAAAATAAAAGAAAGGAAAAAGGGACAAATGAGAAAATGAACACCAGAGTAAATTTTAAAACAAGATGAAGAAGAATGAAGTGACATACATTTCAAAATTTCTATTTCTGCACCTGGTTGGACATTAGGAAAGATACGCAGTGGCCACTTTATGGCCAATTTCCTTTTCTGAAGGACATTAGTGAAGTAGTCATCCTGTTGGTTGTCACAGTATTGTAGCGGATAGCACAATGCTATTACAGCCTGGGGTATCAGGGTTCAATTCTAGAGCCATCTGTAAGGAGATTGTACATTCTCCCTGTGACTATGCAGGTTATTTTCTCTGTGTGTTCCAGTTTCCTCCCACAGTCCAAAAAATCATACAGGTCCATCGATTAATTGGTCATTGTAAACTGTCCTGTGACTAGGCTAGGGTTAAATAGATGGGTTGTTGGGTGGTGCTGTTCATCAGGCCAATAGGGTCTGTTCTGCACTGTATCTTTAAATAAGTAAATAGTAGGACGTAACTCCAGCACCTAATAAAGCCATCACTGAGTGTATGTTCCTCATCTCCTGCTGCTGCAGCCTATTGACTTCAAGGTTCAATGTGTTGTGTATTCAGAGATGCTCTTCCACGCACCACTTTTCTAAGGCATGGTCACTTGTTCTACTGTCATTTTACTCTCAGCTTGAACCAGTCTGGCCATTCTCCTCTGACATCTCTCTTTAACAAGGTGTTTTCATCCTTCAGAACTACAGCTCACTGGATTTATTTTTGTCTTTCACACCATTCTCTGTGAACTCTAGAGAGATTGTTGTGCGTGAAAGTCCAAAGGGATCAGCAGTTTCTGAGATACTCAAGCCATCCCGACTGGTACCAACAATCAGTCCACAGTCAAAGTTGCTTAGATCGCATTTCTTCCTTATTCTGATGTTTGGTCTGAACAACAATTGAATCTCTTGACCATGTCCTAAGCTTTCATGAATCGATTTGCTGCCACATGATTGGCTGATTTGCTATTTGCATTAACCTGCAGGTGTCCAGGTGTACCTAATAAACTGGCCACTGAGTGTAAGTACCAGTTTAGAAGTTGCCTTTCAAGTTATGCACAGGGTTCGAACCCACTTCTGCACAGACGTAACTTACTCAAAATACATCCGAGGAAAATAAAATAAAGGAGAAAGGGACAAATGGGAAACTGAATACTGGAGAAAATTGAAATCGAGAGGAAGAAGAATGAGGTGACATATTTTTCAAAATTTCTATTTACATACTTGGTTGGTTATGAGGAAATACTTCATTAGCTTTCTATTCCAAAATGTTTGAAACGTAATATGAATGGATTGTTAGTAGTAAGATGTAACACATAGAAAATAACTGACCATAAAATGAAAAAGGTTGCATCTGTATTGCCAACTGGGGAAGTTGATTTATTTCTCTGAGTCATTCATGTTTCATATTAACACTTGTAATTTCACAGTAAGAATGACTGAGTTGTCAATGAAATCTCAGCTGTGAGTTCAGTCATTCCTATGAATAATGAAGTTATAAGTTTTGGAGATTTCTTCTTCCCAACTCCATGATCCAGAGGCCAATTTTACTGCTCATGTTGCTACCTTGGTTGAGGCCAACTCAATCAGCGTGATCTGGCAGTAGCACCTGGAAACTTCTTGCTCTGCTTGAACGGGTTACAACATGCTCGGGGGATCTGCGAGCTGACTCAGACACAATGAGGCCAATTTTTTTTTCCACAAACACTAAACGGGCCAAGCCCTTTTCTTCCATACTTGCACTCCACCCACTTCCTCCGATTTGCTGGCATTCAATATTGGACTCATTCACTAACCTAAGCAAAAGAAATTGTGGCATCAATGAGGGAGTGTGACGTTGGCACAAATCAGTATTGAAATTTTTTTAAGCTCAGAACTGTGCAACTAGGTGCTGAAGAGTCATCGACACTTGCAGTTTAGTCCCTTTGCTGTAAGGTTCAGATCATCATGAGAAGGTCAATTGAAAGTGCATAATGTGTGTCTCTTTCTAAAGGCTGGCTTGAAGGGAAGAGTGAATGAGATTGGTTGTGGGGTTCAAGACGTGGGATGGCCAGCAGTCACAGGCATCATCAGGTTTGTGCAGTGGTTGAGGTTTGAGGTGTGAGAAGAGTAGTTAAAGTTCTATTATGAATCTTCAGAGGAGGCAGTGAAAGGGAAGAGACACAATGGGAACCTCCAGTGTTGGATGGCTAGGAAGGCAGGCAATTCAGGAACAAGGGCTTTGGCTTAGGGAAGTCAGGAAGGTCATGGTGGTTTGGAGACTGGAGGGTTCATGTTCTGAATCTGTAAGATCATGAGGTGGAAGTGGGAGATGGCGGACGGTGGGAGGTCTGTATGATTTAAGGAACCATTGGTTATAAGAGAAACAGATGACTTACCCACTAGTTTCTCAGATCGGCGCTACTCTAGTAGGCATCCCTGGACATTATGGCCCAACGTCCTCTGCAATACTCTAAAAAGAATATTGTACAGGGATTTACAAGCATTCTGCACATTTCTAGCCCAGTAATGTTGAATTTCTGGAGTGACGCAGAGAGACATGGAAATGATTGCTATTGCATCTCTCTGGGAAAGCAAACAATTCTGAATTGGAATAATCCAAAACATACAATGATAAACAATTGAATCTCAACTAATTTCTTGGTCTAACTTCTTAAGAAAACGCACAAGATCCTAAGAAACTGTTAATGCCACAGCTCATAATGTTGTTGTCTCATGACTCCAGTGACCCAGGTTCAAACCTGGCATTCAGTGCATGTGTGCAGTTTTCCCAGTGACGTATCCACATGGGTTTCCTCCAGGTTCTCCACTTTACTCCCATATCCCCAAAAGACCTGTTGGATGGCTGCTGATAATTGGGGTAGAATATGGGGATAGTTGATGGAAATATGAGAAAAATAGGGAAATGGTTAAAGATGATTTAGGATTACTGTGTGAGCTGGTATGGATTTAATTAGCTGAAATAGTCTTTTTCTGTTGTAAAAATATGGAATTTTCAATTTCCATCCCTTGTTTTTAAGCAAATTATCAACACATTAATACGTTCTGGCTTGAATGAACCTGCTGTGCATAAATTGCTTGTACATTTTCAAGAATGAAATAGTAAGCTCATTTTAAAAGCATTTTGGGATGTTTAATGTTCTGAAAGACACTACATAAATGTAACCTAGTCTTTATAGATTGGGAAACTTGAAGGGCCACATGATCATGAAAATGAGACGGGCAATTTTAAGAGCTCAGTCACAAACAAGAGAAAATCTGCAGATGCTGGACTTGTGAGCAACACGCACAAAATGCTGGAGGAATTCAGCAGGCCGGGCAGCATCTGTGGAAAAGAGTAAACAGTCACCATTTTGGGCCATGACCCTTCATCACGTTTAATCTCTTACTGTCCTTGTTGGAAACATAACCTGCCCTTCACCTCCTGCACTTTCACCACCCTGTCACTCAATCCTATAGTTACAACAATTCTTTCAAGGGTAAAACTGGCTAATTAGCTTTTCTCCAGTCCCATTGAAGAGTCTCAGTTGATGGTTTATTCCCTTCCATAGATGCTGTCTGAGCTGCCGATTTTTTTGTGTTGCTCAGCACCTGCAGAACATCTTGTGTTAAGGATTTTCATAACGTAAGATTACTTTCACCTCCTTTGCGATAATGTTTGGAGGGAGAATGAATTTGGCAGCAGAGAGCTGATGACTGGGGACTGTGACTTCCCCCCACAGTTGCTCTGTTAAATGCATCACTTTGGAACGTGGTGTTGGTTTTAATTGTACAGCAATTAACTGCACTGAGAATACTGTTCTACACAGAGGAGATAGCAGAGGAAAAGAGCAAATCCCAAGGTTACAAATATTTTACTGCCTGATTTAATAACTTAGACAGGCTGTGCATTGCAAAGCTCATCATTTGCAGTGTGGGAGTGGAGGTCCCTTTCCTCCCAGCACCTTCTGATAACTGCTGGAAAGGTGAACACCACTGTGTTCAAATCAGGAAATCCATTTAAATGCCTTTTTTTGAAGTGTAGATGTTTTAATTAAGAAGCCAAATAAATCTGACAAGACCCAATCAATTAACAAAAGTTTTACATTTGTAATCAGGTGTAAAAAAGGGCCACATCTTAATGACAATTCATTCAATACTGTACTATTAGTATGGCTCAGCCTTAAAAAGTTAAAGACTTAAAAACTTTAAAAGTAGAAAGTCCTGAAGAAGGGTCTCAGCCTGAAATGTCAACTGTTTACGCTTTTCTATACAAACAAGCTGGATGAACTCAGCAGGTCGGGCAGCATCCGTTGAAATGAGCAGTCAACTTTTGGGTCTCGGCCTGAAACATTGACTGCTTATTTCAACAGATGCTGCCCGACCTGCTGAGTTCTTCCAGCTTGTTTGTACATGTTGATTTGACCACAGCATCTGCAGTGTACTTTGTGTTTACTCTTTTCCATAGTTGCTGCATGGCCTGCTGAGTTCCTCCAGCATTTCATGTAAGTTGCTTGAAAAGTTAATTACTTATTTTCACCTCCTGTGACAGTTGTTTTTGACTTTCCCTGTTTGAAACACAGGACTTTGCAAATAGATCATTCACCTCCGTGTTATGTGTTCTTATCCCATATTAGATGGAAGCTCCATCTGCTTTTTCAGACAGTTGTAATAAATTCCATGGGAATAACTGTAGAAGACGGGGGAATTCCGGAAAATACTTATGCCTTAACTTAAATACTTATCACTAAGACTCTAGGTAAACTGTGGGATGGATTTCAGAAAATTGTGACTGAGTTGCAGGCAAGGCAGGCAAAGTAGAAGAGAAATAATAATTACTTCTACTAATTGTGGCAATTTGTAAAAGTCAGCAAACAAAGTGTTTCATTTCCAATCCTGGCCATTTCTGGCACCTCCAAGTCTGAATGCTTGAAACCACAGTGAGCAAAACAGTTCCGAATTGTCTTACAGCTTATTTCACGCCAACTATCAGAGATAAAAATTACTACTTTTTCATCACAAATACAGCAACTGACACTATTTCAAAAGTGTTTGCTCTAAGCATGACATCATGCCTAACGGCCACGTAACTGCATACAACTGACGCTAGTTAGAAACTGTTCAGTAACAGTCTCCTGTCCCAATTAGTGTCCCAAATAAAAACGAGGGGAATCCCGGCTACTTTCTCAATTAGTTTTTGTTCTTTAAGAGTTGTCCCAAATAAGCGGCTGCCCTAATGAACCGGATTGATTGGTTCTAAAAGGCATACAGTTATAGAGTCATACAGGACAAAAACAGGCCCTTCAGCCCAACTGGTCCAAGCTACCATTTTCCAGTGTTTGGCTCACATCCTTCTAAAGCTTACTAATCTACGTACCTGTCCAACCGTCTCTTGCATCATCATTATGTATAGCATCACAATGTATGTGACACAATACAATTCATTTTTAGCTGACCCAGCATCAATTTATCTTTGCTTGTTCGAACTGTTTCCAAAAATTGTCAAGCTATCACCATTAATGGGACATTAATGTTTAGACCAGCATTGGCCAACCTATGGCGCATGTGCCAAAAGTGGTGCATTGGATGATTAGAAGTGGCACATTGCATCCCAGTGATAATAATAAAAAAGTAAGACTACTCATGCAAAAAGTATTGACCAAAAACCAATTTGTAGAAAACAAAATCTATAACAGGAGTTCTTGTAGTTGAGCTAGAAATGGGTTTTACCGAGAATAAATCTAAAACTTACCAATTATTTTTAGCAATTTTATTATTTCGTGCACATCCTTTAGCGAATGTTATCTTCTTTCACATTAATCTGTTTTCAATTTTAAAAAATGTTCAATGAGTCAAACTAGGAAAGAAGGACTGTTGTTCTGCAGTCATTCCATAACTGTTCAATACACGTTTGATCCTGAGGCGCCAGGGGTCTGCACCAGCGGTGCGTCGAAGGTTTTTGCCAGTCAGTTTACAACTGACACTCGTGCGCTACGGAGTTGTGCTTTGTTCGTCCTTTGTGAGCACTTGCAGTTTTGTACTTATTTAAAAATTAACCCTTGGTTTTACATTCAGTTACCCATCACAGTGCAAAAGAAAATGAGCAAAAGAAAAGCAGAAAGTGATAGTAAGCAAGAATTCAATGAACAGTGGGAAAATGACTTTATATTTATAGTGGGTCCGTCAGGAAAACTATTGTGCATCATTTGTGAAAACACCTTCTCACATAATAGAAGACATGATCTTAATAGATACTATAAAACACGACATCAGACTGAAATAGAAGGAAAACTGAAGCTAGTGCTTGGGTCTGAGTTACAGAAAGAATACATATGTGATTAAGAAAAAGGAAGAAATCAAAAGAAGACAAAATATATTTGTTAAAAGTCTGATTGAAGTAAGTAATATTTATCTTGCTTTTATATTAAATCAATATATCATGTAAAAATGCTAAATATGTTTATATTAACATATTTTTACAAGAATTGAATGGGGGTACAAGAGTTGTCAGGCTCATCTGAACTAATGCGTGAAAAAATTGACGCATGGAAGGTGAAAAGTTGACCACCCCTGCTTTAGATCTTAACAAGTTTTCAGAGTAAGCAATGGGATTGAGCCAAATACAGCTCTCAATTGTCATCCTATCGTCAGACAAGACGTTGGGATCACATAACCCAATGATCACGTAACCCAGTTATCATGTAACCTGGTGATCACGTAACCCCAGTGTCACTTAACCCCTTGACCATGTAACCTAGTGATCACATACCTACACGACCCAGTGTTAAGTCCTGCTCCTGTGAAGCATCTTTCACTCTGATTAATGAACCACATAAATGAATATTGGGTAAAATTGCTTTTTTCTTCAATTTCCAACAAATGTCTTTACTTATTAGTGATTGTCCAAACTTTGGGAAACACTTTTAAAGATGGTAAAGTCTGTAGATACTAGAAATCCAAAGCAACACACACACAAAATGCTGGGGGATCTCAGCAGGTTAGGCAGCATCCACAGAAGTTAATAAACAGATGCTGCCTGACCAGCTGAGTTCATCCAGCATTTTCTTTGTGAACATTCTTAAATATTCTTAGCCACTTACTCTCAGTGGTATAATGAAACAATGCTGGCACCACATTGCAGTTTATATTACAGTTGTCATCTCTTGCTCCCTGTGCACCTCCTGCAATCTCCCATCAAGAGAGAAACAATGATAAATCTAACTTCAATAATAAAAAGATGTAAATTTAGAGTTACAGCTATGTTAATGAACTGCTACTTAATGCCAAGTGCACATCACTTGATGCTTCTCTATTTTCCTATTTTTTCTATCTGCACCCAGTTCTGCATTCAATGTCATTTTCTTCAAACTGTGTAATTACTTTAATAGGTTTAACCTTTAAAGCATCTCAGATTTCACCTAAAGAATGAGTAATTTTTGTAGTATAATAATTTACCAGTGATAGTTATCTTTATTAATTATAACAAATAATTAACTAATAAGTTGACTAAGGCAAAGACAGAAAGGTTTTTATGTCCATAGTACCTTTTACAGAACTGGGATTTCCAAATTCAAAGTTCAAGTTCAAATTAAATTTATTATCAGAGTACATAAATGTCACCATATATTACCCTGAGATTCATTTACCTACAGATATTCACATAGAATAAGGAAATACAATAGAATCAATGAAAAACTTCATGTAAGACTGACAAGAAGCTGATGTGCAAAAGATGACAAGTTGTACATTTACAAAAAAGAACTACAAATAATAGCAATTAATTAATTAATTAATTAATTGATTGATTAATAATACTGGAACATGAGTTGTAGAATCCTTGAAAGTAAGTCGAAAGCTTGTGTTCGGTGATGAGTCCAGTGTTGATGTCTGTGAAGTTATCCACACTGGTTCAGGAGCCCAATGATTGCAGTTATGTTTACAGTCAATGAAAATATAAAGAAAATGCAAATATTGGAAGTATGAAAAAAAACCATAGAAGCACTCAGCAAGTTAGGAAAGCATCTGAGGGAAAAGAAACAGTGCTATTGGATCAGGTTAAAATTCTTCTTTCAGCTCTTATGCTGTCCTGAAGATGAGTATTGACATGAAATGTGATCTCTGATCCCCCTTTCACAGACTCTTTCTGACCTGTTGGGCATTTCCAACATTTTATATTTTTATTACAGTCAATAAAATACTTTTAAAAAGAGATTGTTGTAAGAACTATCACAAAGGAAATTCCCAGATAGAGTAATGTGATAACGACCATCAAAATCTTTTCTTTTTAAGGATGCATATTGGCTGGATCACTAAGGGAATCTCTGCCATTTTTTTCTTCAAGATAATGGCATGATATCGTTGACATCTACCTGAGATGATGGGGAATCAGTTCAGCATTTCAACTGATAATATGTTGTATTCTCAGCACTGAATGAGAATTTAAGGACTTGCAAAAATAGAATCATGATTACGCCATCTAGCCTTTGATCCTGCTCCATCAGAAAGTAAGACTAAGGCTGATCCTGTCCCTCAAATTGATTTTTCTGCCAGAACCCTATTTCTCCGACTCCCTCGGTATTATGGTATATGCAAAATGATTAAGTAGCCACAACCCACTGACACAGAAATTTCCAACGGTTATAGACCTTTGAGTGAAGAACTTTCTCCTCATTTCTGTCCATGATGGCTGTGAGTCAATATCTCCTCGCTCTGGACTATACAGGAAGAAGGGCACAACTGCTCAGCAACTCCTTGTATATCTACAGCACACCCACTAAGGCAAATGTATTCCACCTTCTGTCTGGAAACCAAAACTGCATGAGTGATCTCAGCAAAGTCCTAGACTAGAGTGCAACCTGATTTTGTGCTCAACTCACTGGAGTGACATTTGAAATAAGACCATAAGACATAGGAGCAGAATTAGGCCATTTGGCCCATTGAGTCTGCTTCACCATTCAATCATGCCTGATCCTTTTCTACCCTCCTCAGCCTCTCTCCCCAGCCTGATGCCATAGCCAATCAAGAACCTATCAATCTGTAACTTATATACACCCAAAGACCTGGCCTCCACAGCTGCCTGTAGTTACAAATTCCACAAATTCTCCATCCTCTGGCTGAAGAAGTTTCTCCACACCTCTGTTTTAAATGGATGCCCCTCTATCCTAAGCTGTGACCTCTTGTCCTAGACCCTCCCACCATGGGAAACATCCTTTCCACATCTACTCCCATCAATTCCCCCACCTTCCTTATAAATTCCCATGAGTACACGCTTTGAGCCATCAAACATTCCTCATATGATAACCCTTTCATTCCTGGAATCATCCTTGTGAACTTCCTCTGAACCCTCTCCAATGCCAACACAACTTTTCTTAGATAAGGAGCCCAAAACTTTTCACAATACAAGGTGAGGCCTCACTAGTGTCTTATAAAGCCTCAGCATCACATCCTTGCTCTAATATTCCAGATGTCTGGAAATAAATGCTAACATTGCAGTTGTGATCAGCAAGAATTCAGGCAATGTCAGCAAGATCATAGCATACTGCTTGAAATGTTGAGTTAACATGGCCAATTCATGCTCCATAATTCAAATAATTATTTCTTTTGATTTAATAGTCAACATTATTTAGCAAGGCCACAAGCCTAAAATGGGTGAATGGAATTAAGACAAGATAACCAGGATGTAACTGGAAGGCAAAATGGACTCGAGAAGTTGAGTGGTCTAAAACAGTAAAGGAGGCTGAGAGATTTACCACAATAATGCCTAGACTAGAGAACATGTCTTATGAGAATAGGTTGAGCAAGCCAGTGCTTTTCTCTCTTGAGTGAAGGAAGATGAGAGGTGACTTGATAGAAATGTACAAGATGATTAGAGGCTTACATCGAGTGGAGAGCTGGAGACATTTTCCCAGGATGGAAATCTCTAAGAGCAGGGGACATCATTTTAAGGTGACTGGAAGAAAGTATAGGGAGTGGGTGTCAGAAGTAGGCATTTTACAGAGAGTCGTGGGTGTGTGGAATGCCCTGCCAGGGGTGATGGTAGAGGCAAATACATTAGAGGTATTTAAGAAACTCTTAAATAGATATATAGATGATAGAAAGTTGGAGGTCTATGTAGGAGGGAAGGGTTAGATTGATCTTAGAGTAGGTTAAAAGGTCAACCAAACAATGTGGGCTGAAGGGCCTGTACTGTGCTGTAATGTTCTATATTCTATGTTCTAAATACTGTACTTTTAAAGCTTCGTAACATGAGTTTTATTTTTACCCATGAATGAGTGACAGGATAAACTGGAACACATCTCTATCCTTGTGGTACTTCCCACTTGTCATTCAATATCCTTCACACATTCATCACTGGTCTTCACTTGCAAACCTGATGTGTGCATGACTTGTAGATGGGAACTAAAACTAAAAAACTTTGTAAGCCATTGGAGTGTCAGAATTATTCTTGGTCACTATAGTTCAGGGAGGATGGGTAGGCCTCAGGCAGGGTGCAGGAATGAGTTGGCATGGATGATGAGGCCCTAAAGGCCTGTTTCTGTGCTCTACCACTCTATGGTTCTTTACTACTATAACGGTTTCTCCCTCAATGCTGACCTGCAACTCAGTCTAAATTTTGTGACCACAAGCTCATCAAGAGGGGTTTGAACTGACAACTTACCGCTGAGAGGCAGGAAGGCTGCCCACTGAACTACAGTTAACGCTAGCACGGTTTAGTGAACAAAGATTTTGGCTTCTAATGGCCAATAAGACATAAGACATAGGAGCAGATCTATACCATTTGATCTCTCTAATCTCATCTGCTATTTGTTCATGGCTCATTTAGTTTATCTCCTCAAACAGATTGTCCTTCCTTTTCCCCATAACTTTTGCTGCCTTTACTAATTAAGAACCTATCAACGTCTGCTTTAAATATACCCAATGACTTGGACTTCACAGCTATCTGTGGCAATGAATTCTACAGAGTCACCACCCTCTGGCCGAAGAATAGATTTATCTTCTGAATCTCTGTTCTAAAGGGATCCTTTTACTTTGAGGCTGAGCCCTCTGGTCCTAGATTCTCTCACTAGTGGAAACTGCTTTTCCACTTCCACTCTACTGAGGCCTTTCAAAATTTGGTGGATTTCAAAAAGATCTCCACTCATTCGTCTAAACTCCAACAAGTACAGGTCCGGGGTCATCAAGCACTCCTCATGCGTTAACCTTTTCATCCCCGGGATCATATTTATAAATCTTCTCTGAAGCATCTCCAATGCCAGCACATGCCTCCCTACTTAAGGGGCCTAAACGTACGCACAGCACTCTGAAAGTGGTCTGACCAACACCTTATAACACCTCAGCATCGCGCCCATGCTTTAATATTCTAGTCCTCTCGAAATGAAAGCTAACATTGCATTTGCCTTCCTTACCACCGCCTCTACCTGCAAGTTAATCTTGTGGAAATCTGCACGAGGATTCCCAAGTCCGTTTACACCTCTGATTCAGGGCTATTGATCCCAAAATAAGCTTCGGTGCACTTTAGTCAGGAACGAGTGCTTAAATATTGAGCCTGAATATAGAATTCCACATGGTCAGGGCGGATGGAATGTGGTAACCGAGATTGGAATTTTCTGCTTGGTTCTGTCTACTCTGTTCTTCTGGAGACTTCCTGTGAAAATTGCTGAAGTGTACGTTACAAACATGTGTAAATGACCTGACAGAAGCAGACTCAAGGCTCCCTCTGATGTTTACAGATGCCCATCTGGGGTAGGTTTTTACTTGAAACACATATACTTCAGGATGCAGAGATCGTATTAACAGGTCGACCCTATTCAAGTGTCATCGGTCTGCCTACTACCCAAACGGGACATTCAGAGGATGTTGCTGGAAGTGAAGAGTGCAAACTGAAGTTGACCATTTTGCCTTTCAGCCTGTTCCACCACTTTATAAGTTCATGGCAGGCCTGGTTGTGACTTCAACTCTACTTTCCTGTCTGTTCCTCTGAATCCTTCACTTCACTGTTATTAAGTCTTTCTTTAGCACGATAAGTTGGACTCTTGACTTCATAATCTACTTCATTATGATCTTGTACCTTACTATTTACTTTCATTGCACTTTCTCAGTAGGTTGTTACACTTTATTCTGCTTTGTAATTATTTTACTTTGTTCTACCTCAATAATGACGTGATCTGTATGAACAGTATTCAAGGAAAACTTTTCACAGTATCTTGGTACATGTGACAATAATAAGCCAATTTCAACTCCTGTGATCAATATATCTTACCTTTGAATTTATTCAATAATTTTACCTCTATATCACACTGGGATAGTGAAATTCAAAGACTCTTGACTCTGAATGAAGAACACCCTCACTATCTCTATCTTAAGTCTTCTTCTTAGATTGAATCTATACTCTCTAGTTGTGGATTCTCCCCAAAATTTGATCTGCAAAAGCTCAATCAAATTTCAGTATGATCACTATACAACTTCCTTCATTTTGGGGATCAACCGAATAAACATAGGTCACCAAGCAAAGAATCCAGGGCTAGGCCACATCATATTTTTAGTGGAGCCTAGAAAAGGAGTTCTGCTCTTTTATTTTGAGAAAAGGATGAAGATCTGTGAATGACCTGAAACCTTTGCCTTCAACCTGCCACCCTCCCCCCCCTCCCCCACAAACCACTTCCTGACTGGCAAGAGAGATGTGGTAGCCAATTGCCCACAAATGCAGAGATCCAGTGATTAGCAAACAAGAGAAGTCATGGGAGCTCATGGGAGCACCAGAAATTGGAATAGTTAAAAAATAACAGTACAGAAAACTACAAGAAGAAGCAATGCAATAAAGATTAGTGGAGGACCCTAGTAAACAGGGAAATTATTGAAATGGAGATACAAGGAGGTATCCAGAACTAGAAAAGCTTGTGAATCATTGGATATAGTTTTATAATCAGAATAAAATATTCTGGAAAATAAAAAAAATGTGTTTATAATCTCATTTGGTTTTTCTTCTAGGATTGATTGCAACATTATCTTACGTACAATCTGTAATTCCTGGGAATTCCAGGTCAAACCTACCATTGGCTTTGAAAAATGTTAACAGTTTCAAAAGGGAAATAAATAGAAATTTGGCAGACAAGCTGTTTGGAGCATGTGTTAGGTGGGGTAGTGGACTGCAGTGCTGTTCAAATTCACATTGGATTATAAAGACATAGAGTCATATGTTCACATTTACATCCCTCACCCCTCATTACCAAGTCAGCATCCTTCCCCATCTGCTTGCATCTGTCCATCACTCACATACCTATCTATCTGGATTTCTTAGAGTTTTAGAGTTATAGAGCACTACAGCACAGAAACATACCTTTCATCCCATCTAGTTTGTGCCAGCCAATTTCCATCTACCTGCACCCAGACCATATCCCAACAAACCCCTATCATCTATGCATCCATCCAAATTTCTCTTGAATGCTGCAATTCACCCTGAATCCACTACTACTGCTGGCAGTTCATTCCACACTCACACCATACTCTGAGTGAAGGTTTGCCCTCAGAGTCAACATAAATATTTTAGCTTTCACCCTCAACCTAGGACTTCTAGTCCTAGTCCCACCCAACCCAAGAGAAAAGTCTTCATGCATTCACCCTACTTCCACCCCTCAGACTTTTGTTTACCTCTATAAGATCTCCCATTATTCTCCTGCAATCCAGGGAATAAAGCCCTAATCTGTTCAAACCTTCCTTATAACTTACGTAGATCCTCAAGGCCTTATAAATCTCCCCCGGTTCACATTTCCTGTCCTCTCCCCCACCATATCTCCATCATTTCCCCCTCATCTGGTTCCACCTATCACCTACCAGCCTCCATCACACCCCTTCCTCTCATTTTTATATGCTGGCCATATTCCCTCAGTCCTGACACAGGAACTAGACCCAAAACGTTGACTATCCCTTTGCCTTCACAAATGCTGCTTGACCTGCTGAGCTCTTCCAGCAGCTTAACACTTGGTGCATATTCCAGCACCTGCAGCGTCTTGTGCCTCTATAGATTCATAGAACTGTTCAGCACAGAAAAAGGAAATTGGCCCTTTGTATCCATGCCGAGACTCATGGGATTCCGCAGATGCTAAAATCTTGAATAGCATGCACAAAATGCTAGAGGAACTCAGCAGGTCAGGCAGCATCTACGGAGGGAAATACTCAGTCAATGTTTCAGTATCTATACCAATCTTTGTTGTTCATCTACACCAGGAGTTCCCAACTTTAAAAGAAAATTATTTTTTGTATGCCTACTTCTATCATCCTTTGTCTCCTCAGTCCCCATCGTGATGTGGAAGTATATTACTGCTTTTTCATCATTTAAAGGTCTTTATTCTATGACTCCCATCAAGCAACATGGGGAGGGGCAGCTTCACTACTGGTATAAGAAAGCAACTGCCCAACATCCTTTCAAGGGTGCACCTTGCAAATGATCCCCCTGATCCCATCGAAGAGATTTTAAAGAAAAATACTGTTCAGGTTGCAAAGAAATAAAAATAAAATGCCGAAGATTCCTGAGTGAGCACTGAGTCCTGAGAACAATGTTGTTGATTGACAGCCAGCATCATCTTCGCACCTGTTGGCCCCTGGTGGCCTGGTTTCAATTTACTTCCCCACTTTGAGCTGTCAGTTCTGCTGGGCAGCTGTGCAGGAAACGTGGCAGCCTGACCTATGGCCCCCTTTGTTCCTGGAACCGTGCTCGGTGCTGCAAATTCCTGGCAGGTGACTCATCTCGTCCACAGGACCCCACACTTGCAAATCCAGAACACTTGCAGATAGCAGGGATGGTGGTCGTACATTTGCTTAAAGAGCAAGGGTTCCACAGGGGTACAGTTTTTGACTCCTATGTAATCCCAAAATTTAACTTCAGGACACTGGTCAAGCAAATTCAGACAGGAAACACACACTCAACACTTAAAAGAGAAATTGTGGGCTTTCACATCCTCTTCCCAGTGAAGCTGCCATGTTCTCAGATTCTTAATTCTACCTCTTTCCATAAGGTCATAAGACTATATGATATAGGAGCTGAACTAGTCTACTCTGCCATCTCATCACGACTGATTCATTCCTCTCTCTCAGCCACAATATCCTGCCTTCTCCCTGTATTGCTTCATGTCCCGACTAATCAAGAATTTACCTTAAGTATACCCAATGACTTGCTCTCCACAGCCATCTGTGGCAATGAATTCCACAGATTCGCCACCCTCTGGCTAAAGAAATTCCTTCTCATCTCCATTTTAAATGGATGTCCCTCTACTCTGATTCTGTGTCTTCTAGACTTAGACTCTCCTACCATAGAAAACATCAACGTTCAACAGTTTTCAATGAGATCTCCCTCATTTTTCTGAATTCCAGTGAGTACAGACCCAGATCCATCAGGTGCTCCTCATATGATAAGCCTTTCAATCAGAATCATTTTCACAAACCTCCTTTGAACCCTCTCCAATGTCAGACATCCTTTCTTAGATAAGGGGCCCAAAACTGCTCACAATACTCCAAGTGAGGTCTCACCAGTGCTTTATAAAGTTTCAGTTATTCCATTACTGTAAGTTTAGCATTTCTCTTTGCACTGTTTCTGACTGTACTACACACACATGAAGGGTCTCACCATGAAAGGCCAGCGGTTTATTTCTCTCCATAGATGCTGCTGACCTGCCAAGTTCCTCCAACAAAATGCTGGAGGAACTCAGCAGGTTAGTAGCTTCTATGAACAGAACTGAATTGTCAATGTTTCAGCCGAGACCCTTTAATAGGACGGACAGTCGACTGTTTATTTCTCTCCATCAATGCTACCAGATCTGCTGAGTCCCTCCAGCTTTTTGTGTGTGCTGCTTAGGATTTCCAGCATCTGCAGAATCTCTTGCATTTCAGATTGTACTACTATTTTTGCATTATTCTGTTGTTTCGTACCAGTTGCCACATTTATCACATTTTCTGTTTACCTCGTGAGCTTCACACAAGTAGGGAATTTCATTGCACCCTGATATAAATGACAGTAAGATAATCTGAATCTGAATGTGGGTTGGAAATGTTACTGGTCACAGAAACAATTCTAAAATAGCACTGGATGGATGCTATGGCTGGGAGAGGTTTACTACCTGAATGACATGGGCTCATTTCCCTACCCCCATGCTAGGCACGATAAGGCTATGTTCTTTCATGTGTCAAGAAAGAAAGAGTATTTTTTAAAGAGCCAAGGATCTGAAGACTGTTGGTGAGTGACATTGTGCACTAATTGCTCAAAGTCAATGTGTAGGTACAGTAAGCAATTCAGAAAGAAACCAGTATTTTGGACTTTATTACAGAGGACTTGAGTACAAGACCAGAGACATCCTGCAGCACTTAAAAAGGTCCTATTGACAATGCACCTGGAGTATTGTGTATACTGTAAATCAGGCACAAATAGGATGAATATTCATAGTCATTTACCCAATGCTGGGGAATCAATAGCAAGAGGACAAAGGCTTATGGTGAGAGGAGGGAAATTCACTAGGAATCAGAGGGGTAACCCTTTCACCCAGAGGATGATTCATATTTAGGTTGAACTGCCAGAGGAAATGGTTGGTGCAGGTACATTAATAGCATTTAACTGCCATGGGGAAGGATAAATTTAGATGCAGGGGTCCACAACCTGGGGCCACGAGCCCCTTGCTTAATGGTATTGGTTCTCCACGTTTATTAAAAAAGGTTGGGAAACCCCGGTTTAAAGGCAAATGGACAAGCTTGGAAAAGCTATGAGATTGCAGTCTACTAGGGGCCAGGTCATAAGTATTCAAGTTTGGAGACCAAGAGAGTTGCAAGAGGTCCAGCTAGAATCTCCAGAAGGATATCTCATGGGTGAAGTGGCAATCCCAGAGTAAACTTGAATCAATGAAGGAAGCTCAACAGCTGTATCAGGGCTTGAATGCTGTCACTTCTTACAAAGTGAAATCAAGCAACAGTTGACAACAGGACTTCATGATGAGCTCAATGCCTCTTGTGCTTGTTTCGACCATCAAACCATGGAGGAACCATCATAAACACCCAAAACCCACGATGATCCTGTGATTACATTCCCTGAGGCCGCTATGAGAGCATCCTTCAGGAGGGTGAACCCACAGAAAATATCTGGACCAGATGGGATAGATGAATGAGTACTAAAGTCCTGGGCTGATGCGGAGTGTTCACTGAGGTCTTTAACCTCTTGCTTTGGCAGTTTGAGGTACCCATCTGCTTTAAGCAGACTACATTTAATGACGAAGGGTCTCGGCCCGAAACGTCGACAGTGCTTCTTCTTATAGTTGCTGCCTGGCCTGCTGTGTTCCACTAGCATTTTGTGTGTGTTGTACGATTAAAGTGGTGCCTAAGAAGGAGGCGGTAACCTACTTCAATGACTATTGTCCAGCAGCATCTACGTTCACAGTGATGAAGTGTTTTGAGAGGTTGGTGATAAAACATGTCAACTCCTGCCTGACAAGTGATTGCAATCCACTCCAATTTGCCTACCAGCAGAATAGGTCCACGACAGATGCCTGTTCATTGGCTCTTCACTCAACCCTGGAACATCTGAACAGCAAAGACATATTCTGTACATCAGGATGCTCTTTACTGACTGCAGTTTGGCATTCAAGGTCATTATCCCTCAAAACTAATCAATAAGGCATTGATTGTGTGGATAGTCAAAGGCTTTTTTCCTGGGGCTGAAATGGCTAGCATGAGAGGACACGTTTAAGGTGCTTGGAAGTGGGTAAAGAGGAGATGTCAGGGATATGTTTTATGCAGAGAGTGGTGAGTGCGTGGAATGGGCTGCCAGCAATGGTGGTGGAGGCGGATACGATAGGGTCTTTTAAGAGACTTCTGGATGGGTACATGGAGCTTAGAAGGGCTACAGGTAATTTCTAAAGTAATATATGTTCAGCAGAGCATTGTGGGCCGAAGGGCCTGTATTGTGCTGTAGGTTTTCTGTGCTTCCATGTTTCTAACCAGCTTCAAGACCTTGACCTCAATTACTTCTTGTACAATTGGATCCTCGATTTCCTCACTTACAACCCCCTTTAGTTTGGATTGGCAACAACATCTCCTCCACAATCTCTATCATCACAGGTGCACCAGAAGGCTGTGTTCTTAGCCCCCGCTCTACTTGTTTTGCACTTATGACTGTGTGCTAATTACAACTCAAATGCCACATTTAAGTTTGCTGATGACACCACTGTCATAGGCTGGGTCAAAGGTGGGTGATGGGCCAGTATATAGGAGGGAGATTGAAAATCTGGCTGAGAGGTGCCATGACAACAACTTCTTACTCCGTGTCAACAAGACCAAGGAGCTGATTATTGAATTCAGGATGAGGAAACCGAAATTCTATGAGCCAATCCTCATTGGGGGAAAGGGTCAGCAGCTTTCCTTGGTGTTATCATTTCAGAGGACCTGTCCTGGGCCCAGCATGTAAATGCAATTATGCAGAAAGCACCACAGTGCCTCTACTTCCTTAGGAGTTTGCTAAGATTCACCATGACATCCAAAACTTTGACAGACTTCTGTAGATGTGCGTTGTGGTATATTGATTGTCTGCATCACAGCCTGGTATGGAAACACCAATGCCCTTGAAGGGAAAAGTATTGGATGCAGGCCAGTCCATCATAGGTAAAGCCTGCCCCACCATTGAGCACATCTTCACAGTGTTGTTGCTGAAAAACAACATCCATTATCAAGGAACCCACCACCAGGACATCCTTTCTTCTCACTGCTGCCATCAACAGTAAGGTTCAGGAATAAGGTTCAGGAACCCCAGAACTCACACCACCAGGTTCAGGAACAGTTACTACCCCTCAACCATTAGGCTCTAAAAGGGGATAACTTCTCTCAACTTCACTTGCCCTGCCCCGTCACTTGTTCTCACAACCTATGGACTATCTTTCAGGGACTGTTCATCTTATGTTTTCAATGTCTATTAATTATTATTGTTATTATTAATATTTCTTTAAAATTTATCTTTGCATTTGCACAGTTTGTTGTCTTTTGCACACTGCCTGTCCGCCCTGTTGATGTGGTAGCTCATAATTCTATAATGGTTATTGGATTTATTGTGTACGCCCGCAAGAAAATGAATCTCGGGGTTGTATACAGTGATGTATATGTACTTTGTTAATAAATTTACTTTGAGCTCTTAACTTTGAAGCTTGGTTAGCATGGACCTGCTTCCATGCTGTACAACTCTGACTCTGTCCCTGTACCTAATAAAGGATATAATTATGATAGAGTGCAACCAAGGCTCACGAGGTTGCAGCAGGTATCTTGTACTTGAGGTGGTAAAATCTCTACTCAAGGAAGGCTTTGAATACTTAATCACTGTGTCTCTTCAAGAATGAGATGGATTAATCAATAGATATTAAGAAAATCAATAGAAACGGTGTTCATGCAGAAAAATAGCACTTTGGTAAATGATCTTACTAAGTAGTGGATCCGGAGTGAGGTCTGAGTGGCATACTCTTGCCTCTATTTCTGGTGATCTAACACGTGCAAATTTATCTTTGTGATCACTGAGCTTCCCGGCAACTGATGTACATGTCCCATCACTGATTCTGCAGCTACAATTATCAAAATCCTTTGCCCTATTCACATACCATCTCTATTCCTGCTGATTCGGTCTGATGACTCCTCGGTTTGCTAGTCCTCATTTTGGGGTGGCACGGTAGCACAGTGGTTAGCACAACTTTTTACAGTATAGGCGAGTCAGTTTCAATTCCCGAAATCTGTATGGGTGCCCCGTGAACATGTAGGTTTCCTCCGGGTGCTCCAGTTTCCTCCCTCCATCCAAAGGCGTACCGTTTAGTAAGATAACAATCAAGATAAATCATCCTGTAATTGTATTGCAATAAATTTTAAGTCACTCCCTTGCCTCACACAAGGCCTGTAACCTTATTTTGCACTAAACCAGTATATATTTCTGCATTCCGACATTTTTGGATTCATAAACTTCCCTGATTTTAATTATTCCGCCATTGACATCTGTGCTTTCACCTGTGTAGATCTTAAGCTCTGAAATGTCTAAACGAAACCCTTCCACCATTCTGCAATAAACAAGCTTCAGAATCTCATCAAATGGCAGAACAGCCTAGAGAGGCTGAATGGCCTCCCTGTTCCTTTCGTGGCTCATCTTGAATTACACTGTCATTCTGGGTGGACAGATTGGGTGTATGATCATTCGGTGAACTGCAGCCTCCCACCAACCTGACAATCAATCTTTTCTTTCTCACCTGACTGAAATATTTTCACAAATAATAAACAAAAGTTCTCATAAAAAAAGTTGGAAACATGAACAATTTGTTCTAATGGTTGTATAATTATTCTCCCAGAATTACTCTCAGAGGTGCCTACAACCATCTTGTTGGGTTAGAAAGTAAAGTTACAGGTCTATAGAGAAGGAGAAATTCCCAGTGTTCCACCTTGATTGTAGAATGTTCTGTATATTTTTCTAATGAAAACAGCACCACCATTCATATTTTGTTTCATGTTGCGATACAGCAGGTTGTTGACCTAATACCAAAGTGTTTCCTGATTGATTGTAAGTTATGTGGACTTTTTCTTGTAAGTCCACAAATTGTATTTGTTAAAATAACCTTCCTGATGAATTTTATTGGTCAGGTTGTCTCAGGGCTCCTCAATAGAACTCATTCAGGCCAACCAGTCTCAGTGAGAACACACCAGCACTTTAAGTACAACACATTGAACGGGTTCTATGGTGTTTTGACGCATGTATGGTACTTGTCAAAAATCTGCTGAATGCTTAGATCACCAGCAAATTGGTTAAAAAATTATGCAAATCTTTAATGCATTTTCAAGCGTTCCTGTTTAGTGATTGGAGTGCTGCAGTACCCAAGCAAATCTTGGTAATTACCACGATGGATGGTGGGTAGGTGGTGGGATGGAGGGCGTGGGTGTTAAGAATTAGGGAAGATGATTCAAAGTCAGAATTAGATTTATTGTCATTGACTTATATGATATGAAATTTGTTGTTTTGCAGCAGCAGCACATTGCAAAGGCATAAACTTACTCTAAATTTCCAACATAATTGAATTATTGCTTACATCCTTCATGTACAAGAGGAGTAAAAATCTTTATGTTGCGTCTCCGTCTAAATGTGCAATTTATAGTAATTTATTTTAATTAATATGTACAACAGGACAGGCAATATAACACAGAAATACAATAGTATCAGCATGAATTAAGTAGTCTGAAGGCCTGGTGGAAGAAGTTGTCCTGGAGCCTGTTAATCCCAGTTTTTATGCTGCAGTACCATTTCCCAGATGGTAGCAGCTGAAACAGTTTGTGGTTGGGGTAACTCGGGTCCCTAATGATCCTATGGACCCTTTTCACACACCTGTCTTTGTAAATGTCCTGAATAGTAGGAAGTTCACATCTGCGGATGTGCTGGGCTGTCCGCACCACTCTCTGCGGAGTTCTGCGATCGAGGGAAGTACAGTTCCCATACCAGGCAGTGACGCAGCCAGTCAGGATGCTCTCAGTTGAAAAATAGTGCATGAAAACAGAATAATGAGGTAATGCTCACGGGTTCTTTGACCATTCAGAAATTTCATGGTGGAGGGAAAGGAGCTATTCCTGAATTGCTGAGTGGGCGTTTTTAGGCTCCTGCATCTCCTCCTCATTGTCAAGTGTAACCCTTGACAACCTGCGTTAAACTAATGCAGTATAGACAGTTCAAAGTTCAAAGTAAGTTTTATTATCAAAGTTGATATATGGCTTCATATACAACCCTGAGATTCATTTTCCTGCAGGCATACTTAGCAGATCCGTAGGATAGTAACTATAACAGGATCAGTGAAGGATCAACCACAGTGCAGATAACAACAAACTGTGCAAAGACAATTATAAATGAATAGCAATACATAACGAGAATTTGAGATAATGAGATAAAGAGTCTATGAATGCATGAACACCACCTCACTATTCCTCTTTTGCACTATTTATTTGTTTATTTATTTTTATGTCTTGCACTGTACTACCCCAACAAAACAGCAAATTTCACAAAGCACATCAGTGATAATAAACCTGATTCTGATTCCGATTCTAAGTTTGACTAAGGCATATTTACTTCCGTTTGCAGGATTGTAAAAGATGAGAATGGTTGATGGAAGTGAATGCAAAGGGCTGGTCAAATCAAGCCTGATTAGGTCCATTGAATAAATCTGGCATTAAAAAATCGTGTGCCATTAATGGTGATTATGAAACTACAGGATAGGATCACCTGGTTCATTAATGCCTTCCATGTGAGAAAATCTGCTGTGTTTATGTGAATGTAGACCTACAAATGTATTTGCTCCTGCTTCTTCCCTCCTCAACTCGAAGATAGACAATAAATCCGACCTTCCCCCAAGTGAATTAGTGAGAAAACAATGGCTCTGCATCATATGACTGAAATTTTATTCCATTAATTTTAAAAGAATCAAAACCCAGAAGCAGAATGCAATGCACGGCCATAATTGCATTTTGTGTTTAGCCAAAGCTGTTGATTTCCTCTTGCATCATTTATGGTCTGCCTCCTACAGCCATTTCCACCATCTCGTTGTGCTGGATAATCTGCAGGTTACTAAAGTGACTGGTCCCAGATGTGTTGTTATCCTAGTACATTGGGAAGAAAAGAGATTGCTACATGGAGTGTGCTTTACATAATCCCAGGTCACCTCATTGCCTTTGCAGCTGTTGGGGTTAGGTGAGAACATTTGCCAGCTCTTAAGTACATTGCATTGAACGACCAAGATATCTATAGCCTTTTAAGGCAGAACTGGACAGGAGGAAAGCTTATCAATTTGAGAAGGTCCCAATTTAATGTCTCATGAGCACAACAACCCTCTGTGAAGTCAGTGCCCTTGCAACACAGCAGATCACAAAGACTTCAGATCGCATATCCAAAGACCATTCTGCTGTCTTTTGTGTCCTTTATGGGAGGAAATCCCTTCCACCATTCAGGTTTCTGAATGGACAATGAACTACAACACCTCAATATTATTTTGTTCTCTCTTTGCACCATTTATTTAATTTATTTTTAAAATACGTTTCTTATTATAATTTATAGATTTTTGTAATTGATTATTACAATGTACTGCTGCTACAAAACAACCAAATTTCATGACATACTGTATTGCAGTGATAGTAAACCTGATTCTGATTTAGTTCTGATTCTATCAAATGCAACATTCACTTTCATTCTTTTTACAGCTGTGTGGACCAACCATTGTTCTGAGCAGGAAATTTTTACATGGCCTGAAAATTTTAAATGTTCTTTTTGCAATATGCATGCAATAAATATTTGGAATGAGAATTGAAAAAAAATCACATACTTTTGGTTTTATCTATTAATTGAAGGGTACAAGGAAATACGGTGTAACAAAGAAAATTTTAAGCATTTTGTATTTTTTCTTTTGTGTGTCTTTATTCCAGCTACGCAGGAGCATTTCAGTTACTGCGCGGCTGCACTCCTGCGGTCAAATTTCAAGCGGCCGGCTGTGTAATTCTGCACCTGACTACCAAAAGCATTAGTTCTGTCTGGTGAGTGTAATTGTGACAAAGCTGGGATGAGCTTTAAACCTGACTCATTCACATAAATTATTTGTCTCTGAATTTAATCATTCCACCATTGACAGCAATGCTTTAAGTTCTGACAGTCCCTTCTCTAACCTCTCTGCTTTATAATATCCACATGGTCTTAGTGTACATTATTGTAGAATAATGATCTAGTGATGAAGTTGGGACATTTCTTATCAGGAAGGAGGTACAAGAACCCATAGACACACACCAAACATTTTAGGAACAGATTCTTCCCCTTTGCCATCAGATTTGTGAACAGTCCATGAACCTGTGAACACTACCTCACTACTTTCCTCTTAGCTTGCACTATTTATCTTTCTTTATATCTTTCTTATTGTAACTTATTGTATATTTATATACTGGATTTTTTCAGCTGCTACAAAAAAGAATTTCACAGTGTATGTTGGTGATAATAAACCTAATTTGATTCTGATTCATTTCACAAAATGAAAGGAGCTATGAAAATGAATATAAGCTGTTTTTAGAGCATAGGTACAATGCATATATTGTGTGTATAACTGCAGGAACCAGGGAGTGAAACTGCTCACTCACTATTGCTGAGAAAAAGCGTGAGAATGAGCCCAGCAAAGTATTCAGGAGAACCATAAAGCCCAATAATCCTACAGCATGGATAGTCTCACATTTAGCAAAACACGTGCACAAAACAGTTAAAAACTTCGGCTCCTTCATCAAGATAACAAAGGCTGTTCTAATGAGCTTATCTACAAACTACGGAAAAAAAAGTTCCAGAGATTTCGAACTGTTTAGAAAATGCCCACACTTTTGGAATTGAGGCAATTTGAAGCTTAGAGAAAAGTTTTAAATCTCTGTTATTGATTTCTGTAAGTTCGACACACTGGGTGCTTTATGTAAAGCAGATTCTTTCTCATTCTCCAACTCACATAAGCTAAGGCTGTATCAATGTTCCAATTATGCACCCTGTCCATGCATGTAAATACCCCAACTATGTACATTTCCATAATATATGAAAAAACAACTATGTAAATACACAAACTATATACAGGCTATAACTGTGTGAATTTTACCACTATGTAAATGCCTAAGTTATGTACATTTTCCCACTATATAAATAACCCAACTCTCTAAACATCCCAATTATGTTAATGTATGAATTATGTACATCTCTCAGTCGTAAAAAATAATGTGCAATAAATGCAGGTTAGGCCACACTAGTGCTGAATGCAAAAAGACTTGTGGGAGTGATTCCAGGGATGGAGGCTTTCACTGCAAGCTGAAGAAGATGGAGTTATTCTCAATAGACCAAAGAAGATTAAGAGATTTGATGATGCACAAGGTCATGATTAATTTAGACAGAATAAATAAAGAGAATTTGTTACCATTAGCAGATGACCGAAGCACTGCCTAACACAGGCTCAAAGTGATGGGAAAAGGTATATGAGGGAAAGAGTGGCGATCATTTGGAAGTCATTAGGACTAGTGGAGTCAAACACAGTCAAGGCTTTCAAGAGGAGGCTAGAGGGAAAAAGGTTTGTATGGCAATGATTTAAAGGGAGGGAGCTTTGGATTATTCCTCTCTTCTTCAAGGATCGTCAATTTGTGGCGGAGATGGCTGTGAGCCCCTGAGGTCACTAGAGCGAAACCATCTGGGAGGGTCACCCATGGTGGAAAGGTCAAAGGGGAAGGGGAGGTTCCAGACAAAGAGCAATCCAACCAAGACCTCGGCGGTAGAACTAGCGGAAGATGATGACACATCACAAGAATGGTGAAGGCGGAGGAAGGCTGCAGAAGTGAAGGTCCCATGGACTCTGACCTCACTATCAAGGACGTGTGGTGGCTGCCTATGCAATAGCCTCCACACATTAAACAAAGTTACATACGGGCATTCTCCATCAAGGAAATCACCCTAACATTCCAGATACGTCAGCTTCTACAGCCACCTTAGGATGCACCAACGGACAAAGCATCAAACCCTTAGGAGAACGTTGTGCTCAACTCAAATGATCCCACTACTACTACTGCTGCAACCGCCATTATTCTACCAGGAGCTGATATGGACTTGAATAGCTTCTGTACCATAATAATTCGAAATAAGAACACAAATACAAGAAGCTGGATTTGGCTAGATGGCCCCCTTGGGCTTTATCTTCCATTATATAAAATCATATCTGATCCTCAAGCCCATTTTCCTACCCTATCTGCCTTTTTCTGAATGCCTTAGTGAATAAGAATTTATCAGTTTCGGTGTTTTTGTTAATCAATACCTAAGAACACACTTTCCTATGAAATTTGAATTTGAAAGAGTCAAAGTCCTCCTGATACTGTAGTTTCTTGGAATCTCATCTTTATCCTATTTTCTTCAAGTTCACAATGGAGTGGCATCTTTGGAGCCCATGTAATGTTCCTAAGTTGGCAATCCATATATGAGCTAATATTTACTCTGGAGTTTTATTCTGCTGTGTGTCAAACTCCCAATATGTCCTCATCCAAACTGATGAGGTGAAATGTTCCTCTCTCCTTGTCCTAGTGCAGTCACCATAGCCAGGAACCTGTAGAATGGAAATGGATGGATTTTTTTTTCTAAATGTTGACTATTATTCAAAGGTGTCGAGAGCGTGGGATGTATAAACACTGGCAGTGATGTCATTTGGTTGCCTTGTGGATAATGCAATGGGGTCTTTAGTCTCTACATGGGCTGTGTTCTGTCTGTCTGGGCTGTGGATTGCTGTATATCACACTGCTGCCAAGAGCAGAAGAATGTTCCACTCCCTTGCACTGATGTACCTTGCCAGAATGAGTAATATAGAAAGGAGTCAAATGATATAAAGTGAAAAGCCCTCATTGACAGAGACACATATTGGAGAAAAGAACAAAGAGATATCATTTATAGCAACGAACAACCTGCTGGAGGAACTGAGCAGGCTGAGAAGCATTTGTGGAAGGAAAAGAATTGTCAATATTTCAGGTTATTTGTATTTGTGTAACATCTTTCTTAACCTTGGGAGGTCAAAAAAATATGATCAATTAGATACTTTTATGGCAAAGTTTTCGGATGATACTAAGATTGGTGGAGGGGTTGGTGGTGCTGAGAAAGCAAAGCGATTGCAGCAGGAGTTAGACAAATTGGAAGAGTGGCCAAAAATGTGACAGATGAAATACAGCTGGGAAATGTATGATAACGCATTTTGGTAAAAGGAACAATTGTGTTTGGACTATTATCTAAATGAGGAGAAGGTTCAAACAGCAGAGGTGCTTGGAGTCCTCATGCAAGGCTCCCAGAAGGTTAATTTACTGGTTAGTAAAGAAGACAAGTGCAATGTTGCCATTTATTTCAAGGGGAATAGAATATAAAAGCAAGGAGATAATGCTGAGCCTTTATATGACACTGGTCAGGCTGCACTTGGAGTATTGTCAAAAGTTTTGGGCCCCGTATCTCGGAAAGGATGTGTTGTCATTGGAGAGAGTCCAGAGGAGGTTCACGAAGATTACTTTGGGAATTAAGGAGTTAACATATGAGGAGCAGTTAGTGGCTTTGGGCCTGTATTCATTGGAATTTATAAAAATGTTTGGGGATCTCATTGAAAACTACAAAAACACCAATGCCCAAGAATGGAAAAGCCTACAAAAAGTAGTGGATACAGTCCAGTCCATCACAAGAAAACCCCTCTCCACCATCGAGCACACCCACAAGAAGCACTGCCTCAAGAAAGCAGCGCCCATCATCGAGGATCCCCACCATCCAGGCCATGCTCTGTACTTGCTGCTGCCATTGGCAAGGAGGTTCAGGAGCTTTTGGTCTCACACCAACAGGTTCAGAAACATTAATTACCCTTCAACTATCAGGCTCCTGAACCAGTCTGGATAACGTCACTGACATCAAATGATTCTACAACCTATGGACTCACTTTCAAGGTATCTGCAACTCATGTTTTCAATTTTATTTATTATTATTTATTTTGTTTTGTATTTGCACAGCTGGTCTTCCTTTTGCACATTTCCTGTTTATGTGTAGTTTTAATTGATTCTATTGCATTTCTTTGTTCTACTGTGAATGCCTGAAAGAAAAAGAACCTCAAGGTAGTACATGGTGTCATATACTACTTTGGTAATAAATTTACTTTGAACTTTGAACTTTGAAAGGTGAGCATCAGAGCCAATGTACAATTCAATATTCTTGGTCTTGTTCTTGATCAAAGTGACATTCTGTGAAACATAGCTATCCCATGTGAAAAGAGTTCTAATAATCAGATAGAACAATCTTCCCATCTGGCCTGACCTGGGATTTACTTTTTCCAGTAACAGGAATGTCAACAGCCTTCATTTATAGTATAGTGTCTTTAATTCAGTCAAATGTTTCCAGGAGCTCTTATCAACCAAAAACACTGATTTAAGGAAGGAGACATTCAGATGAGCGTGCAAGAGTTTAGGTTAAATATAAGGAACTTCAAAGGAATGATGTCTACTATTTCTTGCAAGTAACAGATCTGAGATTTAGTACAAGGTGGTGGCTGAATTCTAACCACCTCCCTTATCCTGACTGAAGAAAGGTTTTTGTTGATGCTCTTACATAAGGGAACAGTTTAAAAGCAGAAATCTGAATGTCACTCATTGACCATCAACTCCATTTACATGGCAAATCAGAGTACATCAGAGTACTCCCCCTCCCTAAAGGGGGGATTTTTTTCTCCAATAAAAGCTTATAGTGGGGTATTATTCAAAGCCTTTGTGGAATACTCCAGTTCTTCACAGATAATGATTACCCTGATGTCTTCTAACACCAACAAATTTTAGTTCATTATTTATGTCTCTCTAGGCTCAGAATCAGAATTTGGTTTATTGTCGCTGACATGTGTCATGAAACTTGTTTTACAGCTCAGTACAATGCAATACATAAAAAATACTATACATTATGATAAGCATATATTAAAAATAGGTTCTTAAGGTTATTATAGCTGATGGAAGGGTGGTGTTGGGGATAAGCTCCCTCTACCTATCAAATGCTCCCAGTGGTGTGTGTCTCAAATAGCCTCTGACAACCAAATCCAGCTCTGGGCCTTCAAAGCCCAGTGGGACCATTTCTACTGACTGGAGAAGGGGCAAAAGTGGGTTACTGGTGCCTTAAAACCAGTTGCTTCAGGCAGAGGAGACTCATCTGCCATGGTTCTTCTAGGAGAAGAAAAGCTCTGATCTCAAACCTCTGCTGCCTTGCAGCAATAACCATTCACGGGAAGGCTTTGGGAGTAAACCTTGAGGAAAAATCTGGAGCTAGAGTCCCTAAGGCACCCTACAGCTGACTTCAATACTGACAGGCAGCTCCTGCAATGCTGCTGGTGCCATTCTGTATCAGTTTCTGCCATTCCTTTTGAATCATCAGCTACGTAGAGGGGGGGAGCCAGTTGCATGAGTAACGGCTTGCTCTCCAAATCGTACTGCTCTAGCTTGTGTACTGGCTTACATATCATGTAGACTGCTAGAATACAACATCCATCGTCGACTTCAACTATGAAAAATAAATATTGCAAGAAGAGAGGAAAATAGTGAGGTAGTATTCATGAGTTCAGACCATTCAGAAATCAGATGGTGGAGGGGAAGAAGCTGATTCTAAAATGTTGAGTGTGCATCTTCCAGCTTCTGTACCTCCTCATTGATGGTGAAATGAGAAGAATGCATGTCCTGGAGGGACCTTCATGATGGATGCCACCTTCTTCAGCCATTGCCTTATGAAGATGTCCTTGATGGTGGGCAAGATGGTGCCCATGATGGACCTGGCTGTGTTTACAACCCTCTGCAACTTTTCCAATCCAGAGCAATGGCTCCTCCATACCAGATGGTGAGGCAACCATGGAACAGCAGTTTTAAACTTTCCAGTGTCTCTGCTGGCATACCAAATCTCCTCAGGCTTGTAATTGAATATAACCACTGCCTGCCTTATTCATAATTGCATTAATATGTTGAGCCCCAGATCTATCTTGTGAGATGTTGACACCCTGGAATTTGAAACTGCTCACCCTTTCCACTGCTGAAAACTTCTGCATGTTCTCCCAATTTCCCCTTCCTGATCCTTGGTCTTGCTGGTGTTGAGTGCAAGGCTGTTGGTGCAACACGTTTCAACCAGCTGACCTAGCTCATTCCTGTACCCCCTCCTCATAACCATCTGAGATTCTGCCAACAACAGCTCTGTTACTAGTACTTGAGCTATGCCCAGCCAGCTCAGAGAGAGTAGAGTTGTGGGCAATACAAGCTTTCTTGAGTTGTGCCTGTGATAATCTTCAGCGAGGAAGAGATGACATTTCCGATCTGCACTGACTGTGGTCTCCCGGTGAGAAAACCAAGGATCCATTTGTAGAGGGAAGTACAGAAGCTCTGGTTTTGAAGCTTGAGTAGTACTAACTTAACTACTAATTAGGCTGACTAATATCATCAGAATGAAATGGAACATACATATATAAATCCCAGAAATCTACAAGAAAATGCATATTTTAAATGTTGAATTTCTGAGTTATTGAGGGAAATCTGAATGAGCCTGATTTCTATGAAACTATTACATTATTTGAAAAACAGCCACAACACTTAATTCTACTGACCAAAAGAATCTTAGTATAAAAACACACACACACACACACACACACACACACACACACACACACACACACACACACACACACACACACACACACACACACACACACACACACACACACACACACACACACACACACACACACACACACACACACACACCAGCATGGACCATAATTAAAAGTATCTTGCATACTGCTCCCCCATTTTACTCCAGCAATGAAGTACATGAAATGCATTGAAATATTAATTACAAATGTATTCCAGTAACTAGTTTTAATTTATTTTAATAATCAATTTTTGGCATTTTCTGCTTCATTTTAGACTTTTTAAAATGTATATATCAAAATTAATACATATAAACCAATATTATTTTTTATTATTGAGAGAGAGTGCAAAATAGGCCTTTCCAGCCCTTCGAGCCATGGACCCAGCAATCCCCATTTAATCCTGACCTAATCACAGGACAATTTACAAAGACCAAGTAACCTACCAACTGGTACATCTTTGGAATGTGGGAGGAAATCAGAGCACATGGAGGAAACCCACACGGTCACGGGGAGAACGTGCAAACTCCTTACAGTCAGAGGCAGGAATTGAACCTGGATCACTGGTACTGTGAATCATTGTGCTAACCACAACACTACCATGCCACCCAAAGCAATACACGGCTTTTTTCACACCCAAAATATTGTCCTAGCTATACATTAATAATGATGTCAAGCCTATACATCTGTAACGTCATCAAGCTAATACACATTATGTACAAAACACCAATGCCATTCATTTGGCCTCTTTGCTCTCCTAAAGGTCTCATTTATTGCACACACCCTAGCTGTGCTGATCAGCTCAGTGATCAAGAACAATGATAATGTGGCGACCCATTTCCTGGCACATCTGAACCGGCTCACAATTAGATAGCCTACGGGGGTTTGCGAGCACAGAGCTTTGGAGCCTCTGCGCCACGGGGGGCAGGATGAGGGAGGCTTAAAAGTGAGGCTGAGGATTTCGAATAAAGTTTTTTCCTTCGACTGCAGTTACCGACTCCGTGTCGTAATTTTAGCGCTGCATGTAACACACCGGTACAATTGGTGACCCCGACGGTCCAAACGATTTTTGGACCAGAAATGACCGACGCCGCCTCTGTTCATGCGGTTTCGTTGAAACTGCCGGGTTTCTGGACACAGCGACCGAACCTATGGTTCCAGCAAGCCGAAGCCCAATTCCACGTTCGCCGGATCAGCTCAGAAGACACCCGTTACTACTACGTAGTGAGCTCCCTCGACCAGGACACAGCGGCCCAGGTCGCAGAGTTCGTACAGTCGCCCCCGGCAGACGGCAAGTACACAGGATTCAAAGCCCTGCTCCTCAGGACTTTCGGACTCTCATGGCGCGAGCGGGCTGCCCGTTTACTGCACCTGGATGGCTTGGGCAACAGACCTCCTTCAGCTTTAATGAATGAGATGTTGTCTCTGGCCGACGGACACACACCCTGCCTCATGTTTGAGCAGGCATTCCTGGAGCAGCTGCCCGAGGACATACGCCTGCTGCTGTCCGACGCGGATTTCAGTGACCCCCGGAAGGTGGCAGCCCGGGCGGACTTGCTGTGGAATGCCAAAAAGGTGAGCAGTCCATAAAAACAGTCCATCGCACAGATCTCCCAGCCACGCTCCCAGCAGCAAACCAGTCCAGGCCCGGCCGCAGAGCCCGCCAACCCCTGGCCCAATGAACAATGGTGCTTCTACCACCAACGGTGGGGCGCAGAAGCCCGGCATTGTCGTCCGCCCTGCAAGTTCCCGGGAAACGCCAGGGCCAGCCCCCGCTGATGGCTACGGCGGCTGGCCATCGGGATAGCCTCCTGTATGTGTGGGACAGAAGGTCGGGACGCCGGTTTTTGGTCGACACTGGTGCTGAGATCAGCGTTTTACCTCCGACAAGTTACGACACCCGCAGCAGGGCACCGGGGCCCCCCCGAGGGCCGTGAACGGCAGCACAGTAAGGACCTATGGCACCATCAGGTGCAGCTACAGTTCGGCTCCAGCAGTTCACGTGGGACTTTACACTGGCCGCCGTAGCCCAACCGCTTCTGGGTGCGGATTTTTTGCAGGCTCACAGCCTACTGGTCGACCTGCCCAGGAAGAGACTGGTACACGCCGAGACCTTTCAGACGTTCTCCCTGGGTGCAGCCCAGTTGCCAGCCCCTCACCTCGGCTCCATCACTCTGTCCAACAACGACTTCGCCAGGGTCCTGGCGGATTTCCCATCGGTTCTGGCACCGCAGTTCACAGCGGCCATGCCCCGACACGGCGTACAGCACCACATCCCGACCCAGGGACCACCCCTCCACGCCCGCGCTCGGCGGCTTCCCCTGGACAAGCTCCGACTGGCGAAGGAGGAGTTCCAGAGGATGGAGGAATTGGGGATCATCCGGCGGTCCAACAGCCCATGGGCCTCCCCCCTGCACATGGTGCCCAAAGCGACGGGAGGCTGGAGACAGTGCGGCGACTACCACAGGCAGAACGAGGCTACCACACTGGACCACTACCCTGTGCTGCACATTCAGGACTTTGCAGCAAACCTGCACAGCGCACGGATCTTCTCCAAGGTAGACCTCATCCGAGGGTACCATCAAATCCCGATGCATCCTGATGACGTCCCCAAAACGGCTCTCATCACCCCGTTTGACCTTTTCGAGTTCCTCCGCATGCTGTTCGGCCTGAAGAATGCCGCACAGACGTTCCAGCGGTTAATGGACGCGGTGGGACGGGACCTGGAATTCGCGTTCATCTTTTTGGACAACATCCTCATAGCCTGCAGCAGTCGTCAGGAGCATCTGTCCCACCTCCGTCAACTCTGCGCCCGCCTGAGTGAGTACGGTCTTACAATCAACCCCGCCAAATGCCAGTTCAGACTCGATACCATTGACTTCCTGGGCCACAGGATTACTAAAGACGGGGCAACCCCTCTGCCCGCTAAGGTAGATGCCACTTCCCCCGACCCTCCATGATCAAAGGCCTTCAGGAATTCGTAGGTATGGTCAATTTCTACCACCGCTTCCTCCCTTCAGCTGCCCGGATCATGCGCCCCCTGTTCGCCCTGATGTCGGGTCCGAGCAAGGACATTACCTGGGACGAGGAGTCCGCTGCCGCTTTCGTTCAAACGAAGGAAGCTTTGGTGAACGCCGCAATGCTAGTACATCCCAGAATGGACGCCCCTACCGCCCTCACAGTGGACGCATCTAACACGGCAGTCGGTGGGGTGCTGGAGCAACTCATCGCAGGTCGCTGGCAACCCCTGGCGTTTTTCAGCAAACACCTGCGGCCACCCGAGCTCAAGTACAGTGCTTTCGACCGGGAACTGTTGGCGCTGTACCTGGCAATCCGGCATTTCAGGTACTTCCTAGAAGGTCGGCCCTTCACCACGTTCACGGACCACAAACCGCTTACCTTTGCGTTTACGAAAGCATCCAACCCCTGGTCGTCCCGCCAGCAACACTACCTGTCCTACATCTCTGAATACACGACGGATGTCCGACACATCTCGGGTAAGGACAATGTCGCGGCGGATGCGCTCTCTCGCCCTACCATTCATGCCCTTTCCCAAGGGGTAGACTTTGAGGCACTGGCAGAGGCACAACAGGCAGATGAGGAGATTCCGAGTTACAGAACCGCAGTCTCCGGTTTGCAGCTCCAGGACCTCCCCGTAGGCCCGGGTGAGAGGACCCTACTCTGTGATGTCGCCACCGGCCAGCCCCGTCCCGTCGTCCCGACAGCCTGGCGGCGCCGTGTTTTCGACTCCATTCATAACTTGGTGCATCCCTCCATCCGGACGACTGTCCGGATGGTTTCCAGCAGGTTCGTTTGGCACGGACTCCGCAAACAGGTCAGTGAATGGGCCAAAACGTGCATGCACTGCCAGACGGCCAAGGTGCAGTGGCACACCAGAGCCCCACCGCAGCAGTTCCATCCCGCCCACTGGCGTTTTGACCACATTCATGTGGATATCGTGGGTCCTCTGTCAGTGTCGCGCGGAGCGCGGCACCTCCTGACTATCGTGGACCGGTTCACAAGATGGCCAGAGGCGGTCCCGCTCACCGACACCACCTCCGAATCTTGCGCCCGAGCCCTGATCACCACCTGGATATCTCGCTTTGGTGTACCAGCTCACATTACCTCCAACAGAGGCGCCCAGTTCACCTCCAGCCTGTGGTCAGCTATGGCCAGCCTTTTGGGGACTCAGCTGCACCACACAACTGCCTACCACCCACAGTCGAACAGGCTAGTGGAGCGTTTCCACCGTCACCTGAAGTCGGCCCTCATGGCCCGCCTGCGAGGAGCCAACTGGGCAGACGAGCTTCCCTGGGTCCTACTCGGCATCCGCACAGCGCCCAAAGATGACCTGCACACCTCGTCGGCCGAGTTGGTATACGGCACGCCCCTGGTCATCCCCGGGGAGTTCCTACCAGCCCCACGGGGGCCAGAGGAAGATCCCGCAGCAGTCCTGGGCAGACTACGCGAGAAGCTTGGTAACCTGGCCCCCATACCCACTTCACAGCACGACCGGAACCCGACCTGCGTACCCAAAGACCTGCAGAACTGTAAGTTTGTGTTTGTACGAAGGGGCGGGCATCGGCCACCGCTGCAGCGGCCATACGAGGGGCCGTTTATGGTGCTCCGGAACAACGGGTCCACGTTCGTGCTGGACGTTTGGGGGAAAGAGGAGGTTTTCATGGTGGACCGCCTCAAACCAGCCCATGTGGACCTGGCGCAACCGGCCGAGTTTCCGGCACCTCGGCGCAGAGGCCGACCTCCCAAGCAGGTTCCGGCCCAGACTGTGGACATTGGGGGGTGTATCGCCGGTTCTGGGGGGGGGGGGGGGGGTTATGTGGTGACCCATTTCCTGGCACATCCGAACCGGCTCAGATAGCCTACGGGGGTTTGCGAGCACAGAGCTATGGAGCCTCTGCGCCACGGGGGGCAGGTTGAGGGAGGCTTAAAAGTGAGGCTGAGGATTTCGAATAAAGTTTTTTCCTTCGACTGCAGTTACCGACTCCGTGTCATGATTTTAGCGCTGCGTGTAACACACCGCTACAATAACTTGATTTATATAATGTGTTCTTTGTAGCAAGTCACTTTGTTAGATCAGTGTCAAAAAACTTGATATTGAAATAGATTTTAAAAAAATTACAGATAGCCAAAAACTCTGACGTAAAAATTTCTTAAAAGAAGAGATGGAGTGGGTGTGGGCAGGGCAGTCTGGACCTGCGAGCTTCAGAGCAGCAAATAAACTCAGGGAAGATTAAAAGGCCAGAAATGGAAGAGAGATGAGACCTCAGAACACTGTGGAATTTAACAAGATTACAGCGTGGAACAGGTTACGAATGAGGGTGACGATTTTAAAATCACTGACTTCCGGCACTGAGAGACACAATATTCAGTGAGTACAGGGGTGATGGGTGAGTGGGACCTGATGCAAATGATGACATAGGCAGTAGATAATCTCAAATTTTTGGAAAGTGTAACCCTATGATGTTGGCAGCCACTGGTGCGGAACCAACAGATTCTTCCTTGAAACAGGGGTTAAAAAAAGCCTGAAGGTCACTGAAAGACTTTTGCCATCCAGAGTGATGAAAGTCTTGTCAGATCGCTTTTGTTCATCATGCAGGTGTTGGACTTCTGTTTTTTTTTCCCCCCTTTCATTTAAAGACTGTTTGTGTTTCAGTCAGCAGAGGAGAAAAGAGTTCTCCCATTGTTTTGTTTCTTTTTTTGGCCATCCATACTTTCTTATAGCAAAGCTTTTACTATTTTCCAAATAAAAGCCCAGTGCAAAAAACATTGGAATTCCTGCAGGCATTTTCCAAGCCACCTTTTGTGACCCTCTCGCATCTTTGTTTAATGTGTCATAGAGTTGATGGCCTTTTGGCTAATTATTTCATCGCATTCTTTTTACAACTTTTTCTCTTATTTACATTTCCCCCGACAACAACTATTGTCAGCTTTTCCTCACCCAAATCACTAGGCCCCACACCTGTGTGCTGAACTCTAACCTTTGAGTGGAAAAGCTGATCACTGAAACTTCCCTCGAGCTCATAGCCTGCATGGGTGTTATGGTGGTGGCCTGGTTAATATTTCCTTCTAAGTGTGAACCCCCCGCATAGATTATCCTGTGTGCTAAATGACTGCCCCACTGCATAGTACTTTAAAAATTAATTGTCCAGTGTGGTCTGGATAATTAGATAGAAATCATAGATTTCTTTTCCCAAGATTCAAGATCCAAGAATGTTTAATGCTATTTCCAGCACATAAGTGTAAAGGAGAACAAAATAATAGTTACTCCAGATCCAGTGGAACACAAAAAACAAAGGATAAAGAACACAGGAAGAATAAATAAATAGAAGAGCTTATTTACATAGATTGATTGTATGTCCATAAAGTGATGCTAGGCACAGAAGTGTTCTACAAAAGGTGGCTCTGACAGGTGGGCTAGTGGGCGGAGATGCTGATCAGCCTTGAGTCTGCTGGTCCTGGTGTGGGGGTTACATAGTCTCGTCTGTGATGGGAGTGGGACAAACAGTCCATGGGCAGGTTGGGTGGGATCCTTTTCCAGCATTTCTCTGGTGTTGGTGATGCACTGGGCAGCTTTGACTACCCCTTGTCTGTTGCAGTGCAGTGTCGGTACCATGCAGTGAAGCAGCATTTTATAATACTCTGTTCTGCACTTCTGTAGAATTATGTGAGTATAGTTGTGCATAGTCCAGCTCTCTTTGGCCTCCTCAGAAAGTAGAGCTTCCTTGAGTGTGTAGAATTCGTTCTGGGACCACGAGAGGTTGCGTGAGATATGCACTCCCACAAACTGCTCACAGTTTCCACTTCTGTGCCACTGATGTAACGAGGGTTGTGAGTGTCGTAAGTTCTTCTGAAGTTGAAAACCATCTCCTTTGTCTTACTAACATTCAAGGAAAAGAAGCAAAGGTAATTTGCCTGGCATGAGGTCTCAAGCTCTTGCACCTCTCTCTGTCGGCTGCCTCTTCGTTGCTGGTGATGAGCCCCACCGTTGTCATGGGGAACTTGACAATGTGATTAAGTTTGCCCAGGCAGTCACGTGTGAGCAGATTGTACAGCAATGGGCTCAGCACGCAGCTCAAGAGGGGTATCCGTGTTAAGGCTGATGGAAAGGGAGGACCTGACTATCTGTTGGTTAGGAGTCCAACACCCAGACGCACGGCGGTGTATTTAGACTGAGGAATGGGTGTTTGTTCACCAAGGTCTGTGGGACTATAGTGTTGAATGAAACTGAAACCTAGAAACAGCACTCTGACATAAGTGTCCTTCTTTTCAAGGTGTGTCAGGGCCAGGTTCATGACAGATGCTATGGTATCAGTTGTTTAGTGGTTCAGTTGGTAAGCATATTGGAGAGTGTCCTGTGTGTTTCTGATGCCAGCCATTCAAAGCTCTTCATGATGAGTGGCATAAGTGCCACGAGGTGGTAGCTGTTCAGTTCTGACGCTATAGAGTTCTTTGATAGAGGGGTGATGGTGGCTGATTTGACGCATGTGGGACAGCAGCCTGGCTAAGTGAAGTATTGAAGATGTCAGTGTGCTCATGTGCACACATCCTGAGTACCTGGCCTGGGATGCTGTAATTGAATAGCAGAGCAGACACGATGGTCTAAATGTCTTAATTGCGCTCCTATGTCTTATGGTCCTTGGGTCTTATTTGCACAAGGACGTTGCATCGTCAGGAACCCCCATCACTCAGGTCATGCTCGCTTCTTGCTGCTGCCATCAGGAAGAAAGTACAAGAGCCTCAGGACTCACTCTACCAGGTTCAAGAACAGATATTATCTCTCAGCCATCAGGCTCTTAAACCAAAGGGGATAACTTCACTCATCTTCACTTGCCTCATCATTGAAATAATCCCACAACCTACGAATTCACTTTCAAGGACCCTTCATCTCACGTCCTTGATACTAAATGCTTATTTATTTATTATTATTTCTCTTTTTTTGTGTTGGCACATTTTTATGCCTTTTGCACACTGGTTGAACACCCAAGTTGGTGTGGTCCTCCAATGATTCTACTAAGGTTATTATTCTATTATGGATATATTGAACACACCCACAAGAAAATGAATCTCAGTGTTAATATATGGTGACATATATACACTTTGATAATAAATTTACTTTAAATTTTGAACTTCAGAATCATGTTTAATATCACCAACATAAGTTCCGAAACTTCTTAACTTTGTAGCAGCAATACAATGCAATATATAATAAAAGAGAAAAATACTGAATTGCTGTGTAAATGTGTATATTAAATAATTAAATTATATAAGTAGTGCAAAATAAAATAATTAAAAAGTAGTTCATGGGTTCATTGTCCATTCAGAAACTGAATGACAGAGGGGACGAAGCTGTTCCTGAATCACTGAGTGTGTGCCTTCAGGCTTCTGTATCTCCTTCCTGATGGTAGCAATGAGAAGTGGGCATGTCCTGGGTGATGGGGGTCCTTGATGATGGATGCCAACTTATTGAGACACTGCTCCTTATCGATGTCCATGGAACCTAGTGCCCACGAAGGAGCTGACTCATTTTACAACTTTCTGTAGCTTACTTCAATCCTGTGCAGTAGTGCCCTCACCCCCCCCCCCCCCCGAGTAACAGACAGTGATGCAGCCAGTTAGAATGCTCTCCACAGTACATCTGTAGAAATTTATGAGTGTATTTAATGGCATATGAAATATAGCTGCTGTCTTACCTTCTTTATAGCTGCATTGAAATGTTGGGTCCAGGTTAGGACTTTGGAGATACTGACACCAAGAAACTTGAAATTGCTCGTACTTGGCAGTATCTGTATGCAGGCAGTATGAAAAATGCTTGCTATTATAGTCATATAGGTTCAGACAACACTAAAAAAATTACATTATACTTAAAGATTCAATAGTAATGCCTTAGATTCAGGGTTTTAATTACTCAAATAAGGATTGGGTATTTCCAAGGGATGAAGGAGTAGTGTAACCAATAGATACGAATTGAGATAATTGACAAAATAGAATGGCTACCATGAAAGGTGAGTTGGTGCATGATGAGTTGTTGTGATGTCAAGCCCAGTGTACAAAAGAGCAGTACAGGTAAACTTAATATTATCTTTCAAAATGGAACCCGCACTTCTACTTGCCTTGATACATTTAGTAGGGTGAGTAGAAAGAGCAGGGGAATGGGATTAATCGAAGAGCTAGCGAAAGCACGTTTGGCCAGATGCTGTGGTGACTTCACTCACTTGAACACTGAACTGACTCCATAACCTATGGACTCACTTTCATGGACTCTACAACTCAACAATTTAGATGAAGGCCTTGAGAACAACATCAGCAAGTTTGCTGATGATACTAAGCTGGGTGGCAGTGTGACATGTGATGGGGATGTTAGGAGAATTCAGGGTGACTTGGATAGGCTGGGTGAATGGGCAGAGTCTTGGCAGATGACAGTTAATGTGAATAAGTGTGAGGTTATCCACTTTGGGAGTAAGAACAGGAAGGCAGATTATTATCTGAATGGTGTAGAGTTAGGTAAGGGAGAAATACAAATAGATCTAGGAGTCCTTGTTCATCGGTCACTGAAGGTGAATGAGCAAGTGCAGCAGGCAGTGAAGAAGGCAAATGGAATGTTGACCTTTATTACAAAGGGAATTGAGTAAAACAGCAAGGAAATCCTCTTGCATTTGTACAGGGCCCTGGTGAGACCACACCTGGAGTATTGTGTACAGTTTTGGTCTCCAGGGTTAAGGAAGGACATCCTGGCTGTAGAGGAAGTGCAGCGTAGATTCACAAGGTTAATTCCTGGGATGTCAGGACTGCCTTACGCAGAGAGGTTAGAGAGACTGGGTTTGTACACGCTGGAATTAAGGAGATTGAGAGGGGATCTGATTGCAACATATAAGATTATTAAGGGATTGGACAAGATAGAGGCAGGAAATATGTTCCAGGTGCTGGGACAGTCCAGTACCAGAGGGCATGGTTTGAGAATAAGGGGTAGGTCATTTAGGACAGAGTTAAGGAAAAACTTCTTCTCCCAGAGAGTTGTGGGGGTCTGGAATGCACTGCCTCGGAAGGCAGTGGAGGCCAATTCTCTGGATGCTTTCAAGAAGGAGCTAGATAGATATCTTATGGATAGGGAAAGCAAGGGATATGGGGACAAGGCAAGAACTGGGTATTGATAGTAGATGATCAACCATGATCTCAAAATGGCGGTGCAGGCTCGAAGGGCTGAATGGTCTACTTCTGCACCTATTGTCTATTGTCATGTTTTCTGACTGATTGATTTATTTTTTTGTATTTGCTGTTTGTCTTCTTTAGCACATTGGTTGTTTCTCAGTCTTTGCGTGTAGTGTTTCATTGATTCTATTGTTTTTCTCTGTTCTACTGTGAATGACTGCAAGAAAATCAATCTCAGAATAGCATATGGTGCCATATGCATGCTTTGATAACGTACTCTTTGAACCTTGAATCTTGAAATGGACTCTTTCTGTGCTGTTTATGACATATTTCTACTCTCAAAAGCAATCATGAGAGTATGAATTGAGTTCATGGCTGCTTGGATAGCAAACAGAAGTGTGATACTTCTTTACCCTCCTCTTGTTCGGGGATCAATAGGAGCACTAAATCCTCTAGGATTAGCAAGCTCACTACAGACTCGAGATCAAACCTTGAACCTTCAAGAGTTTGCGAAAGCCGATCAAACCGGTTTGTTTTTCAACAGGAGTCTTCCACCTGCAGCATTCAGCAGGAGGAATCTTTTGTGTGCAAGAAAGAAATTCCTTCACAATAGGGCTTTATGGCACAGGAGCATTTTGACACACCTTGTTCTTAGCAGGGATTCTGGCTAATTAGATTGAACACAGGCAGGGTTTCAACTTCAGTATGCCAATGCATTTTAGAAGCAAATCTAATGACATAGCAAAACATACTCGAAACCACTGTTAAAAGTTTCCCTTCCCTTCTTTTACTCAGGCCTTTGTGGATTGAGGAGGATTTGCTTCATCCAGTTCTGAGTGGGGAATATCCCTGTCTATCAATGCTTTTAATGTGGATTAGCTGCTGCACATCATCGCCACATGAACATAATAGAACAGGGTTTTGGTACAATGACAAGGGGGTACAGGGTGACGGCAGGCTAAATATAGCGTACATGCCCACACACACACAGATACAATCTTGCCCAAATACTTTTCCTCACCATCCTCTCCCTCATTCATTGTCTCTCTTTCTTTTCCCTTTTTGTAAGTACAGTTGGATTACTCTCTTTCATCCTTTTTCTCCTTCAATCACTTCTTTCCCTCTTAAACCCTTCCCCCTTCCTTTTGTGCACAGTCTCCCCTGGGTTCCCTCCCCTCCTAAATCACCTTTCCATCCCTTTTGCTTCCAGATGCTGTCTGCTTGCTCTTTCCAAGAGTGAGGTTATAACAACTTCAGAAATGGGAGCAAGTGGTCCCAAAGCTCCTTCAGTCTGGTTTACTGTTCAATGAGGTGACTAATCCACACATCTCAGTCTGATTTCTACATTGGCCAACTCCCATAATGTCCAAAGATACAGTAAATCGTTCTTGAATATATTCAAAGATTGAATATTCATCGTTCTCAGAGGAAGATAATTCTCAAAAATGTTGAATTCCCAGCTCCTTGTCCTGACACTATGCCTCTTTGTTCTGAACTCTTCCACTAGAAGGCACAATCTCTCACCATTTGTCCTGACGCTCCCACTTAGAATCAAATATTTCAGTGAGATTTCCTCTCATTCAATGTTCTGACGGGTTATGACAGACAGACAGACATACTTTATTGATCCCGAGGGAAATTGGGTTTCATTACAGCCTCACCTACCAAGAATAGCGAAGAAATATAGCAATATGAAACCATAAATAATTAAATAATAATAAGTTAATCATGCCAAGTGGAAATAAGTCCAGGACCAGCTTATTGGCTCAGGGTGTCTGACACTCCGAGGGAGGAGTTATAAAGTTTGATGGCCACAGGTAGGAATGACTTCCTATGACACTCAGTGTTACATCTTGGTGGAATGAGTCTCTGGCTGAATGTACTCCTGTGCCTAACCAGTACATTATGGAGTGGATGGGAGACATGTCCAAGATGGCATGCAACTTTGACATCATCCTCTTTTCAGACACCACCATCAGAGTGTCCATGGGCAATCTTCCTCAATCTTTCTTCATGGGACATCCTTTCCATTCCACAAAAAGCTCATAAATCTGCCTTGCACTGATTTCAAGACATTGATGTGGTAGTAAAGTCCTTTTAACTTTTGCTGATCTTCTCAACAGCTTCCAGGATGCTGTTATGGGAAGAGATTACTGGTTTTGCAAGTTCACTGGTAACCTAATGGAGTAATGCCCTTTCTCTTTCCGAAACAGTTTGCTGTTCACGCTGCCAGTTCACTTTGTTGTGATCTGGTCTGCCATCTTCCTGCCCATATGACAAAGACGGAAACCAGAGCCACTGCTGAGCTCCTGGAGTCTTGGATTCTCTTCAAAGTCAAAGTCAAAGTTGTGTTTACTGTTATATGCACATGTATATGCATGCGCAGGTACAGTATCACAGGCATATGGCATTGGGTGCACAACACTCACAAGAAAAACATATATTATACACAATTTTTACAAGAAAGTGCACAACTAGAAACTCCAAGTCCGTTGTATTGCAAAGTGGTCATAACTTTGTTCTACTGAATTAGTGACTGGGGTTGTGAAGGTTTGTTGAAGAGCTGCATGATTGAAGGGAAGTAATTGTTCTTAAACCTGTTGCTGTGGGACTTCAGGCCTCTGTACTTCCTGCCCAATGGTAGCTGTGAGAAGGTGGCATATACCAGATGGTAGGGATCTTTGATGATCGATGTTCTCTTCCTGAGGCAGCACCTCATCTAGATGCTACCTGGGGAGGGATGTGCACATAGTCCATTACAAGTCCATTACCCCCTGCAGCTTCTTACATCCTGCTCATTCAATGTGCTAAGTTTTCTCTTAATAACTTTTCAAAAATAGTCTTTAAAATACCAAATCCATTGTTCAGGGCAAAGAACTGCAGTGCTAGAATTCTGAATCAAACAGTGTTGAAAATACTGAGGAGGTCAGGCAGTAACTGTGGAGATAAAACTAAATAGGAGTTTATGTTGATGTGAGGTCATTCACCTGAAATTATACATGTTTCTCTCTCCACGGATGCTGTCTGATCGAATGAATTTCTTGTTCTTCCTCTCACTTGATACTCCCTGCTGTGTAACATTTCATACAGCTTATGATTAAACGTGAGGATGATTTGAATGCTAAACATTGTTCGGTACTTTATCCGAGGCAGTGGCAACCAGAAAGATAAAGGTTAACTTTATTTGTCACATGGACATCAAGGCATAAAGTAAAATGCATCATTTGTGTCAAATAAAGTCGGTGAGGATTGTGCGCGGTAGCTCGCAAGTGTCACCATGCTTCCTATGCCGACGTAGCGTGCCCACAACCCACTAACGATAATTGTAGATGTTTGGAAAACAGGAGGAAATGCATACCCAGAGCAAACCCTCACGGTCACTGGGAATCAGATCGAAACCCGATCTTACAGCTGGCGCTCTATACTGCTGCACTGTCCGCTGTGCTGCTGTACCGCTCGTGATTACCGTTTCATCATGGAACATCACGGTTCCGGCTAAAACCTGGTCATGATGCCATGGAAACACACTCTCCATCAGGGTCACTGCAAGGCTGGAAGAGATTGCCCTGCATTCCCTTAAGTCCAAGTTTTCAAGGTCTAATTGTAGTATCCTTGCTGTGGTGTTGGCAGGAATGAGTCATCTCAGCAGGGATGGGGGCCAGTGCTCTACCTTGCCTGGTGTGGCATCTGTGTTTAACTCTAATTATCTTTGGAAAGCCTCCACGTGGTGCAGGCACGCAGCCAAGGAGAGGGAGGAGAGCAATTTGTGAAGAAGGTTTAGGCCTCATGTTCTGCTCCAAGGGCAATGCATCCAATACGTGCACTAAATCCAATTGGCATCAGTGACTGTGCTTCACTCTCAAGGGTTGCTTGTATTACCAAGTTTTGCACGTGGATTTAATGCTCTAGTTGATTTACATTAGCTTCTTAATTCTCTCATATTTGTGTTCGGGGATGGATTGTGTTCAGACATTAGACACAAATTCCCTATAACCCATCTGTAAGCTTTTAACAGTTTTGCAGTAATCTGAACATTAGGGTTTGGAGCCAGGATTTGGTTCCATGGTCCATTTTCCTTTCCTATCCGATTCCATCATCTGCAACCCTTTGACGTCTCAACCTCTCAGCTACCAAGCTACTGTTTCCACTCTTCCCTCCTCCATCTGCCTGTCATCCCTCCTCATCTGGAGCCACCTCTATTGCTTGCCAGCTCTTACTCCTCTCCTTTCTCAAGATTCAAGATTGTTTAATGTCATATCCTGTACACAAGTTTAAAGGAGAACAAAATAATTGTTACTCCAGATCCAATGCAGCACAAAAGAAACACAGAAGTTCAAAGTTGAAAGTACATTTGTTATCAAAGTATATGCAGACTTATTATTCCTCTCCGTGCCCTGTGACACATTGGACAGCAGCCTTGCCATTTCTTTAGAGTTTTTATCTGTTTTTTATGAGGCCCAGTTGCTAGCTTGTTGCTCAACCCAGCACGGATGGAAAACATGCAAGGAGCCAGCCGGATTCAAACTCGGGACCACAAGCCTCGAAGTGCGGTGCAGATGCCACTACGCCACCGGCAGGTATAGAACCCTGAAATACGTCTTCTCCGCGAACAGTCACGAAACCAGAAGAACTGTGGAGCCAACCCGCCCAAAGGAAAACATTGTACATCAAACCCCCTTCCCTACACTGGCAACAAAAAACACGAGCAAAAACACAATTCAAAGGCATATCTCAGTACAGTTCACCACAGTTCAGTTAAAGAATACAATAATAATAACACTGTATATAAATACATGAGATAGCTTATATAGTCTCTACCCCTCCCCCAGCTTTTTATTCTAGCATCTTCCCCTTCCTTCTCAGTCCTGAAGAAGGGTCTCTGTCTGAAATGTCAGCTGTTTACTCTTTTCCATCAATGCTGCCCGACCTGCTGAGTTCCTCCAGCATTTCATGTGTGTTATATATATATAGATTTATTGCATGTCCATAAAGAGTCGCTAAGCACAGGAGTTTCTGTACTTAAGCCGACTGGCAGGAAATAATAAAGAGGTGGTGGTGGTTGGGAGTGAGGCCCTCTTTAAACTGTCTGTCTTCCCTCTGTCTCTCAGACCAAATGAAGGGTCTTGAACCTGAAACATTCAATTTGTTTCATTTCATTTCAAAGGAACTGTTCATTTCCTTCCACAGATGCTGCCTGAACGTCTGAATTACTTCCAGCATTTATTATGTTTTGCTCAAGAATCCCACATCTGCAGTCTCCTGTGTCTGCAAGATTAGTTTATTGATATATCCTTCCTCCCAGCTATATGGTTTGAGCAAACCTGGTGATATTTATCAGCTATACCCTTATCCAGGATGGGTGTGGTCTTGAGGCTAAGGATTTCTTGGTCATATGCCTAGGAGATCCAAACATTCCGCAGCATCAGCTTGTGTGGGGCCTCACACCCCGATTTCCCGTGTAGCAAGGATCGCCAAGCTGCACAGAGTTCACTGAAGACCCAGTCTGCCTAACAGCACATTTTCTGCCCTCAAACTATCAGTGACTCATGAGCAAACATTCAATTGAATCTCCAGTCATTACTTCAGTGCATAGGGAGCTGTCTCCTGTCCTGATTGGCTTTTCTTCTTCTTCCAACATCACCAACACAACTTTTCAGACCATTAAGCTCTAACAAGATAAGAATTGCAATTGCAATTGGTTTATTATTGTTAGATGTACCAAGATAAAGTGAAAAACTTGCTGTTCATGCAGATCAAATTAATACACATGCACTGAGACAGAACGAAAGAAAGCAATAAAAATGCAGAACAAGTGTAACAGTCACAGAAAAAGTGCCGTGTAGATTAGCAAGACCATAAGACATAGGCCATCTGGCCCATCGAGTCTGTTCTGTCATTCAATCATGGCTGATCCTTTCTTTTTGCTCCTCCTCAACCCCAGTTCCCGACCTTCTCCCCGTAATCTTTGATGCCATGTCCAATCAAGAACCTATCAATCTCTGCCTTAAATACACCCAATGACCTGGCCTCTACAGCTGCATGTGGCAACAAATTCCACAAATTCTCCACCCTTTGGCTAAAGAAATTTCTCCGTATCTCTGTTTTGAAAGGGCGCCCCTCTCTCCTGAGACAAGAAACATGGGAAACATCCTTTTCACGTCTATTCTATCTAGGCCTTTCAACATTCGAAAGGTTTCAATGAGATCCCCCTCATCCTTCTGACTTACAGCAAGTACAGACCCAGAGCCATCAAACATTCCTCATATGATAACCCTTTCATTCCTGGAATCATTCTTGTGAACCTCCTCTGGACCCTCTCCAATGCTAGCACAACTTTTTTAAGATGAGGGGCCCAAAATTGTTCACAATACTCAAAGTGAGGCCTCACCAGTGCCTTATAAAGCCTCAGCAGCACATCCTTGCTCTTGTATTCTAGACCTCTTGAACCAAATGCTAACATGGCATTTGCCTTCCTCGCCACTGACTTGACCTGCCAGTTAACCTTTAGGATGTTCTGCAGAAGGACTCCCAAATCCCTTTGCATCTCAGATTTTTGGATTTTCTCCCCATTTAGAAAATAGTCCACACATTTAATTCTACTACCAAAGTGCATGACTGTGCATTTTCCAACATTGCATTTCATTTGCCACTTTCTTGCCCATTCTCCTAATCTGTCTAAGTCCTTCTGCATCCTACCTGTTTCCTCAACACTACCTGTCCTTCCACCAATCTTTGTATCATCTGCAAACTTGGCAGCAAAGCCATCTATTCCATCATCTAAATCATTGATATACAGCATAAAAAGAATTGGTCCCAACATCAACACCTGTGGAATTCCACTTGTCACTGGCAGCCAACCAGAAAAGGACCCTTTCATTCCCACTCACTGCCTCCTACCAATCAGCTAATGCTCAAACCATGTTAGTAATTTTCCTGTAATACCATGGGCTCTTAACTTGGTAAGCATCCTCATCTGTGACACCTTGTAAAAGGCCTTCTGCAAGTCCAAATATACAACATCCACTACACCCCCTTTATCTATCCTACTTGTAATCTCGTCAAAGAATTTTTACAGAAGAGTAAAGATCATAACGAGGTAGATTGTGAATAGCAAGTTAGATTTGGAGGTCAAGAGTTCATTTTATCAGACTAGGGAGACTAGGGAACCATTTAATAGTATATAAGAGATCAAGGACAATCCTACACCTCAAGCCCACTTTCCCACACTATCCCATAATCCCTTGATTCTGAATGACTGAGCAGTCAGAGTGCCCTGTGGTAGAGAATTCCAAATATTTATTCAAAGAGATTTCACTTAATCTCAGCCCTCAATAAAAACTTAAGTGGTTACTTGCAGGAGATTTCTAGATAATAAATGATTGCTGTCTTCAGTGATTGTACTTCCAAAGTATTCCACTGGATGTGAGATGTCCCTTTGAAATAACAGACTAAAGATCGAACTGATAGTTTATGGGCCACAACATGTACAGGCTGAGTCTGCAGTGAAAAGCGGCATGGAAATGCAAGTATCCACTTTAAGACCATAAGAGCAGAAGGCAGAGGAGCAGAATTAGTCCATTTGGCCCAATGAGTTATGTATTCCTTAATGGTTCATTTATTACCCCTTTCAACCCCATTCTCCTGCCTTCTCCCTGTAACCTTTGATGCCCTTACTAATCAGGAAGCTTCAGGAACCTTTTCTTTGCAGGAGGTTTAAGACAGCTGAACAAAAATTGCAAGGCAATATAAATATGGTTGTGAGTTAGTAACCAGATGATATATTGTCAACCTGCAAACAGAAAAGAGGAGAAGTGAAATAGTGTGTACCTGAAGAAAGTTTAAATTAATGCATTTCAGTCATTTGCTGTGAACAGTGACCACACTTAGAAAGAGTAGGTGGATAGTCAATCATCACTGAATTTCCACTTTGAGTTTAAAAAAAAATCTCCTTGAAAAATTCACAACCTGAAGGAGCAAGACTCTTCTTAATATGAGTGAGTTATAGAACATAGAGCATTACAGCACAATATAGGCCCTTTGGCCCATGATATTGTGCTGACCCTACTCTAATATCAATCTACACCTTCCCTTCCACATAGCTCTCTATTTTCCTTTATCTATGTGTCCATCTAAGAATCTCCTTAATGTCCCTAATGTATTTACTTCTACCACTATCCCTATCAGTGTGTTCCACGCACTCAGAACTCTCCATGTAAAAACTTACCTCTGAGATCCCACTTTACTTTCTTCCAATCTTAAAGTTATGCCCCCTTATATTAGCCATTTTCATCCTGAGAAAAAGTCTCTGGCTCTCAGTCTAGGTCTTTTATCATCTTGTACACCTCTATCAAGTCACCTCTTACCTCCTTTTGCTCTAAAAGCGAAAAGCCCTAGCTTGTAAGCCCAAAGAGAAAAGCCCTAGCTCCCTCATCTGAAGAGAAATGTTCACTCAGCCCAAAGAGAAAAGTTCTAGCTCACTCAACTAATCATCCCAGATTGCCAGCAATCAACACTTCTCCACTTGAAGCTGAACCACCAGTGACTGAGCAATTTTGTGTGTTCCAGATGAATCTCGGTAACTGGATCTTCAACTTTCTCCTCAGGTGGATTGGCAATAATATCTGTCACACTAACGATCAACACAGGCACATCTCAAAACATTCTCGGCCCACTGCTCTGCTCTTTCTACACTCATGACTGTGTGGCTAAGCACAGCTTAAACACTACCTATAAATTCACAGATGACACCACTGTTGTTGGTAGATGGCGATGAGGAGGCATACAGGAGAGAGCTAGATCAGCTGATTGAGTGGTGTCGCAACAAGAACAACCTTCCACTCAGTGTCAGCAGAGCAGTGAAGGGGAAGTCAAGAGAACACACATCAGGCCTCACTGAAGGGTCAGCCAGGGAAAGGATGAATAGCTTCACATTCCTGGGCATCAACATCTCGGAGGATCTATTCTGGATCAATGCACTGATACAATCATGAAGAAGGCATGCCAGTGGCTCTTCTTCAAGAGGAGTTTGAGGAGATCCAGCACTTTATGAAGGACTTACAAATTTCTATAGGTGTACAGTGGAGAGCATTCTGCCTCCATCACAGGCTGGTATGGAAGATCCAAGGCACAGAATATCAAGAGGTTGCAATGGGTTATAGACTCAGCCATTTCCATCAAAGGCACAAACCTCCCCACTATCAAGAAAATCTTTCAGAGGCTGTAAGGCCACGTGTAGCTTTAGGGTCATGGTCATGAGAGTGTGGGATGAGTTGCTGGCACAAGTGGTGCATGTGAGCTTGATTTCAACATTTAAGAGAGGTTAGGGTAGGTACATAGATGTTAGGAGTATGGAGGGCTATGGTCTCAGTGCAGATCGATGGGAGTAGGCAGTTAGATAGTTTCGGCAAGGACTAGTTGGGCTGATGGCCCTGTTTCTATGCTGTACTTCTCTATAACTCTATTAAAAATCCATACCATTCAGGACATACCCTCTTCTCATTACTACCATCAGGGAGGAATTACAGGAGGATGAAGAGCCACACTCAGTGATTCAGGATCTGCTTCTTTCCCTTCACATCAGATTTCTGAATGTTCCATGAACACTATCTTCTTTATATTTTTTGAACTATTTATTTATGTTGTAATTTATAGAAATTTTATACCTTTTCACTGCATTGCTGCTGCCAAACAACAAATTTAACATTTTTCTGTATAGGTCAGTGATAATAAATCTGAGTCCGATTCTAACTCTGCAAGGTAAAGTATCTTCTCAGCATTTTCCCTACCGAAACCTCCGATCTCCTGCTCCGCAGGGTGGTGAAATGGGCTGTGCTGCAATACACCAGGCCCATGATTGTGGCCAGAGGCAGGGCTTGCAGTACCTGCTCACTGACCAAGGATGACTCACACACACAGTTGAGACCCTGCTGAGGCCAACTCGTGGGATTTGAGTGGAAGACAAAGTTGGGCGTTTGCTGAGGAAATGTAGCAAGCCGGTGAAACTGGGGAGAGGAGGTTGGTGAAGGTTTGGAACCTGGACAGTATGGTTTGGCGATCTGTGTTTCAACACCATGTCTGTCCTTCACCTAAAGTCTCTGTGAAATCCATCCGAAACAGGGCAAAATACATAGATCAGGAGAAAAGAGAAAAGAGACAGAGGGAGAGCAAGTTTCCTGAAATTAGACAATGCAATGGATATCACACCGACGACTCTTTGGGTTGTGCACTATCCAGGCAGAATATGAGATGCTGTACCTCTAGTTTGTGGTTTGCCTCACCTTGGCAGGGAATAAGGCTGGGCCTACCTCGTTCCTCCTACACCCACTCCCACCACTATGTCTTTCCCCTCCTCCACCCATTCAGCTGTCCGTCACCCATTCACTTCTCCCACTGAGTTCCCTCCAATTCCCATCTGCCACCCCACTTCTCTTACCTGATTCCACGTTCCGCCTTCCTTTCCTATCAGATTTTTTAATCTTTTCAGTGCTTTCTTGCCTCCACCTGTCACCTCCTGGCCTCTATCATTATTTCCACTCTTTCCTCCTCCGTCTGCCCATCAAACTCATCGTGAAGTCCAGTCTACACGCTTTTAAAATACATCTGAATATTTAACCCCCCAAACTATGATGCAAACATTAAGCATTGTATTTCTTCCTTGACTCCAATTACACCACCCCTTAAACTCACTCCCCAATGTCCCCCCGCTCTACTGTGAAACACCCCCCCCCCCCGCTACCTCAGACCCACCACTCTCCACCCCTGACTTTCCCCCAGCTCTTTACTCCCTGAGACCTCAGGCCAAGGCCTCGTTCCAGGTGACACTCAGGCAGAAACCCTGAGGATTCAGCAGTCCATATGCACTTACGAGCTCCAGGAAAACAAGGATAGGTGGAAGAAGTGGTCACCCAGTAAAGCACAGGCTGGAGGTTCAAGCCAAACAGTGCGTTGACAGTCCCATTTCATCAGGGAGGGGCGGTGGGGCAGACTGCAGAAGGTAGCGGCCTTTTTTATTTACCTTTATTCTGATCAGAACGTAGCTGGATTGAACCTATTCCACCCCTTTTTATACAGTGTCTGTGAGATGGACTACCCAGCCTGATACTGTGGGATCTATTCCCTACTCCTGATGGAACAATCTGGTGGGGAGGGGGGGAGGTCAGGTTGATGCACCATCCAAAAAGACTTCTGCCCTTGTGCAGCAAGGTCTGTGGGAAAAGAGCAGGAATCTGCTAATGCAGAGACCAAAACCCTACCCGCTGAGCCACTGCCGAGTTCAAATGAGACCCTCAACACAAACAGAGAAATTGTCTTAAAACAAAAAGAAATATTACGCCTTGAACTTTGGTCTTGGTATCAACACATTTCTGTTCAGAAAACAGGCCCCTTCCTCTTCAAAAACAAAATCTGCCAGCATTCCCTTTTCTGCAGCATACGGCATTTTTTCCCTCTCCAAGAAACACTGACGATTCAAAAAAATCATAAAGCTGCTTTATCCCACACACATTCTCTCTGCAAGGAATTTACTCACCTTAATATTTGCCAGGCCTCATTCTTGGCACTGGCCCCTCATAAATAACTCAAGTTTTTTTCTCAAAAGCTCACGCAAAGGGGGCGTTACATGGATTGAGGAATTAAAGGATAAGTCTGTGCAAGGTGGAACATCTGTAGTTGCAGTATTTCACATGTCTGGCTGAGCATTTGGCCAACATACCCAGCTGCACAGAGACTCAATGAAGAACTGTCCTCTGTAAATGAGAGTGTCGGCAGTCCACGAGATACACTAGCGGACATTGTAGCAATCTGCTAAAGACTTGATCACCACGATCTCAATGATGGATTATGGGAGGGCAGTTAAAATATGCAAAACAAAATAAAAGATGGAGGCAGATTTCCAAGCTTTTTATAAAACAACTCATAAAAATACTCAAAGCACACACAGTCTCCATTTTGTGTGCATGACTGACTCCACACTTGTCAAAAATAGAAGCGTTCTTAAAGAAGTTGTGTTTTCTTTATAAAGAAATGAATTGGCCCATATTCTTAAAAGTAATCAAGGTTCATGTGTTCAATGCTGGAAGTGTTAGCTGTGGTAATAGTATCTCCTCTGAGGCAGCAGTTCAATTCTCGCTCCAGAAACTTCAACATTAATTCCAGGCAGACACTCCACTGTGCACTGACGGAGGTGTGCAGTATCTTTCAGAAGCAATGTTTAACATGTTCTGTCATGTTACTGCTGCAGGTCTATTTTAAAGCAAGAGAGAGGAGTTCTTCCTGTTGAATTGGTCAGTGTTTATTCTTCAATCAGCATTTCTTAATTCTGAACATTTTCACACTGCTGAATATCAAAACTACTGCAGATGCTAGAAACCCGAAACAAACAGCAAGTGCAAGAACACTCAGCAGGTCAGGCAGCATCTGCAGAAAGATAAATAGAATTATTGTTGAAAACTATCGAATATTGAAGGGCTTAGATAGCGTGGACAAGGAAAGGATGTTTCTTATCGTGGGGGAGTCTAGGACTGAAGGGCACAGCCTCAGAATATGAGGATGACCCTTTAGAACAGAGGAGAGGAGGAATTTATTTAGCCAACTGGAATCTGTGGAATTCATTGTCACAGACAGATGTGGAGGCCAAGTCATTGGGTATTTTTAAAGCAGAGGTTGATAGGCTTTTGATTAGAAAGGGCATCAAACGTTACAGGGAGAAGGCAGAAGAGTGGGGTTGAGAGAGTTGATAAATCAGTTTTGATTAAACGGTGGAGCAGACTAGATAGGCCGAATGGCATATTCTGCTCCTATGTCTTATGGTCTTAAAGTTCCACATCGTCAGAGATGTCTTTGATGTGAGCTTTCATCTCGGTTTCTCCCTCCACAAATGTTACCTAACTGGTTGATTGCTTCAGATAGTTTATATTATCATGTTGTTGTTTGTGGGAGCCTAATGTGTGAAGCTTCATATCACATTTCATATAACCGGATATATTAAATGGATGACAGGGTGGAGATACGTCTCTACAAAAGGATGTGTAAACCGCTCCTTCTCTCCGCTAGCCTGCTGGTCACCCTTGGGTAAGGTGCAGCACCTGCTTAGCCCCCCAGTCACGGTCACATGAGGCAATGGAGAAGGTGGTGGATGATTGTATGAGCAGCTGGTGCACATCACAAGTCCAGGTTATGTGACCTCATAGGTCTGAACGGAGATAACGTCTGAAGAGTATTTATTACAGCTGGGGTCCCCCGTCTTGTAAAGACTTGTCCAGAAGAAGGCAATGGCAAACCACTTCTGTTGAAAAATTTGCCAAGAACAATCATGCTCATGAGACCATAATTGCCTATGCCATTCAATGATGAGGATGCTGATGAGGTCTCCAAAGCACCAACTATAATAATCTGCTCAAGGGTCTTGATCTAAAACATCGACTCTCCCTCTTTCTCAACAGTTGCTGCCTGATTCACTGAGTCTCTAGATGCTTGTTTTTTGCAAAAAATATTCAAGGTTATTCTGATACCTCACCCTCTCCAACTCGTGAATGTTAAGAGTCATGAATTTAGCTTGTGCCTTGGACACATCACCATAGCAAATTGCCTCAACTGCATCCTGCGTTGTAAAGGTATTGCATTTCCCTCATTGTTGTGGGAACACCGCCCCTTCACACACACACACAATCCTGCAACAATGTACCTGCACAAGTGCAGCAATGCAAGAAAATGCACGTCACCGCCATCCAGAACTCAGTTAGAAATAGGCACTAGAAACATAAGACACAGGAGCAGAATTAAGCCATTCAGCCCATCAAGTTTGCTCTGCCATTCACTCATGGCTGATTTATTATCTTTCTTAACCTCGTTGTTCTGCCTTCTTCCCATAACAGTTGATGCACTAACTAGTTAAGAATCTATTGACAAACAAGAGATAATATACTGATGCAGGAATCTAATGACCTCTACTTTAAATATAGCCAACGACTTGACCACCACAGCCATTTGTTGCAAAGAATTCCACAGATTCATTACTTGCTGGCTGAATAGATGCTTGCTCATCTCTGTTCTAAAGGGACGTTCTTGTATTCTGAGGCTGTGCCCTCTGCTCCTAGACGCTCCCACTATTGGAAGTGAACTTTCCACGTCCACTCTACCTAGGCCAGCGTTTCCCAATCTCGGGTCCACAGACCCCTCTGTTAATGGTAGGGGTCCATGATATAAAAAAGGCTTGGGAACTGCCGATCTATGCCTTTCAATATTTGATAGATCTCAGTGAGATTTCCCCCACCCCATTCTTCTAAACTCCAGTGAGTACAGGTCCAGAGCCATCAAAAGTTCCTCATATGTTAACCCTTTCATTGCTGGGAGCATTCCCATGAGCATTCTACAATGCTATTATATCCTATCTTTGGTAAGGAGCACAAAACTGCTCACAATATTCCAAGTGCGGTCCAGCCAATGCCTTGTGTAATCTCAGATGGGCAATATGTCCCAATCGACACAGAAGAAGTGCTGGACGGACTCAGAAGAAACATTTCTAGAGCCAGAAACACTCTTCCCAGATAATCCTGCCTCTCTCAAACAAGAGAAAATCTCCAGATGCTGAAAATCTGAGCAACACACACAAAATGCTGGAGGAACTCTGCAAGCCAGGCAGCATCTGTGGAAAATTGTATAGTTGACGTTTTGGCCAAATCCATTCAGCAGGACTGCAGAAAAAAAGCTGAGGGGGAGATTTAAAAGGTGGAGGGAGGGGAGAGAGAAACACGAGATGATAGATGAAGCTTGGAGTGGGAGGGATGAAGTAAAGAGCTGGGTTGATAGGTGAAATAGGCAGAAGACCATGGAAGAAAGAAAAGGGGGTGGGGGAAGAGCACCAGAGGGAGGCGATGGGTGGGCAAGCAGATAAGGTGAGAGAGGGACTCAGCAGGGCAGGCAGCATCTATGGAAAAGATTAAACGGTCAACATTTCGGACCGAGATTTTTCTTCAGGACTGATATTGACAGATACAACCGGAGAATAAATATTGAAAATATCCCATCATCTTTTTCCACCAGCTTTATGCTGGCAAGGTCACTTCTTTGCTGTCTGCAAGGAACTTTCTACTCTATAGCACCATTCACATCCTTCCAACATCCTGGAATGCTCCTAAGCTCATGAAATAGTTTTGAAGTATAGTCACTGAAATAGAATGTGCTCTAAGAAGCGATCATTTATTCATACAGGTGCTGTGTGTTTTTGATTATGTTACCCTGCATATGCTACTCTGGATATCTTTGGCCACTACAGGGAAAAGCGGGTTTGAAACAACTATCACTTCCTAATTAGACCTATTGATGCTTGACTTTAGATTGAAGTGTTTCATGCAGGGCAGGGGCTTTGCCAGCTGAGCAGATGAGTTTGTTTGACAGAAGCTGCCTAATGCCATCCACAGTGATACAAAGATGTGATTATTAATAAGTCAAAGCTAAAAGCAGATGATTTATGACAAAGGTTTTGAAGTGACAGTGAACTTACTGAAAAACAATCCTCAAAGATATTCAAATGAATAAGCCAAGTGTAAGTACAGGAGGGTGCATAAAGTCCTGTTACAAATTGCTGGTTAGACTAGATTTAGGATGAGGTCTTGGATTTTCCTCAGTAGTCATATTCTCCACCGTTGCTCTCAATTCCATGACCTTACTTTCTCAGCAACTGTCCTCTCCTATCAGATTTCTTCTTCTTCAGCCCTTTGCCTCTTCCACCAATCACCTCCTAGCTTCTCTCACTGTTCCATTTCATCACCTTCCCCCACCAACCTACCTTCCCTCCATCACCTGGACTCACCTATTTCCTGTCATCTTGTGCTCATCTTACCTTTTTAAATTCTGGCTTCTGCCCCCTTCCTTTTCAGTCCTGATGAGGAGATTTGGCCCGACACATTGACTGCTCATTTCACTCCATAGCTTCTGCCCAAACCATTGAGTTCCTCCAGCTTTGTTTGTGTGTTGCTCAAGATCTACCTACAGCAAAGCACGACCAGTCCTTGTGTGAGTGGGCCCAGGGAACAGACCAGGGACTGGAGATCAATGGAAGGACATGGGAAATCAGAGATCAGGAACAGGAATTATGGCTTTGGAGTTTTTATTTTATTTATTTCTTCACAGGGGATGGATTTTACTGAAAGCACTAGTATTTATTGACCAACCCTTTTTGCCCCAGATCCAAGAGTTAGCTGCACTTTAGGAAATGAATCACAAATGAAGCCCGAAGCTCAATTGGAAGTCCAGAAGTTCAAGTCCAATGGCCAGAGCTCCAAATCTGTGTATCTCTGTGAGTCCACTGGGGCAGTTCAAGACCCAACATCAATGAATACATGGGTACCAAAAGAGGGAGGCCGAAGATGGCCTGTCCTGGAGTTAGAGGACAGTGTATGTGCACGGGTGGGTGCGAGGGAGGAACAGGGCTTGTTTCACTGTTGTTGCTTTGTCGCTTACCGTGTTTCTTTTTGTTGAGTTCTGTGTTGTTCTGCCGAGCATGATGGGCATGCCATGTTGGCGCCGGAGGGTCTGGTCACACTTGCAGGTTAGTCCCCAGCACATCCTCGTGTCGATTGGTTGTGAGTGTAAATCAGTGATTTCCATCAGGGGCAGGTTTTTGTCCTAAGGGGGCGCTAAGGGAAATAGAAGTCACCAGGGACCATTCAAGATTTTTGTGGAGGGGAGGCAGTAAGTGGCACCCTAACTTGAGGCATGAGACCTGAGCAACTGGTAGTAGCGCAGGCAGTTCCAAAAAAATGGATTGGGCACTGGAACACAGGAAGAACCATAGCTCTGTAGGCAGTGAGCACTTGTCATCAAAATGTGTCTGAAACTTGGCAATCTCATCCAATCAGCAATGCCCCATGTGTTTTATTTGTAAAACTGTACTGTCTAATGAAGCCAAGAAACCATCAAGATTGCAGGAGCACTCCCGTAAAAGACTCCCTGAAAAGGCTACTTATGGTATTACTCAGTTCCAGAAGATGAAAGAAGCATTTGAAAAGCATTATGCATTTGAGTCATTTGCCAAGAAAGCTAAAACTGACCTTAAAAGTGTCTAAAATAGATACCAGTATTTTAAAATCAATTCCTCTGAGTAATAACTTTATAGCTCGTCGTATTGACAAAATGAGTAAATACATTGAGTATCAACTATGCACAGAACTACAGAATTGGGATATAACTGGATGAGTCAACTGTGCGAGGCAATGAGGCAGTGCTAACGGCATACGTACGGTTTATCAAAAATGGAGAAGTTTATGAAGAGATTCTCTTTTGTAAGAAGTTAAAAGCAAGTATCAATGGAGAATTATTTCGGTACATGATTTCTTGTACAACAGTTGGAACACCATATACGACAGGTTGCCATGCTGGTTTAGTGGCATTTATCAAAAAAGTTATTCCAAGTTTCTTTGCAATCCATTGTGTAATTCATCGGCAACACCTCACAGCCAAAAACATTATCCAGCAACTTTTTTTCAAGCATGACTCTGCTATCAACAAAATTAAAGCTCATCTATTAAATAGCAGAACATTTCACCCGTAATGCCAAGATAACAATAAAGAGTTTGAGCACTTGCTTCTTCGCACTGAAGTGTGCTGACTGTTAAACTGTTTCTGCTTGGAACATTTATTTGTTCTTTTTGACTCTGTGGTTGAATTTTTGCTCCAGGTCAACAGAAGCTTGGGAAATAAGATTTCACTTCTACCTGGAGATGTGGCATGCCCAGCCGATCTGTATGACAAAATGAACATTCTAAATATGAAACTGCAGGGTGAAAATTTCAGTTTAATCAAGGCAAAAATTACAGTGTCCACTTTTATCAGAAAATTGGAAATATATAAGCAAAACATTGAGGGAAGAATGTTCCCACAGTTTCCCTGCATGGAAAGTATGGCATTATCTTTCACAGGTGCTTATTTGCAAGAGTACTGCTTACACCTGCAGTCACTGAAGAAGGATTTTTAGAATCGATTCAAAGATTTGAATAATATGGAAATTCCAGACTGGATAATTAACCCATTTCTTTGCAAGATGGAAGAACAGGAATTGAGCTTGCAAGAAAAAAGTATTGAAATTCAGAATGATGAAGAAGCGAAAATGCTTTTCAAAAAATGTCGGCTCTTGTGGTATGTGGATAAACTGTCATACAAAGTTTCCTGGTCTTTGGAGAAGACCCAAACTGCTCTTCATTGCATTTCCATCCTCCTACCTTGTTGAAAGAGGTTTCCTTGCAGTGAATCACATACTCATGAAAAAACAGAAACCACTTGGACATTGTTACATGTGGGGACTTGAGGCTTTTGCTGTGCTAACTTGAATCAGATATTTCAACCCCTGCTAAAATCCATCATGCTCAAGGACTATATTGATATTGAAGCTGCTGTACAGTGCAGATATTGTGTAAGCTAGGTTTAAAGACAAATAAAAAAATCAAAGCAGAATCACTTTTCTCATGTTAACATATGGTAGGGATGTTTTTACACTATGGGGGCACCAGAAAGTATAATGTACCTAAGAGGGTCATTGGCCTGTATAAAGGTGCTTTAGGGTGGTGTTGGGCTAAAAATGGGTTGGGAAACATTGACGTAAATGATGCTTTTCACTGTATGTTTCAATGTACATGTGATAAATACATCTGAATCAGAATTCGAAACTGACACAGACCAGATTGGGAAGGGACAGCATATTCCCCTCCTTGAAGGACATTAAATCAGATGGGTCTTTACAACTACCAGTAGTTCCATGGTTACCAATGCTGACACAAGTTCAGAGATCCTGCAGAAGCTAGAAATGCTGAATAACACACACAAAATGCTGAAGGAACTCAGCAGGTCAGGCAGCAACTACAGAGGAAATAAACATGCAACATTTCAAACCTGGTCCCTTCATCAGGACAGGAAAGGAAGAGAAAGAAACCAGAATAAGAAGGTGGGTGTGGGGGGTGGAGGGCAATAAGTACAAGCTGGCAGGTGATACCTGTGAAGACAGATGAGGAGGAAGATGGGTGGATGGGGGAGGGGGAATGAAGTGAAAAACTGGGAGGTGATAGGTGGAAAAGGTAAAGGGCTGTAGAATGAAGAATCTGATAGGAGAGAAGAGCAGGACATGGGAGGAAGGAAAGAAGGAGGGGCAACAGATGGAGATGATGGGCTGGTGAAGAGAAGAGAAGGCGTAAGAGTGGGGCATGAATGAAGAATGGAGAACAGAGAAGGAGGAGGGAGAAAAATTACTGGAAGTCGGAAAAATCAATGTTCGTGCCATCAGGTTCAAGGCTATCAGATGGAGTATGAAGTAATGTTCCTGCAACCAAAGAATGCTCTCATCAGGCCCATAGAGGAGGCATAGGATCAACATGCCAGAATGGAAATGGAAAGTAGAATTGAAATGAACGGTCTCTGAGAAATCCTGCCTGGTGTGGTGGACAGAGCGAAGGTACTCAATTGACATAGGCTTTTTAAATATATAATTCCAGGTTGTATTTAGTTATTTGAATTTAACTTTCCCCAGCCCTGTGGTGGGATTCAAACCCACGTCTCTGGATCTATAACCCAGAACACTGGCGACTGACGCAATAACTTAAGCACTAGCAGAGATGATCGTAGATCAGAGGTAGAACCCCTAATCCCTTGACTGCCACACCTTGGAACTGAATCTAGAAAGGGATTTTGAGACCTGGTTTTCCTGAGCCCTCAGCAGTGGTAGGTCAGTCCTACAAAGAAGACCAAATAGGTCTTTATTTACTAGTGCAGGGTTCTGAATCCATTTCTCAAGCAAGAAGTAATGACATATAATTTTAACCTCTCCCCAATATGGCAGGAAGCACACTTGCACCAGGGATATGTGTATCTCCTTTCCAAATGGTGTACTGGGGCCTCACTACAGACCCATTTCATTAAGCCTCAGGCCTCCACAAAGTATATTTATGGAGCATCTTTGACAAAGCAAAATATCCCATAGTGCTTTATGGAAAATTATTTTTTTATATTTTTCTTACCATTCCTTTTTGGGAGGCACCTGAAGTAGACTTTAAGCACAAGCTAAAGATGTCCACAGGACCTTTTGCACATTTCGTGATGTGTGTTTTGATTTCTCAAACTTTTTTAGCTGAAACAGCTGAAATAATTGAAAAAGTTTAACTAACCCGAGCCCTAAGGGGCTGTTCATAACCCACATTTTTGCAGGTGTGAAGTGAGCACTCTGATTTTGCCACCCAAAAAGTACAGAGAGAAATGTGAAAGTAAATTTTAACAAAGTGCCCTGGGAAAATTTACTTCATTAAAACATTATATGCATTAAACTTGCTGCCTTGAAGGCTGAAAAGTTATTTCTTTCTCTGTATCCACTTAGCAATAATATCATTCTATCTTTCCATCTGACAATCTATTATTAATCTTTCTTCATCTATCTCTAGATGGCAATATTTATCTACCTATGTTGTATTCTTTATCTCTTTCTTTATGCATAGGATCTTGCTCTCAGTATCTTTCTGTCTATTTCTCTCTTTTCCAGGAAGTGTTCCAGCACAGTTCAAGTTGGTGTGTGTATGTGTGGGGGCGGGGGTGGTAAATCCCATCACAGTTACTCACTGGTGTTTGCTTCATTCCTGACTGCAGATTCACGCATTAAAGGGCTAAGCAGTTTCCTTATTAAGGCTTGCAACTTCCAGGAGGAAAACTTGACAGAGTAGGTGCCATTGGCTCAAGCTAGAGGATAAGAGAGGGACACAAGAGATTTTGCAGATTCTGGAAACCTTGTGCAATCAATACACAGAGATGTCCTGATGAAAATCAGTCCTGATGAATGCTCTTGACCCAAAATGTTGACTGTGTATTTCCCTCCACAGATACTGCCTGACCTGGTGAGTTCCTCCAACATTTTGTTTGTGATTCAGAAAAAAAATCTGAATAAGGCTTAAGAAGTGAAGTGAGATGGAGACAAGGAGAAATTTAACATCTTTTTAATGTTTCTCACCCCCACCCCTGCCCAGACAGCTACAGATGTTCTCTGCTGAATATATTCACAACAGAGACTAATACACTTTTGAGACTTCAAGAAATTCATGAAAGGCTGAGAAAGAGAGCTAGATGTGATCTGATTAAATTCAAGGCAGGTTAAAATGGATTGCTCTATATCCTATCTATTACCTTCTCAGGTCCTAAGTGAACGAGCTTACATGCTTATTCAATGAGGATCTGGATAAAATTTCAGTTTAGATTAGAACTGGAGTTTCTGGAGACTGGAACATACACACAGACTACAATAGTGAAGTGCTAGCAGGCCATCCCTTTGTAGCACAGAAACAGCTCACAGAGGGCCTGGCCGGAATTGACCAGAGCCAACAACTTAGAAAGTTTAAAGTGTGGTGCCACCAGTTCACACTGTACCAAGAAAGTGTGTAAAATTCCTTCATCAACAGCCAGTATGATGGATGGGATCCGGAAATGACTGGGCCTCGGACACTGGCCTCTTCGGGAAGAACATGTTGCAGCTGCCACTGAGATCTATCAGCCTGGGATACAAGGAGGAGAACTCCTGACTGGTTGGTGAGCTGAGGGCGACCGCCATTGGCCCAGTCCATACCAGCTGTAAATGGAGAGCTCAAGCTGACGCAGACCAGGCCATCAGCAGGCTGCAGTCCCAAGAGGTTGTCAACAGAGTCCAGGATGGACACGCAGGGCTTGGCTGGGGTGGGGTGCGGGGTGGCAGCACGTTTCTGGTCCAAGGTTTCGAAGAAAGAGAGGAGAGCCATAGGAGTTGAGGAGGTGACAAGGACAGAGCAGGAGCACTACAGGGAAAACTCCATCAACAGGTCATTCCGCTGGTCTGACCTGTGGAAGGTCCCTCAGCAGACAGCTACAGTTCCCCATGGAGATCGTCATCACATCCATACCGTGGCCCACGGCCACCAAGACAGTCCTCCTCATTGAGTTAACCATCCCACTGGAGGAAGCAGTGGAGGCTGCCCATGAGCGGGAGAGGCTGAAGTACTCAGACCTGGCAGCTGAGTGTAAGGAAGCTGGCTGGAGGACAGCTGTGGAGGTAGGATACCTGTGGAGGTACCCCTGTGGAGGTAGGATACCTGTGGAGGTACCCCTGTGGAAGTAGGATACCTGTGGAGGTACCCCTGTGGAGGTAGGATACCTGTGGAGGTACCCCTGTGGAGGTAGGATACCTGTGGAGGTACCCCTGTGGAGGTAGGATACCTGTGGAGGTACCCCTGTGGAGGTAGGATACCTGTGGAGGTACCCCTGTGGAAGTAGGATACCTGTGGAGGTACCCCTGTGGAGGTAGGATACCTGTGGAGGTACCCCTGTGGAAGTAGGATACCTGTGGAGGTACCCCTGTGGAGGTAGGATACCTGTGGAGGTACCCCTGTGGAGGTAGGATGCCAGGGCTTCAGCAGTGCATCAATTACGAGGTTACTCCATGATATGGCCGTGACTGGAGTGAGGCTCCGGTGGGCCACCAGAGAGTTGGCAGAAGAGGCAGAAAAGGGCAGGTTTTGGCTGTGGCTGAGGAGGAAGGACGGAAATTGGGGGACCAACTAACCCCATTGAATGCTGCAGGGAGACGTCCCTGCCAGCAGGAGATGTACCAGGGCTAAGGGAGCGAAACATTAACAAGTAGCGTTACCCAGCTGATGACCCTACATCTGACCTAAGGGCACTGTTGGAGTCACGGCAGGCAGCAATGCCAAGCGGGGACAACAACTCCATGTAAATCTCATTGTTCGGGACAATTAGGCATGGAATTTGATTGATGGACCATATTCCACTGACAGATTAAAAAATATAGATCAAATGGTACAAGTAAACGTTAGACCTAATGCTGCACTAAAAACCTGGTACTCAGTCAAATATGGTTAGTACATTTCAAGAAGGCTATTTTGTCTTGAAGTGCAGTGCAGTGTCACCAGAGTCATGTAGGTATTAAAATAATTAAATTATGAGGCTAAGTTATAAAGACAAAATTTGTATTGCCTTGAGTAAAGCTCAAGGTGGTTAAGATGAATTAAAAAAGATCAGGTAGGGGGAACAAAAATAATAGAATGTAAGGGTTACAAGTAAAGGCAAGCTCTTTGTGTCTGCTTACTAATGGCACAAATAAGACTGATCCTAAATGTGAAGTTTGTTTATCCTTTCAATCTATTCCTTCTCAGTGTCCATCCAGAAGATGCAAAATAAGACCATCTGCAACATTTCTGACATGGGACAACTCCAAAGACACACAAACATCCGAGTGAAAAAGTACACAAGTTCAAAGGTGAATGTTCAAAGTGAATTTATGATCAGGGTACATGTATGTCAACATATACTGTAGAACCCCGAGATTCATTTTCTTGTGGGAATACACAGAAAATCCAAGAATCAATGAAATACCACACCAAACAGGACAGATGAACAACTAATGTGCAAAAGGCAACAAACTGTGCAAATACAAAAGCAACAAAAGAAATTCTAAACGAATAAGCAATAAATAGCGAGTCCTTGAAAGTGAGTCCATAGGTTGTGGGAACATTTCAGGGATGGAGCAAGTGAAGTTGAGTGATGTTATCCCCTGACAGGGTTCAAGAGCTTGACGGTAGAGGGGGAACAATCATTCCAGAACCTGGTGGTGTGGGTCCTGAGGCTCCTGTACCTTCTTCCTGATGGCAGCACCAAATAGAGAACATGGCCTGGATGTTGAAGGTCCTTGATAATGGGTGCTGCCTTCCCACAACAGCACTCTATGCAGATGTGCCATATGGTGGGGAGGGCTTTACTCATGATAGACAGGGTTCTATCCATTAATTTCTGAAGAATTTTCCATTCAGGGGCATTAGGTTTTCCATACCAGGCCATGATGCAACTAGTCAATATAATCTCCACCACACATCTATAGAAGTTTGTCGAAGTTTTAAATGTCATGTCAAATCTTTGCACAATTCTAAGAAAGTGAAGGTTGTACTTTCTTGGTAGTTGCACATACATGCTGGACTCAGGGTAGATTCTCTGAAATGATAGAAGTTGCAGACCCTCTCCACCTCTGATTCCCCAGTGAGAACTGACTTCTGGACCTCCATTTTCCTCTTCCCAAATTCAATAATCAGCTCCTTAGTCTTGTGAAGTGAGAAGTCTCTCCTTATCTTCATCCAAAACTGCCAACCTCCTGTCCTGAGGCCGTAGACAGAGGGGAGCCAACTCTTCTAACTTTGGGATTCCAAGGAAACGGGAATTTTTGACTCACTGGGAAATTATAACAAGAAGCTCTACATCATAAAGCGATAGTAGTAGCTCAAAAATTTTCTCACTCTATAAGCTGTGAGAACAGGGAATCCATTGAAATATCATAGCTGAGAACAACAGGGCTTTCTTTGGCAAATGGATTGTGGAACCAAGGCAGACAGGATCAGGACATGGATTACACTTTATCTAATTGAAAACAGAATCAGCTCAAGGGGATGAATGGCTTATCCCTATACTAAATATCTTCCCTTCCTTCTCTCTAATCAAACCCTTCTGATTCTGAAAAGAGGGAGTTATGCACTGCAGAGTACTTAAGTTTTGCCTGGTGGTTCCTATCATCCATTCAAGGATCAATAACCACCCCTACAACATTATTGCTTTGTTTAGTGACTCTGATTATTCTCTCGGTTAGCAATCACCTAGCGATCCATCCTTAATTCTTGGAGGCGACAGGAGGGTGGTAACCCTCACGCCAGCAGAAAAGTTTTTTGTTTAATCTCTCTTCAGTCGCTGTTGATCTCTTTGGGGCTACATGGTAGGATAGCAAATAGCGTAATGATTTACGCACCAGCGAGCCAGTTTCAATTTTGTTGCTGTTTTGTAAGGAGTTTGCAAGTTCTCCCCGTGACCGCATGTGCTTCCTTCAGGTGCTCCGGTTTCTGCCCACTTTCCAAAAAAGTACAGGTTAGTGGGTTAATTTGTTACATGGCTGGAATTGGGCAGGACGTGCCCATTGGACTAAAAGGGCCTATTACTGGGCAGTATTTCTAAGCAAAAATAAATAGAATTAAGTACAAGTGCCTCGCCAAGCACAGACCAGAAGAATTTAATCCAGTGGATGAGGAAAGTTAACTCTGTGGAAATTCAGTTTAAAAAACACCAATTGAACTTAGTTGTATTACTGAGGTCTAGGACTGAATCATATCTTAGCACCATTGTTGTCATTAAAGGAATGTTAGCCTATCAGAAAGCATAGGTTCAATACCACTCCAATACCAACACATAAAGTGAAGATGCCATTCTTTAGATTAGACGTTCAACCTACAGTACTTCATTGGTAGGTTCAAGCGATTTCATACAGCTAATTCCTTTACATTGGCCACTAATTATTCCTCAGGACACATCAATATCTTAATAATATCACCTTACTTACTGTAGAAGCATTCTCTGTGCAAATTGTCCGTCATATTTCCCATAGTGCATTTTAAGTAGTACAAAATGGCTGGATAGTACTCATGGATGGTGAAAAGTCACTATAAAGATATAAGTACATTCTTCCTTTCAGGTTTACTGTCATCACCTCTTCCACGGAAGTTTCAAAGAATACTTAATCAGCTCTTCAGCTTATCCTTTTTGCATGAATTTGGAACTGCAGAAGGTAAAATTTTATTTCTTCCATTCAAAGTTTTAAAGTACCATCTTCCCTTATATATCTTCCTCCAATATTAAACTAGTTTTACTGAAATCTACCACAGAGAGAGAACTTTATGCCTTGTCTACTGTCTGAAATACAGTCATTAAATTAAAATATTCCATGACCCCCGTGTGAAAATGATTTGTACAAGCCTGAAAGAGCTAGCTCTGGTTTGGAAGTTTGACAGACCACCCTGCACTGAGCAGAACTCCACCTTTTGAAAGCAGCTGCTCTCTCTATACTCTCTCATAAAATTCAAAAAATTGTCCATCTCAATCAGCTCTCCAAAGTCTTAATTTCAAAGGCCAGTTCCCTTGTTTGTAAGTCAATGGGCCATGAGTTTAGTTCTTTCCCTGGACTTAAGACCTATCCTGAAACTTCTATATTGTGGTTGCGAGAATGCTGCATTCTTAGAGAACAAGTTCCACTTGGTGGATCGAAAAGATTTCCAAAACTCAAGAGATTCTGCAGGTGCTGGAAATCCAGAGGAATACACACAAAATACTGGAGGAACTCATCGTGTCGGGCATAATCTGTGGAAATGAATAAGCAGTCGACGTTTCTGTTCAAGACCCTTCAACAGGGCAGGAAAAGAAGGGGGAAGAAATCAGAATGGCTTCCTTTCACGGATGCTGCCTGATCTGCTGAGTTCCTCCACCATTTTGTACAGTAGTTATATATGAAAAGATTCCTAGGCTTACTTAAAGCGAAGAATAAACGGTTTTCTGTTGCATCCTGGCTGATATCTACATGTCAATCATATCACTTAGCCAGCTTGCAGTGTCTATCCATTTAACTCGTTGTTTCTGGGAGCTTACTGAACACAAACTGGCTGCCATGTTTTCTCATATTATACGAGTGACCGAACTTCGAAATTGGCTGTGGAACACTGCCGTGCCAGCTCATTACAAATAAAAATCTCTCGTTTACAACTGCCTCACATTAACCTATCATTGCAGCCTCCTCTGGATTTGCATCCCTGTTGTTAGGAGTTTCTCTCTTTTCTTTACAGCTGATTCTCACTCTCCAGTATTAATAATCAGGAATTTTCTTCCTTATTGTAGAAACTGAAACCTCTGCTTCTCTGCAACTTGTCATCTCCGTAAATTCCTGCTGCCAGTTACGTTCTAAGCTCCCATTCCTCTCAATTCCAATGACGAAGCTTGCAATTCCTGATATATTAAGCGCAAATTGTTGTGCCTGAAAGCCAGTTCCAATAATTGAGCAGATGTTGTCTTCATTTCTTGGGTTAATTTCTCATCAGAATGTTGACAGCTCTAACAGTGCAGGCATCCCTCAGTGCTGGACTTGGGGGTCAACTCAAATAATGTGCTCAACCCTCTGGTGTAAGACTTGAAACAACAACGCTGAGACTCAGAAAGGAAAAGCTTTATCATGGAGTGATTTCTATACTGCAAACGATATCGTGAAGGGTCACCATGGCATTGCTTTCAGAGATGTGTGATCAATTGCATCACTACTTCTCTTGTTTGCTATTCCTAGAAACTCTGGGATTTAATACCTTCTTTAACACTTATATTTTCATTTAGAACTAACTACTTTCCCTATGAGAGCTTTCTTTTGAAGCACATTATGCCATTTCTTATAGCACTTTCAGCACTGAGGCAGAAGGACTTGGAATGGGATCAAAGACAACCTCCACTCATCCTTCATCCAGGTTCACATCTCCTGTTCTGCTGGATTTAATGGTCAGACCTGGCTTGCTCCAGAGTTCTGTCCTTCCAAAGAGAAGAAGAGCCTGTCAATCAAGGATAATGTAAAAGTAGGGTGACCAGATATCCTGATAACGCGATCATCTCCATAATGGCGGATATGTCCTGTGTTGCAACCCAAGTACTGTCAGGATGTATTAAGATTTTGGAGAGGCTGTTGGTGGTGCAGAGCATGTCTCAGGTCCTACAGAAACAGCTGACCCTTCACATTGCCTCAATTTTCCCTCTGTTGCCTCGGATTCTCCTCACTGCCACACTCCACACCCCATTTACACTGTTACCTGACACTATTTATGACAATGGAAATTGCAATAATATAAACTCTCTGAAGTACACAAAGAGTTCTCACTCCACTTTAGTTCTTTGAAGTTTGGATCTTAGACATCACCCCTCCCCCCTACTATCACTACACTCCACTCACTTTACCACTAATTGTCTTGGGCCTTGGACTCCTAAACACAACCCTTCTCCCCACAAACTTAACTCCACCCTTTGCCTCGCCTCGTGAAATAGCCTAAACTTTCACCCTATCCAAGAGATCTTGTAGAAAAGTCCTGACCTCCAGGTTTTCATTCAAAAGCAACCCCCAATACCATACCTCATTCCTCCAACCAACGTGACTCAGTCTGGTATATATATCTGCCAATTCGTCTGTGAACAAGTGGAACAGGCTCTTTCAGAGAGAGTGAAGGCTGTGAACAAGATCGTTATTTCGCATCATAACAAGGAGCTTCTAGCATACTGGATGAAAGATGAATGGGATTTTGAGTATTTCTTCATTGAAAAGATCCTACCTTTTCAGATTCAGATTCGGATTAATTTATTTATCACAGGTGCAATGAAACATACAGTGAAATGCATAGTGTTAACAACTAACACAGCCTAAGGACACACTGGGGGTAGCCACAAGTGTTGACACACATTTTAGTGCCAAAGTATGCCCACAATGCTCAGCAGAAGTAGGCCAATTGCAATTAACTGGTTAAAAAATATACAGAGTCACAACAGATTCTGCAGATGGTGCAAGTCTTGAGTAGTACACACAAAATGCTGGAGGAACTCGGTAAGGTGGCCCAAAGCATCAACTATTTTTTTCCCCTCCATGGATACTGCCTGACCTGCTAAGTTCCTCCAGCATTTTGTATGTATGGCTAAAAATTTAAAAATGCCTGGTTTGGGAAAACTCCAATGCCATCTACCTGAGGCAAAGGCTGAGTTAACCTATGGTCTATCTGTTCTGCAGGTGCACCAAAGGGAAGGACCAAGTTCACTGAGAAAACATAGACCTGAAAAGCTGTATAGCCTCCTTTTGTACTATCTCCCAGCAAGTTGTCAAACTTGCCCAATTCCTGGCTAGCTCCATTCAAATGTTTGGACAGCCGATGTTTTGCATTGCAAAATGTTGTATATTACTGTAAAACAGATACTTACTGGGGCAGGAGGTACAGAAGTTTTAGGTCCCATACCACCAGGTTCAGGAACAGTTAATATCCTACAACTATCAGGCTCTGGAACCAGCGTGGTTAACTTCGCTCACCTCTACACTGAACTGATTCTACAACCTATCAACTCACTTTCAAGAACTCTTTCAACTCTTGTTCTCAGTATTACTTTTATTTGCACATTTTGCCTCCTTTTGCACATTGGTTCTTTGTCAATCTTTGTTTATGCATCATTTTTTCACACATTCTTTTGCATTTCTTTTCCCTGTAATTGCCTGCAAGAAAATAAATTTCAAGGTAGTACATAGTAACATTAATGTACCCTGATAATATATTTACTTTGAACTTTCAACTTTATTGTCCATATACACAAAAAAGCTGTACTTGCAGCTTTAAGTCAAACAGTATTCAGAATTCATTAATGGATTAGTAATATTTTGACATGTTTGACAATTACTTCAATTGAGAGGAAATACATGTTAAAATACAATAAATTATAATAATGTTTTTGAATCAGATGATAATCCCATAAAGAAGTTTCTCTGTCCCCAGGGCCAGGGTTATAAATACTCTATAAATCCATCACCTCGTGTATAAATATTCAACTTCTAGTGATTACACAGAATCAGTGACATCAACAAAATCCTCAAGTAACTTGAAAGGAGAGTGTGGATTATCACATATTTAAGCACTTAAATAAACCCTGCTGTGTAAGATGTAACTAATTTTGCAATAATTGAGGTATGTTCCATTGCATTTGTCACACAGAATGAAGTACAAATCCTGTGTAGTAAGGGTGCTTGGACATGTAGTCTTGAAAATATCCTCTCCTTTTCCTCCCAAGCTTTGAAACAACCAGACAATGTATTGTAAATCAAAGATCAGGAAGCACAGAGAAATGCCATTCGGCCTACCGAACCTGTGCTAGCTGGTTCAGAAAGTAACCTAAGGTGTCCCATTCCCTCCTCTTTCCTTTTCTTTTTATCATGGGATTAATTGTTACATACTCGTGACACATGACAGTGGTGCCCTTGTCACGTGACTGGGGTTGAAGCTGTACTGGTCTTGAGGTGATGGTCTTGTGATGGTGGAATGACGTCATTTTCCCGCCAGTAGAGATCATGTGACGGGTTTTTTTTTACAGGTTATAAAAGGTAGACCCCACCCTGTGAGGAGGGGCAGTTCGTGGCTGGATTTGCCAGGTTGACTTCATGCCACTGCGTGTTTTAAGTGATGACACAGTTTAGTTGAAGGATGAAGTTTTTATTTAATGCCTAAAGTTTAAAAGGTCATTGCCAACAGGTTCTTTATGATTCTGCTAGTTCGAGAAATTAGTGGAGAGTGAAGATTCGAAGTTCAGAAGTTAAAGATCGAGGAGAATCGCTTTCTACAGTGAAACAGGGCGACCTTTGTTTGATCCTTATTTGGAAGGATTTCGTTGACTACCTTCGTGTTAATCCCTAGGTTTAACTAGAAAGGATTGAAGGTAGTGGAGAAGGAAAGGTCAGTGCCTTTAAATCGTTCTGTTTCGTAAATTCTTCGTGAGAAGTTCGACGTCAGGGATCGGAGCAAGCGACGTGAAAGAGAATTTAAATCGTCCTATAAAGTCTCTCCTTTTAAATGGACTGTGAGCATATCGAACTTTTGGCAATACCACTTTAAAGAACTGTTTTTGGCAATGCCACTTTTAAGAACTGTTTTTGCAATATCACTTTAAGAACTGTTTGGGCTGCCGCTCAGCAGCTGTTTCCAGTTACGGTAGTGTTTGTTTACTTTTGGGGGGTTTGTTTTCTGTGTTTAATAAACGTGTTGTTTGTCATAAGAAACCCTTGCCGAACTCATATATTTATTGTTGCCTGAATACGTAACATTAAATATGGGGGCTCGTCCGGGATTGAATCATTTGAGTTTAAATGCTTGCTAACTTTTGAATCGGTGTTTTGGGAACGGGGATTACTCGGTTCTTTTGTTTGGCTTGTTGTGGTATTTGGCAGCAATGAATATTGATGAGTTTCTGGCTTCGCCAGCTGCGGAGGTGTTGGCGAAGGCGAAGAAAACTGAGGTGTTTGAGATAGCTAGTAGATTGCAACTTAAAGGTATTTTGCAGACTACTTCTAAGGCTGTGATACAGAGAAAAATCGTGTCACACTATGTGGTCTCGGGTGTTTTTGATGAATCGATTTTAGAGTCGTTTCAAATAAGTAATCTGGAGATGCAGTTGCAAATCGAACAAATGAAATTGGAACAAAGTAAAGCTGATTTGGAGAGGTGTAAATTGGAGGCGGAACAAAAGAAGAGAGAATTTGCATATGCAATAGAGGAATTAAGGTCTGGAAATCAGTCTTCTGGTTCTAAAAAAACATTTGTTGCTAATCAAGAAATTAAATTGGTCTCTCCATTTAGTGAAACAGAAGTGGAAAGGTATTTTCAACATTTTGAAACTATTGCTCGGATGTCAGAGTGGCCGAAAGATAAATGGTCAGTGTTGTTACAGAGTGTAATTAAAGGCAAACCACAACAAGCTTACACAGCTTTAACAGCTGCGCAAGCACTTGATTATGATATTGTAAAGAGGCATATCTTAAACGCATATGAGTTAGTCCCAGAAGCATATAGGGAAAGATTCAGAAGTTTGAAAAAGTCTGTGGGAAAAACTTATGTGGAATTTGCCTATGATAAAGCTATGTGTTTTGAGAGATGGGTTTCTTCTAAAATTGTAAATGGGGACTATGATACATTGAGAGAGCTGATTTTAATGGAGGAATTTAAACGAAGCATTCCTGTTGAAGTAAGGACCTACTTAAATGAGAAGAATACTGATAAATTGCAGGACTGTGTAGATTAGCTGATGAGTATGTTTTGATCCATAAGAATAAATTTCCTCAGGGCAGAAATTTTAAGAGGAAAAATAACATGGAGACTCCAGGTAAATCTGAAATTAAATCAGAGGTTAATGAGAAAGGGAAGCCTGTAAAGGAAAGACAGTTTGGTCTTATTTGTAACTATTGTAAGAAGCCTGGCCATGTAATAACTAACTGTTTCAAATTGAAAAAGAAAGAGAAGGAAGCAGTTCCAGATGCTTGTGTGCAACATACTGAAGCACCTGTAAAGTTACAGGGTTTGATAAACATAAATGAGGCTTTGTTAGAGTCTGACCAAGTTAGAAAGGGATATGATCATTTTATAACTGAAGGGTTTGTATCCTTGAAGGAAGGATCTACTCTGGTGCCAATAAAAATCCTTAGGGATACTGGTGCTTCTCAATCACTGATGTTAGACAGTGTGTTGAAGTTTAATGAAGAGTCTGATACTGGTGAGGTAAATTACATAAGAGGTGTTGGAAGTGATTTTATGCCTATACATTTACATAGAGTGAATTTAAAGTCAGGGTTAGTTACAGGATTTGTTAAAGTAGGATTACAGCATAGCTTACCTGTGAAGGGTATTTCTTTATTGTTAGGTAATGATTTGGCAGGTGGACAAGTTTTTCCTGAAGTGCATTTGACAATGGAGTCAGAGGAACCAGAGTTGAATTCTAACACAGATTCTTCCTGTGTTGTGACTAGAGCTATGGCTAAAAAGATTGATGCGCAGAATGAGGTTGTTATTCAGGACTGTTCAACTCAGGATTCGAGTTTTGAGGATGTGTCAGAGACTTTCTTATCTTCGTTGTTTGAACAAGATTCTTGGAGTAAGTCTGACTATAAAGATTTATCTTTGTCTCGGAAGGAGATGATAGCAGAGCAGAATAGAGACTCTGAGATTATAAAATTAAGAGAGCAGGCTTTACTAGATAGTGAAATTGATAAGGTGCCAGTAGGATATTACTTGGAAAAAGGAGTGTTGATGAGGAAGTGGAGATCGCCTACAATTCCTGTAAGTGAGGATTGGAATGTTGTTTACCAGGTAGTTGTTCCGAAAGTTTATCGAAATGAGATTTTGACTTTAGCTCATAGTGTGCCTTTAGGTGGACATCAAGGGGTAAGGAAAACTGTGGACAAGATTTTAAAACATTTTTACTGGCCTGGTCTAAGAAAAGATGTGGCGATGTTTTGTAAAACGTGCCATACTTGTCAAATTGTGGGTAAACCAAATCAGGTTACACCAGTAGCTCCATTACAACCTATCCCAGCATTTGGTGAACCATTTTCTAAAGTTATTGTAGATTGTGTTGGTCCATTACCAAAGACAAAAACTGGTTATCAGTATTTGTTGACTATCATGTGTACTTCTTCTAGGTTTCCAGAGGCTGTACCACTTAGGAATATAAAAGCTAAGACAGTGACAAAGGCCCTTATAATTTTTTTTTACTTATTTTGGATTACCTAAGGAGATACAAACTGATCAAGGCAGTAATTTTATGTCTGGATTGTTTCAACAGATAGTTTATAAATTGGGAGCTAAGCAAATCACTTCGTCTGCATACCATCCGGAATCGCAGGGTGCCTTGGAGAGGTTTCATTCTACCCTCAAGAATATGATTAGGACATTTTGTGTGGAAAATGAAAGTGACTGGAATGAGGGTATAAACTTACTTTTATTTGCAGTAAGGGAATTGGTACAGGAATCTTTAGGTTTTAGTCCATTTGAACTTGTGTTTGGGCATAGAGTTAGAGGACCTTTAGCTTTATTGAAAGAACAGTGGATTAATAAGGAAGTACACACTAATTTGTTGGAATTTAAGGACAGGTTACATAAAGCTTGTAGCTTAGCTAAGGAAAATTTAAAGTTGGCTCAGGAGAAAATGAAGACTTGGTATGATAAAGAAGCTAGGATGAGGATGTTTAAGCCTGGAGATAAGGTGTTGGTTCTTTTCCCAGTGCAGACAAATCCTTTACAAGCTAGATTTCATGGTCCTTATGAAATTGTGTCTAAAATCAATTATGTGGATTACGTGGTAAAAACTCCAGATCGTAGAAGGTCAACACAACTTTGCCATATAAATATGTTGAAACCATATTTTGAGAAACAATCTGATACCGTGACTGTTGTGGTTAGTGACAATGAGTTTGAATTAACTAGGAACATGATAGATGATTCATCTGACTTTCATTCTAAATCCAACATTGTTTCTGTTAGGTTACCAAATTCAACAATTCTGGAAAATATTGATGAAAAATTAGCACATTTACAGTTAGAGCAGAGACAACAGATGAAGGAGTTGATTTTTAAATATAGGGAGTTGTTTTCAGATGTTCCGAGAAGGACTACTTTAGCTTCACATGATGTAGATGTTGGAGATGCCAAACCTATTAAACAACATCCATATAGGATGAACATGGAAAAATGTGAACTTGCTGAGAAAGAAATTGAATATATGTTAGAGAATAATATTATTAGACATTCTAACTCGAATTGGAGTTCGCCATGTGTAATGGTGCCAAAACCAGATGGTAGTATTAGGTTTTGTACGGATTATAGGAAGGTGAATGCTGTAACGAAAACAGGTGCATATCCAATTCCTAGAGTAGATGATTGTGTAGATAAAGTTGGAAAAGCAAAGTTCCTTACAAAGATTGATTTATTGAAAGGGTATTGGTGTGTTCCATTAACAGACAGAGGTAGAGAGATTTCTGCATTTGTAACTCCATCTGGGTTATATGAGTATAATGTTCTTCCATTTGGGATGAAGAATGCCCCAGGTACTTTCCAGAGGATGATTAACTTTGTGATTCAGGGATTGAAAGATACTGATGCTTATATTGATGATTTAGTGACAGGAAATGATACTTGGGAAGCACACATTATTGCAATGGAGAAATTGTTTGAAAGGCTTTCAAAAGCTAACTTAACTATTAATTTAGCTAAGAGTGAATTTGGACATGCCACTGTGACTTACCTTGGTTATGTTGTGGGTCAAGGTAAGGTAGCTCCTGTTCAGGCAAAAGTTCAGGCAATTTTAGAGATTCCCACTCCAACGGGGAAAAAGACTCTCAGAAGGTTTTTGGGAATGGTAGGATATTATCAGAAATTTTGTAAGAATTTTGCTAATGTTGCCCTTCCATTAACTAACCTTCTGCGGAAGAATGAGAAGTTTGTATGGACGGTGCCTTGTCAAGAAGCATTTGAAAAATTGAAAACAAAGATATGTCAACAACCTGTACTTAAGGCACCTGACTTTGGAAAACCTTTTTCATTGGCTGTAGATGCTAGTGATGAGGCTGCAGGAGCAGTATTAATGCAAAGGAATGAGGGTGGTGAGGTTGATCATCCAGTAGCTTACTTTTCTAAGAAATTTAATAAGCATCAAAGAAACTATTCGACAATAAAGAAAGAATTGTTATCTCTTGTTTTAGCTCTGGAATATTTTGAGGTATATGTTAGTACAACTCAAAAACCACTTATTGTTTACACTGATCATAATCCGTTAGTTTTTCTGAGTAAGATGAAAAACAAAAACAGAAGATTATTAAATTGGAGTTTGATGTTACAAGAGTACAATATTGTGATTACTCATATTAAAGGTAAAGATAATGTGGTTGCTGATTGACTATCTCAATGTTGAATGTACACTGTAATTTTTTTTATGGAGTGGTTTTTTTTTATTGTAACACTCCTACTGTATTGTGAGTTATAAGCTGTTATATGATGGTATTGTATATTGTGTATGTTATAAAATTTATACCTTTGTTTTTCTTGTAAGCAATTGTTAAAAATTTTTGTTCTTGTCAGACCAAAAATGTTTTTTTTGGAGGGAGGTGTTACGTACTCTTGACACATGACAGTGGTGCACTTGTCACGTAACTGGGGGTGAAGCTGTACTGGTCTTGAGGTGATGGTTTTGTGATGGTGGAATGACATCATTTTCCCGCCAGTAGAGATCATGTGACGGGTTTTTTTTTACAGGTTATAAAAGGTAGACCCCACCCTGTGAGGAAGGGCAGTTCGTGGCTGGATTTGCCAAGTTGACTTCATGCCACTGCGTGTTTTAAGTGATGACGCAGTTTAGTTGAAGGATGAAGTTTTTATTTAATGCCTAAAGTTTAAAAGGTCATTGCCAGCAGGATATTTATGATTCTGCTAGTTCGAGAAATTAGTGGAGAGTGAAGATTGGAAGTTTGGAAGTTAAAGATCGAGGAGAATCGCTTTCTACGGTGAAACGGGGCCGACCTTTGTTTGATCCTTATTTGGAAGGATTTCGTTGACTATCTTCGTGTCAATCCCTAGGTTTAACTAGAAAGGATTGAAGGTAGTGGAGAAGGAAAGGTCAGTGCCTTTAAGCCGTTCTGTTTCGTAAATTCTTCATGAGAAGTTCGACGTCGGGGATTGGAGCAAGCGACGTGAAAGAGAATTTAAATCATCCTATAAAGTCTCTCCTTTTAAATGGACTGTGAGCATATCGAACTTTTGGCAATACCACTTTAAAGAACTGTTTTTGGCAATGCCACTTTTAAGAACTGTTTTTGCAATATCACTTTAAGAACTGTTTGGGCTGCTGCTCAGCAGCTGTTTCCGGTTACGGTAGTGTTTGTTTACTTTTGGGGGGTTTGTTTTCTGTGTTTAATAAATGTGTTGTTTGTCATAAGAAACCCTTGCCGAACTCATATATTTATTGTTGCCTGAATACGTAACATAATGAATTAGGAAGTTGCTAATTTGCTCTTGCAAATTTCTACAGATGTACCATGGAGAGCATTCTCACTGGCTGCATCACCGTCTGATATGGAGGGTGGCGGGAAGGGGATGAGTTACTGCACAGGCTTGAAAGAAGCTACAAAAACTTGTGAACTCAGTCAACTCCATCTTGGGCACTAGCACGTGTATCATCTAGGACATCTTCAAGGAGCGTTGCCTCAAAGAGGTGGCATCTGTCATTAGGGACCCCCATCACCCAAGACGTGCTCTCTTCTCATTGCTACCATCAGGAAGGAGGTACAAGAGCTGAAAGGCACACACTCAACAATTCTATGATTCAAGAACAACTTTCTTCAACTTGTTCTTGCCCAAGCCTGTTGAGCCAAAGCCTGACTACTCTTACACTGTCTACTCCAAAAATGGCCAGTCCACTTAAACCCCTGAGCAACCTCTCTGACAGGGTTGCACTGTGATCATGTCTGTGACCATTGATTTAGAGAATTTGATGTTCATGCCATCAGATTGGAGGCTACTCCGATGGAATATGGAGTGTTGCTCCAGACTGAGAGTGACCTCACTGTGGCAGTAGAGGAGGCCATGGACTGACATGTCAGAATGGGAATGAGAAATGGAGTTAAACTGGGAAATCTGCTTGTTGCGGTCGGAGCGAAGGGGCTTGATGAAACGGTTCGCCGATTTACGTCAGGTCTCACTGATGTAGAGGAGGCCACATCAGGAGTGCTGGATACAGTAGATGACTCCAACAGGCTTGCAGGTGAAGTGTTGCTTCAACTGAAAAGTCTGTTTTGGGCCTTAAATGCAGAATGGGCGGGGGGGGGGGGGTGAATGGTCGGATGTGGCACTTCCACTTGCAGGAATAAGTGCCAGGAGGGAGACCAGGGGGAAGGGACAAATGGACAAGGGAATCATGGAGAGGGCAATCCCTGTGGAAAGTGGAGAATGGTGGGGGTGATGAAAATGTGTTTGGTGGTAGAATTCTGTTGAAGATGGTGGAAGTCACAGAGAATGTTGGGAAATTATGGGGTGGTAGGTAAATACAAGAGGAACTCTATCCCTGTTTAGCTGGCGAGAAGATAGGGTGAGGGCTGATGTCCGGGAAACAAGTGTTCTTTGAAAAAGGAGGACACCTCTAAAAGGATAGCCTCATCCTGGTATCAGATCAGCAGAGATAAAGGAACCAGGCAAAGGGAATGGCATTTTTACAGGCAACAGCATGGGAAAGAAACGTAGTCATAATAGCTGTGAATCGGTAGGTTTATGAAAGATAACCCTTCTGGATGGTGATGTAGTTGAGATCACTCGGTGCACATGGTAAGGTCTAGAGTAAGTCTTTACATCCATAATCAAGAGGAAATGGAGAGAAGGATAAAGAGTAAAATTTGAAGAACTGGAGGTGAAGTATTCCACATTCCAGTCTCCGTTCTCCTCCCACTGACCGAAAGTTGTTTGAAAATACTCTGATCAGAGGAGTTTACATGAATGTGGTGTTGATATGATATTGACACCAAGATGTGTGAACTGAGAAGTATGAACGTTGCTGATAGTTTGTGAAAACCTTTGACTAAAAACATTTACAAAACCGTAGGCCCAGCTAAAGAGAGTGTGAATGCAAAATTCATTTCAGCGAAAATAGTGAATTCAAAATCTACTTAAGTTATGCCTTTCTTGAACTAAATAATGTTTTAGCCATTAGCTTTGTTGTGGGCTTTTTTTGGCTTTGTTTGGTAGTTTTGTGGGGTAGTGCTGGGGGTGGGGGCATTGGATGTACTGGTGATAATGGTGGGAAGTTTCTAGAGAAGGCCAAATTTAGCTTTTATATAGTTGGGACTTTTAAAACCAGAAATTCTGTAGCTTTGGCAGGTGGAGATCAATTGTAAAGCTCGCTACATGGCAACCACACAGAGCTTGAACAAAGGTCCACCTGGGGTCAATGTAAGCACAGTAACTCTATACTTTGGCAATAATATGACTGGCCCTCGCAGGGTCACAGGTTAAATGTGACTGACTGAAACATCTTGTCAAAGCTGGTGTTTGCAACTAAACATTGGATCAATGAAAACTGTGGGGTCTATTCCACGATCTGTCACTGTTGTATAGCACCCATGTTGCCAGTGGTGTCAGGAGTCTGCTTCCCATCCTTCAGCTTTTCATTACTCATTGTGGGTTAGATATATTGATAAAGCAGTGACAGCAAAGACAGTGCTCTGCAAGAACTGCCTCAACCATCTGTCCCACTTTGCTTACAGAATGGTCATTTTATTGGTGATTACGTCCAACAGTTTGTTTTACATAGCTCTAAGCTTTTTTCCCAACGGTAACTTGTGGTCTCAGTCAATTTTAATCTTGTATCATTTGTGGGCTCAAGTCTCTCCCAAATAGTTTGAGTGAAAAAAAATTACATTCCGATTCTCCAGGATGGCGGCGCTACACTGCCAAATGGGTGATCTGGGCATGAAATATTAAATTGACAGTTGACCCACAATCATCAGGTTGAGCATAGAAGATTCCATCTTATGCCTTTAAAGAAGGATTATTTTAAAAGGTTAACTATATTTGTCACAAGTACACTGAAACTTCGAAACATACAATGAAATGTATCAAGGAACCCCACCACCCAGGACATGCCCTCTTCTCATTGTTACCGTCAGGAAGGAGGTACAGGTGCCTGAAGGCACACACTCAGCGATTCAGGGACAGTATCTTCCTCTCTGCCATCCAATTTCTGAGTGGACATTGAACCCATGAACTCTACTTCACTACTTTTTTATTTCCTATTTTTGCACCACTTATTTAATTTAACTATTTTATATATATAAATCTACTGTAGTTCGCAATTTTCTTTTTTCTCTCTATTATCATGCATTGCACGGTACTGCTGCCACAAACTTAAATTTCATGACATATGCCGGTGATATTAAACCTGATCTGATTGTGTCAAATCAAGTCCATGAGCATTGTGCTGGGGGCAGCCCACAAGTGTCACCATGCTTCCCATTAACAGCATGTCAACAGCTTACTTGCCCTAACCACACATTTTTGGTCTGTGGGTGGAAACCAGAGCACCTGGAGGAAACCCATGTAATCATGGGGAGACCATACAAGTTCCTTACAGACAGCAGTGGAAATTGAACTCTGATCGACAATTGTTGGTGCTATAGAGCGATTATGCTAAATTCCCAGTGTTCTCCCTAACATTTATTCTTCGGTCAACATCATTAAAACAGGATTTGAAAAATAAAATAAAATGGATGTTGGAAACCCAAAATAATTATCTGGTCATTATATTGGTAGCTTGCTATGTATAATTACAATTACTGCATTCCCAACATTATCAATATTTGCAGACACAGAGTGTGATACAGCTAAAAAAAACTGCTGTCTCACAGTGCCAGTGAGCCAAATTCGTTCTGGACCTCTGGTGCTGATTGTGTGGAGTTTACATGTTCTCCCTATATCTACAACTGTTTCACTTGGGTGCCCTGGTTTTCTTCCATACCCGAAACAAATATTTCTGGCCATGAACGTTCAGTCTTTCGATAATAACACAAAAAATAGACTGAACCCTTCAATATATTTCAAGTATAAGGTAGCCTTTCCCCATTGGTCCTAAGAATCTTCCAAAAGAACATCCTCCTATTCATCAACCAGTCAATAGTACTAATTCATAGGTGATTCCTTCAGTTGGATGACCAATAGGTCCTAGGCAGATGGTCAAATAGTTCAATTTAATATCAGAGAATGGATACAGTATGCAACCTGAAATTCTTATTCTTCACAGACATCCAGGAAACAGGGAAAAAAACCCAAAGAATGAATCACAGAAAACATTAGAACCCCAAAGCCCTCCTTCCCCGTCCCACGCACAAGCAGCAGCAAAAGCATCGACCCTCCCGCTCCAGTTGCTCCAGCGGAAGTATCAGACCCTCAGCACCCGCCATGCAAGCTAATGGCAAAGTCCCCAGAGTCCATGATCTAGAGCCCATTAGAAACTACTGTCCATCCCAACACTTAAACATCTCAGAAAGGCTCTCACTAGTGAGGGCGAGAGAGATATCGCTCCTGCCACAAATAGAGGGGAGACCATCATCTCGCTCTTTCAACATTGCAATGTGCTGTGTCACTCTTTTGACAGCAGCATACTCGCCTGCCTGCTGTCTCAGTCTCCTGTGTTAAGAATATAAGACATAGGAACAGAATTCGGCCATTCTGCTCCACCATCCCATCATGGCTGATTCTGGATCCCACTCAACCCCGTTCACCTGCCTTCTCGCCATATACTTTGATGCCCTATCTGATGATTCAGTTGGTGACACTGGCAAAGAATTAGGTCATCCACAGGGCTGCACCCCGAAGGCACACGTTTTCCATCTTCACCCGGAGATAGATCCCACCACCCATGAAGAGTCATTGTTTGAGCTGTAGGACCCCAGCCACCTTGGAAAAACAAAAAAAAATGACAAGAGAAAAGAAGAATTAAATTGTTTTGCGGACGAACTGGAGGAAGTCACCAGTTCCTCAGAAACCTCTGGCTCCATCTTGATTGGAAACTTATCACTAATGCTGTACCACAGAGATCAGTGTGAGGACTCTTACTGTTTGTTAATATTTTGAATATTAAATTAGGAGTATGCTTAGTAAATGTGTAAATGATTTTAGGAGGATTTTTGTAGGTCACAGAATGATTCTGATGTTGGTAAAATGGGCAAATGGATGTACAATGCCTTGAAAAAGTATTCAGCTCCCAAAATTATTTTTACATTTTACTGTCTCATTTTCAAATTTTAAGATATATTAAAGTAGGATTTTTGAGTTAATCTACAAAGCATTGTGCATCATGTCAAGTCAAAAGAAAATTTCCAAAACCTGTCAACAATTTACTAAAAATTAAAAAAAAAACAAAATTTTGAGGCTGAAAATGTATTGAATTGAATTAATTTTATTTCTTACATCATTCACATACGTATGTAAGAATTTGTCCCTTTTGTAAATACTATGCTAACTTTCCTCAAGTGCAATGCTGTATATTACCTAACCAACTCACTCAATTTGCTGATGTGGAAAATTGGAGGATCACTTGAATAATTACCCCCTCTCTCTGTAAGGTCCAACAGTATGGTAGATTTTCAAAAGACCTAACCAAAATGAAGACAAAAGAGCAGTCAAGGCAAGTCAAGGGGTAATAAAAAAGCACAAGTCTGGGGAAGGGTACAAGACCATTTCAAAGGCATTGAACATACCTTGTTGTTTAGTGCAGTGCGTCACAAAAAAGTAGAAACCACGGACTCACTACTTAGCTCAGGCCACCCCTCCAAACTTAGTCACCAAAGAAGAATGACACTTGTAAGAGAGGCTACTGTGACACTCTGAACGACAGAAGACAATAGGTGCAACTGGAGATGAAGTTCAGGATCCACAATCTCTAAGGCCCTGCAAAGAAAGAGCATTTATGAAAGTGTGGCAAGAAAGAAGCCCTGACTGGAAAAAAAAAGCATGACTTTGCCTCTAAAGACTTTTCAAAGTGTTACTTAGAAGATACCATAAAGATGTGAAAGGAGGTCTTGTGTTCAGATGAGACTGAAGTGAAACCTTTTGGCCTCAGCACTACGCTTGAGGAATTTTGCAAGGAGGAATGGGCAGATTGTGGCGACCCATTTCCTGGCACATCCGAACCGGCTCACAATTAGATAGCCTACGGGGGTTTGCGAGCACAGAGCTTTGGAGCCTCTGCGCCACGGGGGGCAGGTTGAGGGAGGCTTAAAAGTGAGGCTGAGGATTTCGAATAAAGTTTTTTCCTTCAACTGCAGTTACCGACTCCGTGTCGTAATTTTAGCGCTGCATGTAGCATACTGCTACAAGATCTTGCCCTATCCCATTGTGTAAAGCTAAGAGAGACTTATCCAAAAGGACTATTGGCTGTAATAGCTGCAAGAGGAGGTTCAACCTAAGCGCAATGCTAAGTGGAATGAATACATTTGAACTGCTAACATTTGTTTTTGAATTTTTAGTTTTTCATACTTTGCAATTTTCCCTGTTTTAGGGCTCTACTGTGGGGAAAAAAGGAACATGTGATTCACAAATAAAAAACTTCAGTTAAATTGATCAAACACTGGCTGTAACACTCATGTAGGTGAACAACAGTAGGGGGTTGAATACGTTTACAATGCACTCCAGATCCTGATAAACGTGAGGTGATGCTCTGTGGCAGGGCTAATAGGGATAGGACACACACAATACATTACAGGGATTTGGGGAATATTGAGAAATGGAAAAACATTTGTATACAAGTTCAAGGAACTCGAAAGATGGCAGCACAGGTAGATGAAGAAGGCTTACAGGATACTTGCTATCATTGATGGGGCATAGAAAATAAGAACAGCCTTTGCAAAGCACTGTTTAGGCCAGAGCTGAAGTAGAGTATGCTGATCAGATAATTATGAGGGCCATTAATATGCAGATAACAGGAAACTCTTGCACATGGAAGAAGGATCCAAATCCAAAGGGCATAGTTTAAGATCAAGGCTTATCGATTTAGAATGGAACCAGATGGTGGGTGAAACCAGGAACAAGTGATCTATAGATGATGGAGGGACTACTGGGTATTAATTAATACCCAGTGGCAGCTACACCAAAAGGACTATGGTGGTCGAAGAGAACAGGACATTATTTCCTTCTCGAGGGCAATTACAGATGGGCAATATAATGCCCAGATATTCAGAAGCTGAATAGCTGGAAGAGCATGAATTTAGGTCTTTTGAACTACAAGGGAAGTCTCTAAGAATTTATTACCCATGGCAGCATGATAGTTCAGTGTATTTCATACAGATAAGACATAAGGGGATTGAAACACAATTACCACTGGATACACGAAACACACAATGTATTCAGGTTGATATCTACTGCTGAAATTTGTCTTTGTTCCCATGAGTATGTAATTCTACTACACAATTATTCGTTTTTTAATAAAAACATTCAACTATAATTCATTTTTAACTCTGCACAATCCTATTATTATGTAAAAATGCCCTGTTAATAGATTCCAGCAACGTCAAGATAACTGATATTTCGTTCCCTGCAATCTTTCTCCTTTCATTATTAAACATTGGGTTATATTAGCCATTTGCAGTCTGTGAGAACTCTTCTACATTCTAAGGAGTTTTGGAAGGTAACAATCAATCCATCCGTTATCTTCATAGCCAATCACTCCAGGACAGTAAGGTGCATGCAGGTCATTGGTCCCGGGGATTGTGTAACAACTTCATACATTTGTCCAAACCAAATTCTTATTATGAGTTGTTTGGATTCATTTTCACTAGTTCAAGGAGTTTTTAAGACTTTAAAATACAAGTGTACAATTAGGCCATTCATCCCATCAATTCTGCTCCATTACTCATTCATGCCTGAATTTTTTAGAACCCCATTTTCCTGCCTTCTCTCCATAACCCTTAACACCCTCGTTAATCAAGAATCCATCAGTTTCTTCCATAGGTACACTCAGTGCTTTGTCCTCCACAGCCCTCAATGGCAATGGATGCCCTCGATTCACCACCCTCTAGCTGAAGAAATTCCTCCTCAAATCAGTTTTAAAGGGATGTCACTTTATTCCGAGTCTATGCCCTCATATCCTAGACTCTCCTACCAACAGAAGCATCCACTCTACATCCATTTTCAGTGAAAACAGTCAAAAATATTTTACAAATTTCTCTTATTTTGCACATAATTCCTCCTGTCTCAGTCTGTAAGGGACTTGTGTTAATTTTTGCTCAGGCATTCCCGACCCCTGATAAATGATAAGTGGGACCTTGGTCAGTTTCATCCAAAATCCATAAAGCTGGCCGGGGAGGAGAGATTTGCAAAATACCTTATTTTCAAAAGTAGAACAGGGTGTGAAGTTGCAACAGATGTGAGAGGCACTCAAGGGACAGGGAGTTCATTTGGAAAAAAAATCATCAGCAGGAAAGAGTTAAGGTTCTAGCGAACGAGGCAATTCATGGAAGGACCGTTCATCTCTCCCTTCCCTCCACTGTAGCACAACATTAATCACAATTGACAGGCACAACAAATTTGTTTTTTTTTGTGTTTCTTCAAAATGCTTCATGTCCTTTGAAGCCACAGGGGAACGTTTGTGCATTTGAGAAATAATCAGAGGCATGCACAGTTTTGTGGTCAAATCTACACCCAGTTCCACTGGGAACCAGCAAGAATCTCAGGAAATGACTGAGATTCATTTGGCCCGAGCTGCCTATGCTGATATTTATGAACTGACATGACTCATTGACACCCTGGGATGACAGGATACTCTAGGCAAGAAAGTATGTTTGGTTAATTAGTGTTAGGGTGAAGACGTTCATTAAAGAAAATGGGAAGTTATTATATTTACAAAAGTAAAAAGACTCCAACACTTGCAATCCTTATTGTCTAGACATACGCATACACTGGGTGAACATGCACTGGGAGTAGGGTATGGAGTGTGGCTTGCTGGGGCACAAGGGACTGTACTGAATGACAGGTTAGATATTTTAATCCTATATCTTTCCTTTCCCCTAGCATGCTTACCTACCAGTCCCTCAAAATGACTGCTCACTCTCAATTCCTCCCTGTAACGGTGGTCCTATCATTCCAAAACATTATTAATAAAAATGCTTTTCATTTATAAACCAAATGTTTTTCATTTGTTCACAATATGTCGACTTTGATGGCAAGGCTGGCTTTTATCATCTATCTTTCATTACCTTCGGGTTTGATTAACACGCCAGGTTAATTCAACAGCATTTAAGAGTCAATCGCATGGAAGGGTTTGGAGTCATAAATAGGCCAAACCAGAAGGATGGCAGATTTCCTTCTCTGTATGACATTAGTGAACCAGATGGGTTTTTACAAACATCTTGTAATTTTAGATTCTTGCTGGTTCCCAGTGGAACTGGACATAGATCGGACCACCGTACTGTGCGTGCCCCTGATTATTTCTGAAATTTGAAAATGTTCCCCAGTGGCTTCAAATGACAAGAAGCATTTTGAAAAAAAAACGAATTATTTGATAGTGGTTTTTCACTTCAGAATTATTTAATTACTTGTGTTTAAAAATTCCAGCTGCTCTCACGAGATTTCAACTCCTGTTTTCTGGGTCAATATTGTAGACATCTTGCTATTTAACAAGTGAATTACCCTATTCTTCACCCTATTCACCCAGGTGAATTACCCTATCCCCATTCCTGAGTTTGTTTCTGAGTGACTCTCATGTACATTGCCCTAAGCTTCGCATGCCTCTGAAGTATTCCATCACATTGTCTTTTAAATACTAGCACATTTACTCAGTTTCCTGACCGAGCAATTATCTCCAGTTTTGGAGTCATTAGTTTAAATTGCACATTTTGACAGGTGTTAATACGTCATCCATCATCATCACCCACTCCCACCCCTCTTACACCCTAATACAAAGAAGGCACACCAACGGCTATATTCCATTGGGAGTTTGAGATGTGGTCACCAAAAACAGCAGTAAATTTCTACCGATGGATCCTGGAGAGCATTCTGACTGGTTTTATCAACACCAGCTGGGAAGGCGCCATTGCATAAGACTGAAAAGGCTGCAGAGAGTTGTAGAGTCAGCCAGCTTTGTCATGGGTACCAGTACCCCACCACCAAGGACATTTTCAACAGTCGGAATCAGATTCAATATCACTGATGTATGCCAATGGCTCCTGTAACTCCTCCCTGATGGAGGAGGGCATGTCCTGGAATAGTGAGGTTGCTTAATGACGGATGCCGATTCTTGAGGCGGCCTTTCTAAGATGCTGCCGAAGGTGAGGAGTCTTCAAAGTTCAAACTCCATAGTTCAAGGTACATTTACTATTATAATATGTACACTGTAAACAGCTTTGGGGTATGACTTCCTGCAGGCAACCACAAAACAGCTCAATAGAATCCCTTAAAAAAAACTATCCAACAAAAACTGTCAAACACACACTGTGTGGAAAAAAAAGCAAATCCATGCAAACGATAAAAAATAAACAAATTACAAACAGAATATTGACGACAGAGTCCCCAAAAGTGAGTCCTCAGCCACAGATCCGGCTCAGCACTGTGGCAAGTGCTGAGGGTTGCTGATAGAGGCTCATGCCCGAAATCAACATACCCTCGAATTGCGCAGACCAACCATTGCGCTGAGCAGAAAATTTTTATACAGTCTGAAATCTGAGTGGTACTTTAAATATTTTTTGTGTAATATGCATACCATGAATATTTAGATTGAAAATTTAAACATACTTTTGATTTTATTTATTAATTGAAGTGTATAACAAGATACAGTACAACACTATTACATTATGATTTTTTTAAAAGATTACTTACCAAAACAATCAGAATATAGAATTTTTCACATCAAACAGACATAAACAAGGGTCACAACACAAGTAAACGATGTCAGGCAGTCAAAAAAACTAACATGCCCATTGGCAAAAGTACAATGTTTTGTCTAGATGGCATTGACATTCAACAAGTAGTTCATTAACAACGAACTGCCGATTTCCATTCTGTGTTCACTATTACAATTTGTAACATTGTTGTAACTTAAAACACTGACGCTAATATATTGAAGCTCTAAAATGTTTCAAAGAAAAGGTTGTGGTACATTTATTATTTAGAAAATTTGTGGATTATATTCATTAATACATAATTAACTATGGGATATTTCACAATTATATTAGCATATATTTCAAAATTATGTTAGTATAATTTTAAAACTATATTAATATTACTTAAAAGAAAATTCCAGCTGTGCAGCAAGAAAGGGTATGTGCGTAGGAACATTTCAGTTCCTGCATGGCCATGCATTCACACAGGCTGGAGCGAACATTACCAGTAACGGAACTGGCTGAGTCCACAAACCTTTGAAGTTTCTTACAATCCTGTTCCTTGGTGCCTCTGTGCCAGACAGTGATGCAACCAGTTGGAATGCCCTCCAATGTATACCTGTAAAATTTGTTAGACTTTAATGAAACACCAAAAATCATTAAAATCCTAATGAAATATAGCTGCTTCTTTGTGACTGCATCAACATGGTGTGCCCAAGCTAGATTCTCTGATGGGTCACTCTACAAACGTAGACATGGACTCAGTGGGTTAAATGGCTTTTTTTTTTGTGCTACAATAATTCTTATTCCTTAGGTTCAGTTCCCACTCCAGAGAGCTCAGCACAAAAATAAAAGCTTGAGCTCGTGTTCAAAGTTCAAGGTAAATTTATTATCCAAATACATACCTGTTACTATGTGCTACCTCGAGATTCATTTTCTTACAAGCATTTACAGGAAAAATAAATACAATAGAACTTTACGAAAAAACTATACATAAACAGAGAATGACTGGTCAACAACTGATGTGCAAAAGAAGCCAAACTGCAAAAAAAAACTGAGAACATGAGCTGTAAGAGTTGTGTTGTGCCATGAGTACATTGCACTGTTAAAGGTGACGTATTCTCTGCATAAAGAACTATTCAGAGTTCTTGAGGATCCTAAATAATGTTTCTCTTTCAGTTATTATCAGTAAATGGTTTATTGGTCTTTCACATTTCTGTTTGTGGCATCTTGCTGTGTGGAAGTCATTTGTACAGCAGTACTTCATAAAGTACTTCATGGACTGTAAAGTGCCAGAGGACTTTGTGAGCCATGAAAGGAGCTATACGGACAGAAGTCTTTTCTGCTTAACCTGCCAAGGTGTCACATTATCCAACAGGGTTAGTCCGGAGTTCTACATTTCCAGCTCTGTATGCAGTCTGCAAAAATGCTAAGCTTAGCCCCACCCCATCTGATTGCCCCAAAACCAACATCTTCTACTGCACTCTAAATCACCTTCTTAACCCTATAGTTTTAACTCAAGTATAACCCGTGCACCTTTGACAAAACCTCTCAGTGAGATTGATTGTATATTGTTTCCACAAATATCCCAAGAAATGTTTTCACGGATCAATACTGAGAGACAAGTTCAAAAGTGTGATTATCGAACTGACAAATTATCCCTGTTTTGGACCCTGTGCTTAGGACGTGTTGGGAAATGATTTCCTTTCCCAAGCATGCCTGTCCCCTGAGTCTCCAGTCTTATTCTGGTTGGAGGCTGCAAAACACAGTGGGGCTCCCCAGCAGGGCTTCCAGCTGAAGGACAGGCATGAATAATTGGTCACAGATTTTTCGAAGGCTTTGCACAAAGCCTCCCCTATTCACACACATACACAGCTGCACAATTCCCCATCACACCATTTCCTCTCTCTCCTATCCTTTCCCCTTCCCCCACCTTACACTTTTCAGGACTGTGTCCCTCTCCAAAGAAATAATCTGTGCTTAGAATAGAAGGAGAGTATCATTCTATTCATGCTAATGTGCTCACTATGGTTCTGTCATGCTGCGTAGGGTGGGGGCAAGGAAGGTCCCTGATGGCCTTTGAAATAAAACTCAGTAAAAGTTTTACGTAGCTGAACAGTTTGGCTTTGTGATTAGATTGCACTGGATGATGTTATTGGGATCAAAACAAGAACTTTCATTTGTATAGCTGCCAATCAATAGCACTTACTGGTCAATTTCATAGTCACATCAATTCATTGCAGTCTGACTCTGAAATTCATTTTCATAAGGACAGATGAAAAATAGTGGTAGCAGAGTTCAACACATTGCAACTGCTGTACTTTGCACTTAACAATACTGGGAAGGAATTTTCAAGTACAGGACTGTGCAAGTTTCAAAAGTAACTTTATTATCAAACTACATATACGTCACCATATACTACCCTAAGGTGCTTTTTATTGCGGCATTCACAGTAAATACAAATAAACACAACAGAGTCAATGAAAAACTACACACAACAAAGATGGACAAACGACCAATGTGCAAAAATGAATAAATTACGCAAATATCCAAAAAGCGGTAAATAAATAAATAAAGATTGAGAGCTTGAGTTGTGGAGTCCTTGAAAGTAAGTCTATACGTTGTGGAATCAGTTCAGTGTTAGGGTGAGTGAAGTTAACCCAACTAGTTCAGGGTAATACTTGTTGAATGGTAATAACTGTTCTTGAACTGGTGGTGTAAGACCTAAGATCTTAAAAGTAATCACCTTTTATTATCTCAATCCAACTGTGGTCCTCTTATTCATGAAAGGGTATTTTTGCCTTCGTAATTCTAGGAAGTGGAATTAATTCCTATGGAATAAATAATCACATTTGGCCAATGATAGAACACTCCCATGGTTTTGATGGGATGGACACTGAGTGATAGAGCAGGGATTCCCACACTGGGGTTCATGGACCCATCGGTTAATAATAGGGGTCCATGGCATAATAAAGATTGGGAACCCCTATTTTGGAGGGATATGGACTAAACGTGGGCAAATGGGACTATCTTAAATGAGCACCTTTGTCAGCATGGACAAATTGAACTGTAGGACATTTTTCTGTGCCATATGACTCTATGAGTGTAGTGGGAAAATCAAGATCACCCATTTGGAAGAGAAATTTCATCTCAGAGTGTTGGGAATCTTTGGAATTCTGTATCATTGTGTATATTGTCTCATTATATTTATTCAAAGCTGGGATTGATTTTTGATCTACTGAGGAATCAAGGAATAATGAATGGTACCAGGTAAGAAAAAGGTGCTGAATCCATAAGCAGCAGAGAGACTTTGGGAAATATTTGTTTAATTTCTGCTTCTACTTAAAGGAGAAAAACAGACAGGCAGAAGATTTTGAAAGGGCAAAGAAAAGACGTGCATTTTAAAAGGACGTTCAGATGTATCGACGGGCAATGAATAGATTGCCATAATGTAGGAAAATGCAACACCCAAATTTTGTACAGTTCAAGTTACCGAAAACTCCTTTTGTGAAAATGACCAGGGTTAAACAATGCCCAGGACACCTACTGTGATCCTCCTTGAAGTAGTGCTGTGACATCTATCAGAGGGAAAGCAAGGGCCTTGATTTAACATCCCAATGGAGGGACGACTCCTCTAATAATGGAATGACCCCTCTTTATGACACTGAAGCGACAGCCAGAAGTTTTGTGCTCAGTTGTAGAGAAGAAGGCTTGGACAGATGAACGATGCTCATTCCTTCCAGATTGCTTTGTCCTGTCTCCTGAACAAATCAATTTTTAACCAAACGCGCCAGCCCTTTAAATTTACACATTAAAAAGCAGTAACAGTAATTTTAAAAAATCTTCACTCCTGGAACCTCTAATAAGCAGAAGAAGCAAAAATGTATTGCCAGCAATGAGCTTTAATTACAGACTAAAAATTTAATTATTTGAAGCACAGCCCTCATGTTCCGCCTGGATAATCAACAATATGGCAGCATGAACACTGAATTCTCCAACTAATGGTAACTGCTCTCTGCTCTTTTTTTCTCTCTAACCTCCTGACTCATCAGCTCCTTCACCATATCTCTTTACCCTTCCCTAGACCTCTTCACTAGTCCATCACCCACACATTCCTCCTGCTGGTTCCAATCCCCAGTCTCCCTTCCTTTATTCCATGCTCCACTCATTCCAGTATCACATTCCATCAGATTACCATCAGCCCCTTGTCACTTCCACCAGTTACCTCCCAGCTTCTCATTCTTCCCTCCTCCATCTGCCTGTCAATCTCCTTCACCTGGATCCGGCCGGAGCTTTATCCCTTCTCTCCACCACTTTTTATCCTGACTCTCTTCCCTCTATCGTCCATTCCAGATGAAGGATTTTGACCTGAAACATCATCTTCCATCATCCTCTATAGATGCTGCCTGGCCTGCAGTGTTTTGCTCCAGGTTCCAACTGTTCAAAACCGAGGTCTGACTCCCATACATCTCTTTCTGCACTGCATAAGTTTGGGACATAAGATAAAACAAGCTTTATGCATAGTACAAGAGGCAAGGTGGGGAATGGGGAGGCTGAATGGTCTCAAGTAGCATGTTGCAAATTTTGTGCTTATCTGAGTCAAGAAAGTTAACCAGATGAATTTAAGATTTTCTCCCTCTCTGTGTCAGTATTTAGATTTCTCAGTTATGAAACCTCCTTTAGATACAGATGCAAGCCTTGTTTTTCCAGATTATGTTTTCAGTGGCCAACCTCAGACAAGCAATCCTTGCTGTGATGTATTTTGAAATCTTCCCAACCTTCTGGGCATTTCTGTGTTGAACAGCCAATATACCTATCAACAGGCATAAAATGGAACATTTTCCACTTGCCCGGAGGGTTGCAGCTTCAACAGCATTCAGAGGTTTGACACTATCCTTAGCCAAATAATCTCTTATTTTGTTAACTTATCCACCTCCTTGAACATTTTTTGTTGATGTCAAAATCTGCCAAATCCAGAATTTATTGCCCAACATTTAACTGCCCTTCAGAACATTAAAGTAAATTGTAGTATTTGTAAATTGTGTAATTCTTCTGGTGAAAACACTCCCACAGTACTATAGACAGGAACACTGATCTTTATCCAAGTCACAATAGTATGTGACTTAGAGGGGAACATGCAACTGGTGGTGTTTCTGTGTACTTGCACTGACACCGAAAGCCTGTAACACCACTGGTGTTTTGGGCAGCAATCAAGGTCCTCCATTTCTATCTGTCCTTGGCCATCTTCTCGTGCCCTGGGTATGGTTCAGGGTCCTCACTCCTGCTTCTACAGTACTAGGCCACATTGCCTTCGGTCTCCCACATTTCCTCCACCCTTCTGCGTTTCATTGAAGTGCTGTCTTGATTATGGAGTTGCCCTCTCTTCTCATCACATGCCCAGTCCATCTCCAACGTTTCCTCATGATGCTTCTGGCCATGTCCTCTTGGTGACACTCAAAGAGTCGGAGAGCTTCCTTTTCCAGAGGATTAAAGTGTGGAATGACAACAACTTGACAAGGCCATTCTCAGTCATGCGCCAGCATTCTGACCCATTCAAGAGTGTGGGCAGAACACACCCTAGTGTGGATGTTGAACTTTGTTGATCCCCATATGTTGCTCATTGATCTGAAGACATTTCTAGCTTTGCTGAGTCTACATTGGATGTTGGCCTTGGTCCCATCATCCTGCCAAATCATGCTGCCCAGGTAGGTGAATCTGTCGGTGTTGGGTAAGACGACACCATATAACTTGATGGGAGGAGAAGACTTTACACTGACAGTATTAGTCCCAGTCTTCCTCTGGATGACTCTGTGTCCAACTTGTCCACCAAAATACACAGGCACTGAGTTTTCTCTGGCATGTGCTGGTGTGTAGGTGATAGTAATGTGTGGTCACCTACAAAGCCAAGGTCTTCTAAAGTAGAGAATACAGTCCACCAAATACCTCTCTGCTTATCTTTCATTGATTACCTCACAACTCAGGCAATTACCAGGTTAAATAATATCGCCAACATCACATAGCATTGCCTGACTCCAAAGCTCTGATTGCAGTTCCCAACTGTGCAGGTGAGATTACATAGAAACTCTGGATGAATTGGCTAATTTTGGAAGGGATCCCATATGACCTGGGAATTTGCTGGAGGCTCTCCCTTTGGATGCTTTCAAGAGCCTTTTTTGTGTACCCACAGCCCTCAGGCTATTTGGTGGTAGATATTGAAGTAGTGGGAGATGTTGTTGGGTTAGCCCAGGTGAGTTAATGCTAATGTATTTTATAGACAGTACAGTAGTATTGAAGGAAATAAATGTTTACAGTGGTTGATGGGATGCTAATGAAGTTCTTGCTTTATCATGGGAGGTGTTGAAAATCCTGACGATCCTCATAAAAGGAGGTACAGAGTATTCCATTGTACTCCTGATCTTCCTTGTAGGTAGTGGAGAAGCCTTGAGGAGGTAGGAGGAGAGTCACACACCACGGAGTACTGAGTCTCTGTAGCCATAGTGTTTACATAGCTGGTTCAGTAGTTTCTAGTCAATAGGAACACCTAAAATGATAACAGTGAGGGGCTCAAAAATGAGAATGACATTGAATATTAAGGGTGGCTCATTAGGCTTGTTATTGTCAGAGATGGTCATTGCCTAACAATTTGTTACATATGTAACACTCAAACATTACATGCTATTTATCAGCTCATGTCTAGGTCATTTGCTGAAGAGTTGGGAATAGAAACAAACTTTATATAATCATCAGCAAATATCTCCACATGATGGTAGAAAGTTCATTGATGAAACGGCAGCTCACGTGTTGGGCTCAGTTTCACTGCCCTGAGAAACTCTTCCCGTGAATCCCCGAGGCTGGGACGTTTGACCTCTAACATCCTTCATTCATTGTATGAGGTATCGCACCAACCAATAGAATGTGTTCCCTTGAGTGTCTATTGAACTCAGATTGACCAGGACACCTTAATGCCACGCTCTGCTGAATTCTTGCCTGTGGCTGTACCAAGGCTATGAGGCAATCTGGAGCCAAATAGTTCTGGTGAAGCCTGTTATGTTTTGTAACTCCAAAATATAAAACTAATTTAAAGGAAAAGACAGAAATGCAAGTCTAACTTAGTATTTACTTTAAGCAAGGCATGCATGTATCACAGGGTCTTCCATTTGTGTACTTTTACATATAACCTATAATGAATTATTTAAACAAACAAAGAATACTTAATTGATAATATATTTACAAGATTGCTCAAAATTACTAAACTATTAAATATGTAACATTCCTTCATGTTTGGCTATAAACTACAACCCAACATAGAATGCATACTCAATTATATACACAGTATACGATATAATACAACTACTAGACAGACAGCTGCAGCATAGTAAATTTTAAGTTGTCCTTTTCAGGCCTTTCCACCGTGGAGGATTCATACTCTTGTGGGATAATGTTTTTCTGGTTAAGGAAGGTCACTCTGCTTGGCCGATGAGACATGGCTATGAAAACAATCTCAGGTTCTGTAGCCTCCTCTATGGTGGTTGTAAGAGTTGACTCTGAGACTTGACGAAGTAGCTTGGACACCTCTAGACACCTTTCTTCTTCCTTTTTCTTCTTCTAATTTGTGCATCTTGATCTTGGGAAGGTGCATTTAGTTCACTGGAGTATACCCTTATTAATCCTTCTATCGCTCCCTTTACAATCTGATCTCTCCTCTTGGTTTCCTCATCCACAACATCATCTGACAAATCCCCTGTTTCTGTATTTTCATTGACTTGTTTCTTTTTGGCCTTCCATTCACCCAGCTAGGCTTTGGACTTTGTATCGACTTTTAAAAGCAGCTTTTTATCTCTGACTTGAAATTCACGCAATAACCTGAATCCATGCAGAGCAGATTCTGGTTCTTTATACTCAAAGAAGCCGAATGCTTGCAACTTTTGTGAAGCTCCTAAAACTCTCTTCTAGCTGAAAAGTAAGCCACATTTTTCAAGTAACTGCCTGATTAAAATATTAAGAGCATTTTCAGATATGTTGCCTACAAAAGTTGGATCACAGCTTTCCCACTTTCATGCTTCTGGGTAGCATGGTCCTTCCTTGGTCCAATATGCTTTCCTGCGAGAGGCACAGAGGTTGTCACCAACACCTGCTTGCCCACTTTTGAGCAACGGTTCATGGTGCACAACATGGAGACAGTTGTGACACCACCCAGTTCCTTTCTCAATTCACTTTCAGTTGATTTATTTGCAGGAGATGTGGCATGGAAATAGTGGATGGATCTCCAATCAAGTTAAAGTTGTCTCAGCCAATCATGTGCACACAATGCTAACCATTCGGTTTTCACCAGATACAAGCCCAACGTGGCTTGCTGGTTGTTGTATTTCACTGTTATGAATGTCACTCCCACAGGAGTTATCCTTTCTCCACTATAAGTTTTTAGTCGGATATCTGCTGACTTCAGTTCAGTATCTTTGAAGTTCTGATCAAACTCATTTTGTGGAATGACTGAAACAACCGAGCTACTGTCCAATTCCATTTTAATAAATTTACCCAACACCCACAAAATGCTGGAGGAACTCAGCAGGCCAGGCAGCATTTATGGAAAGAAAGTACCAGTCGACTTCTCGGGCCAAGCGTTTCAATACTGCCTGGCCTGCTGAGTTCCTCCAGCATTTTGTGTATGTTGCTCAGATTTCCAACATCTGTAGATTTTCTCTTGTTAATAAATTTTCCATTCGCTTCTGGCGTAAGTCATATTGCTCAACCGTTGTTAGTTTTGACATTGTAAATCTCAAGGTTACCCAGTCCTGAGTCAATCTGATTATTATCAGGTTTTTCATCACAGCATGCAGATTGGTGGCTTTTGAAACTGCAATTTGACGTTTTATCTTTTTCTCTTCCCTGTGAAATCCATTTATTTTTGTCTGCCAACATGCTCTATATGCATTCTACTTTGTTGCCTTTTCTGTAAGTTTTGCCTTTAAATCTGTGCTGGCCTGGTGTATTGAGGTCCTGCCACAATGGAAACACAATTTGGGCCAGCTGGCCCAACAAATAAAGACACTGAAATTCGGTTCATGATCAATTTCATTCCTGACTGCAACTCATTTGTGCCTCTGTCTGCAGTTTCCATTGTTACAGCTATTTCAGTTCTTGTGCTTCGGTTAGGAGTCATTTTTAAATGTTTTCCTGTAATGTTCCACAAATTAAATTACCTCTCCATGCATCATTAAGCCTATTACCAAACTGACAATGCTCAGACAATTTCTTCAGTTCAGCCACATATGCTGAAATAGACTACACTTCCTTTAGATTCACTTATGAAAGCTAAAGCATTCTGCAATCAACAATAGCTTCAGTTCTAAATGTTCCTGCATTATTTTAGTGATATTGGCAAAGCTCATTTCAGCTGGTTTGGTTGGAGCAGTCAAACTTCTAAGCATACTGTATGTCCTTAAATCCAATGCGCTCAGCAAAATTGGCACCCACCTTTCACTGGGTATTGGCATTGCTTTAAAATACTGCTCAGTATACAAAATCCAGTTATCTCTTTTTCAATCAGTTGAATTTATCAATCTTTTCAATGTAGTCAGCCATTTCTGCTCTTTTTTATTTATGATTATTATCACCCAATAGTAATTGTTTATGAACTTGTGAATTCTTCCATTTTCTGCCTTTTTTTTTAACTTGATCATCTTTCCTTTTGCGAAGAAGATGTGCTGCCCCGAAGGAAAAAATGCAACTCCAAAACATAAAACAAATTTAAAGGAAAGGATGCAGAATCTAAAATGTGAGTCTAACTTAGTATTTATTTTAAGTGAGGTGTGCATGTATCACTGGGGGCGTGCTAACGTATACCATTTACGTACTTTTACATATAACCTATAATGAATTATTTAAACAAAGACTGATTAATCCACAAAATAATTTACAACATTATTCAAATATTACTGAAATATTAAATATACAACAAAGCCTACACTGTGTATCAATACATAGTGATACTGTTGACCAAAAACTGCTTGATAACATTGTCAATGACAGCTTCCATTGCTTTGCTGATAATTGTGAGTCAACTGGTTGGACAGCCAGAATCAGAATCAGGTTTACTATCACTGATGGTATGTCTGGAACTTTGTTGTTTTCTGGCAGCAGCAGAGTACAAGGAATAAAAATTACTGTAAGTTACAATTTATAAATAAACAAATAGAACAAAACGGGTATAGTGAGATGGTGCTCATGGACTCTTTAGAAACCTGATGGTGGAGGGGATGAAGCTATTCTTAGAACATCAAGTGTGAGTCTTCAGGTTCACGTACTTCCTCCCTGAAGGTAGTAAGGAGAAGAGGGCATGTTCCGAATGCATCTAATTTTGGAGTGCAGGTATTCACCACTACACACAAAATGCTGGTGGAACACAGCAGACCAGGCAGCATCAATAAGGAGAAGCACTATCGATGTTTCGGGCCGAGACCCTTCGTCAGGTCTCGGCCTGAAACATCAATAGTGCTTCTCCTAATAGATGCTGCCTGGCCTGCTGTGTTCCACCAGCATTTTATGTGTGTTGTTTGAATTTTCAGCATCTGCAGATTTCCTCGTGTTTGCTCTTAAATTCACCACTACAGATGGGATGGGATCTGATTCCATCATCACAAATGATCATAGCTTTAACGTGCAACAACTATGAAATGTAATGCAATCAATTGCCTTAGTCTGCTACATTACACCTCCCATATCCTTGACTTCCACATGATAAAGGGCAAGGAGCACCACGACTTGTGGGTACTCCTCCAAATTACACAATATTGTGAGCTAGAAATGTATTGCTCTTCCTTCATCAACATAAACCCTGGAACACTGGGAGAAAGCCTTCACTAGTGGAGTGCAGTGTTTTAGCACGGCTTGTCATTACAACTCAAGGGAAATTAAACGAGCTAATCTGGTCTTACCTCTGATATCTGGATCTGAACACTGTTGAATGAAGAGATACATAAATAGTGTTAATTAAGTGATGTGTGAATTTAATATCCAAATAAGTGACAGGCAAGGTTTTACTCCATCATCTGAATTCACAAGTTCAAAGTAAATTTATTATCAAAGTACATCAGATTCATTTTCTTGTGGGCATCTACAGTAGATACAAAGAAACACAACAGGATCAATGAAGAGCTGAACACAAAGCCAAACAACCAATGAGCAAATGAGCAAAAGTGGATGAACTGTGCAAATACAAAAAAAAATAATGATAGTAAATAAATAATATTGAGAATATGAGTTGTAGAATCCTTGAAAATGAGTTGACAGATTGTGGAATCAATTCATTGTTGAGCTGAGTGAAGTTTGGATATAAATTCAAGCTGGAATCCAGACTTTCAGATGTTTCAGTGAAGTCTGTGCTGTGTGTGGAATGGAATCCTGAACAGGCATTCAAATGGCTCGACTCCTGTTTCTACATCTGTAACTGAGACGTGTATTTAAAGTTTGATTTTAATAAAGTATTTTGGGAGTAATACCCAGATTCACAACACCTGCTACAGAGCTCCTATTGTTTGGTAATTAGCTGGAGATATTTTCCAGAGCTGAGATTCCGGTTTTAACTCAGCCTTGACAGGAAAGGACAAAGCAGGGATCTCAGAGAAGTTCACAAAAAATAAGAGCATGAGCAGGCCATTCAGCCTTTGAGCATGTTCTGTCACTCACTAAAATTGTTTTTCCTTGCCTCTGTCTTTCTGTATTTCTCTCTGTCTCATTTAGGAGTACAAAGACTTATCAAATTCCATGTTGAATTATTTGTCATGTCAAAGAAAGCCATTTGGCCCATCAAGTCAATGCTGGCTGTTAGAGCAATCCCAGGCATCCTATTCATCCATAATCCATTCTGGCTCTTACCGCCCACCTATTAATTTACAGTTGTCAATTAACTTAAAAGCCAGCATATCATTGGTTTGCAAGAGGAAACCAGGACAACTGAGGAAATCCTCCACCCTCCACACAAACCCCATATTCTTCAACTCAGCAATCCAAGAGCCTACCATAGAATTAGCTATTTATAGTGATCTGGTGTACAAAATTCTAGGGAAGAAACAAGCCCAGGCAAAGTAAGCACAACTTCTTTTAAATGTATTCTTTTGCACCATGTGTACTTCACTGGTGATGCCAGAATTTATTGTTCTTCCCTAATTGATTAAGAAGGCTGTGAAGGAATTAATCAGGTCAGTGGATCTGGAGTTACTTTCAGACTAAGACCATAAGACATAGGAACAGAATAAGGCAGTCCAGCCCATCGAGTCAGTTCTATCATGGCTGATTTATTATCCCTCTCAACCCCATTCACCTGCCTTCTTTCCATAATCTTTGACACCCTGACTTATTAAACTCCACTTTAAATATACTCACTGACTTGGCCTCCGCAACCATCCATAGCAATAAATTCCATAGATTCACTACCCTCTGGCTAAAGAAATTCCTCCTCATCTTTGTTCTAAATGGACATCCCTCTAATCTGATGCTGTTCCCTCTGGTCCTAGACACACCAAATACAGGAAACGTCCTCTTCACTCAGTCAAGGCCTTTCAATTTTTGATAGGTTTCAGTGAGATTCTCCCTTCATTCTTCTAACCCAGCGAGTACAGGCGCAGACTAAACTGGGTAAAGAACAGCAGATTTCCATGAAGGTTGTTGGGTAATCAGATGGGTTTTTCATGGCAAGCCAGCAGATTTATAATCACAAACAGTGAAACCAGCTTTTTAACTCCAGCATTGTTTAATTGCTTGAATTTAAATTTCCAGCTGCCAAAGTGGGATTTGAACTCCTGGCTCCGTTTCAATACTAGCTCAGTAATTTAATGTTTTTTTTACCATACATTGCTACAGGACAGGGAGACTGGAGGGGAAGTCAGATGGTTGGTTCTAAAGCAGGTGCAGAACACCCACATTTCTCCTTGCCTGAACCTCCTCTGCTAAGACTTTGGAGTGCTGTCAGACAATCTGTGCAATCTCCCCTTTAGTCCCTGAACTACAATCAAACCAGCACACTCCGCATTAAAATTGGGTGTGAGAAGCTCCATGCAAATTGTGTCCAATAAGTATAGACCTACAGCTTTCTACTTCAGTACTTCCAGCCAAGCACTGGGGAAAAAAGTTGCCTGCACAACATTGTAAAATTGCATGCAAAATCTTATTAGCTTTGGACCTTTGCCCTTCATCAAATTAATTGTCTTCATCATTAACCAAGAAATGGTAGTGGCCCAGACTGTGAACCATAATTGCCAGAGGACATTTTGTTGTAGTAGCCATAGGGTGGTTGAGGACCTTTGTTTAGCAGATGTTGAGTGTAATGCTGGTCTTCTTGTATAAGACCATAAGACTTAGGAACAGAAATAGTCCATATGGCCCATCTAGTTTGCTCCACATTCCATCCTGGCTGATTTATTATTCTGCTCAACCCCATTTTCTGTCTTCTCCCCATAACCTTTGACACCCTTACTGTTCAAGAACCTATCAAACTCTGGTCTAAAAATATCCAATGACTTGGTCTCCATAGCCGGCTGTGGCAATGAATTCCACCAATTCACCACCCCTGGTTAAAGAAATTTCTCCTCATCTCTGTTCTGAAGGTACTTCCTTCTAGTCAGAGGCTGTGCCCTCTGGTCCTAGATCCTCCCACTATAGGAAACATTTAGACAAAAGAATTTCTTTCCACAGTTTCAGATGATTTGCAGTCCAGATGAAGGATCTTGACCCAAAATCTTCATTCTTCACTTCCTGCTACATTAGAGGGGTCGCTCAGCTACAAGAGAGGAGAGGCTGCCTTTTTGATCACTGGTGGATTCGCTTTGCTGCAGGAGAGGGGACAGCTTGCTACTGTGCCTGGAGAATGTTACTCAGGTTTTCTGCTTTTTGGATATTGACTTTTTTCAGTCTTACAGCTTTTTATATCCTATGTTTCTCGCCCGACCTTTCTTGTTGTTTTTCTGTACAGGGGCGGGAGATCTGGGGGTCGAAGTACATGTTCCATTTTTATTCAATTTTTGTGTGGGGTTGGGAGACTTGGGGGTCAAAGTATCTGTTCCATTTTTATTCATTTTTTTGTGCGGGGGGGGGGTGTGTTTGATCATGCTGCTGTTCTTTCCTTTCTCAATTTTGTGGCTATCAGAAGACTTACAGAATTATATAGTTTGATAGTAAGTGAACCTTTGAGCCTTTGAGATGCTGCTTGACCCGAATGCTCCCAGAACTTTCTCTTTCCATCTCTTTTCCTAGTGTAGGGATCTCTGTTTTCCTTGTGTAGGGATACATCCAGCTTCTCCTTCTCTCTTGTTCCCTCAAGGACTGGGTGCATCTCAACTGTCCAACATTTATGATAATCTCCGTCTGCCAGATGCTAGAAAGAATAATCCATCATCTCATTCATAGATTCAAAGAGTTATGTAGTAGAGGAACAGGCCATTGACGTAACTCATCCATACTGACCAAGACACCTATCAAGCTCATCCCATTTGCCTACATTTAGTCTATATCCTGCTAAACCTTTCCTGTCCATCTATCTGTCCGAAAGTTTTCTAAACATTATAATTTTATTTGCATTGACCACCTTCTCTGGAAGCTTGGTCAATACACCCACCACCCTCTGATATGTCTCCCAGATATGCTGGGAATCTTTTCCCTCTCACTTTAAATCTATGCCCTCTAGGTTTTAGACTCCCCTACCTAGGGAAAAGATCAGGTAAGGTCACACTGCTTGTAGCCTTAGCATTCTAAGCCCATTATCCTTCTCAGCACGTTACCTTTGTTAATGTACTGGATGCATGCATGTCAGAGTCTTGCAACAATCTTGGGCCACTTTACAGTTGGGTAAGGGGTGCACTATTAAAGAATCATGCTAAAATGCTTCCTGCAAAGATTGTTTGAGTATTAGCTTCGGTCTTCTTTTTCTTTCCCTGAGGAAGTCCTTTGGGATCAAGGACTATCTGCATCCCCTCTGGCTTTATGGATTCTGAGGTGACCAACAAGCCTTATGTAAGAACCACAAAGTCTTCCTCAGATGGTGCAGGAGATACCTGAGTTGAGGGAACAGGGTGGTTTGGTGCATGGTTTGTGAGTAGGTGTGCTTGTCATTTATCCAGGGCTTCTGTATATCCCCCAATCCACAGGCTCAAGGTCCTCAAAATCATCCCAGCCTCTCCTTCTGCATTCTGGGATTCCCTTGATTCAGTGTGGATGTTGCATTTTCCCAGGTAGATTTTGTTAAGCTTGGATGATGGCATTCTAAAACACTAGGAATGTCTTACTCAGTAATAAATATAGAAATAGATACAGATCATGTGAGAGTGGATGTGGAGAGGATGTTTCCTATGGTGGGAGAGTCTAAGACCAGAGGACACAGCCTCAGAATAGAGGGACATTCTTTTAGAGTGGAGATGAAAAGGAATTTCTTGAGCCAGAGAATGGTGAATCTGTTGAATTCATTGCCACAGGTAGCTGTGGAGGCAAGTATTTGTGTATATTTAAGGCAGAGCTCGATAGACTCTTGATTAGAGGCATGAAGTGATATGGAAGAAGGTAGGAGGTTGGGGCTGAGAGGAAAATTGGATAAGCCATGATAAAATGGTGGAGCAGACTTTACGGGCCACACAGCCTAATTCTGCTCCTCTATCTTATGGTCTTATTGTCTAAACCATTGGAAACTCTGAGCTGGTCAGAAGGCGTCTATGGAATGAGGTAAAGTAAGGTGAAGATCTTCATATGAACCATTTTCTGTTTCAGTTTATCAGATTTCAGCAAGGGCAGTAATTAGAGAAAGTATGTTAATATAACTACTGCACAGAAGGAAATAGGATAAACAGAAGGGGTATTATACCTCTCAGTGTATATAGAGATAGGTCAGGGAAATGGAATTAAGTTCAAGTTCAATTGTCATTCAACCGTGCATGAATACCCAAGAATAGAGTCAAATGAAGCAGCATTACTCTGGTTCCACGGTGCAAAACACAGCACACGGTACACATGGGCCATGTAAGATAGCAAATATCTATAATATAGCAGTAAAATACAGTCACACAAAAATATATAGTTCAGGTCCCTGAGTTCATGAATGTTGCAGCGATCTGCAATTGAACACAATACAGTTTGACTTTAGCCGAGCAAACAATATCAATAGGTTGCCACATCAGTTCAGTTACATCTAGTATTACTTTTGTAAAGCAGTAGTAACATCTAGACATAGTCAGGATTAACGTATGGGGAGCTATTGTAACATTGTTATTACCACTTCCATTTAAGCTCTTATTTTTATATTCAAGAACCTCAGTGGGTTTGATCCACTTCATCTCTTTATCCTCCTCCAACCCAACAACTTACTATGAGCTCTGCACTAACAAGAGAGAATCTGAAGATGCTGGAAATCCAAACAACACACACAAAATGCTGGAGGAACTAGGCAGGTCAGGAAGCATCTATGGAAAAGAATAAACAATCGTCAGCTTCTCACTTTAACTCCCCCTCCCCACCCACCTGGCTTCAACTATCACCTTCCAGTGGTGCTCCTGCTCCTTCCCCCACCTTCTTATTCTGGCTTCTCCCCCCTGCCTTCCCAATCCAGATGAAGCATCCCAGCCCAAAACATCAACTGTTTATTCTTTTCCATTAATGCTGCCTGACCTGCTGAGTTCCTCCAGCATTTTGTGCGTTGCTTCTCCGATTTCAGCTACTTGCCTATTCCCATTTTGTTCATTGACCATTGGTTCCTGTGGCAAAGGGCAAGAATGAAGGGTGAGATTTATTCACCATATATATTTACATGTATTAGGAGATTGTGGAGGTGTGTTGGTACAACATGCAACATAAAAACAACATTCAACAACTACAAAGAGTAAAGAATTATATAAAAATAATGCAGGTAGTACATCTATAGCATTAAAATATAAATACCAGCATACACTTACAACATAAACAGCATCTTAAAAAGTGGTTGGTGTTTACAGTGCAGTGCAGGGACTGAGGTAATTGATAGAGGGGGAAGCATGGCTAACTAGGATGATTGATCAGGTTAACTGCCTGGGGAAGAAACCTTTAAGATGGCTTGAAGTTTTTGTTTTAACATCCATATAGCACTTTCCATAAGGGAGCTTTGGAAAATGCAGTTTGCTTAGTGGGTTGCATCCATAATGATTTTTTTTCCTGCCCATTTCTTTGTCCTGGACACATACAAGTCCTGCAGCGATGGTGGATTGCAGCCAGTAATCTATTCTGTTATCTTGACAGTTTTGCAACAGCTTTTGTATATTGTGAGAGGACGCAGCACTGAACCAGACAGCAGTGACTGCTGTGAGGATGTGAGGATGCTCTCTGTGATGGCAGTGTAGAATTGCACCTGGATGTTCTGGGAAAGATCAAATTTAACCTAAATGCACAAGAGTTGGCTCATCTGCCAAGCCTTTTTGTTAGCGAAGGAGATATAGTGCACCCGCATGAGGTCCTGCAAAATAATGACCCCACCTCCTTGAATTATCTCCTTGAATTGTTCTGTCTCTCTGAAAGAACCCACTCTTTTAACCATCTCCAACCTCGTTGACCACGAATGGTGGTTTTCTGTACCAATGTCATTTTGTCTGACCCTGAGTGCCAGTGCTGTGCTTGAAAAAACTGTTGAAAAGATCCGTAAGACATTTAACATTAGAGGCGTTACAAAAATTCAGGCAACTGTTGTTTATGTGGCATGGGTGAGGGAGAAGGGAGGGTCAGGCAGTGTGAGTAGTACAGTGGACTCACTAGCAAATTCAGTGTGGTCGGATGCCATGACGTTAGAGTCAACAGCCTTTCTTTGCCTGGTGCAATAAGCAAGCAGGCAAAGAAAAGTCTGCACTATTCTTGAAGGATCAGTTTGCTAAACCAGCAGTTGAAACTAACCAAATGTGTCTTTGTTCTGTTTTCCTGAGCTGCTGTTGGAAAATGTAAAACAAATCGAATGTTTTCACGGTTCAAAGTGATCTAATCATTACCGCGGGGCCAGTGTGTGTCCCTGTGTGGAACCATGCTGCTTCAGTGAATGTCTTTAACATGTGGTGAAGCAGGAAAAACAGTTCAGTGTTTAACTCCCTGACCCTTGGTGCCCTGGTACAGTTGATGGGGCAGGAAGGTGGAGGGAGGGGGGAGATGTTTGGAATATTTGGTTGTTCCTGTGTGCACTTTTGTGACTAGAATTCCACTTTTCCAAGCCTCCTGTCTTCTCAGGGAGATCATTCGTGCTGCACTGCTGGAAACCTAGCAGTTGCTGTGACTGCATGGTCAAAGCTGAGGAGTGTTCATAGCTGTTAATGTTATGACTGCTGGCAAATGTATGTGTGCCGAGTCTTACTTATGTAAGTTGCCAGAAACACACACACGCACACACATGCACGCACACACACACATGCGCACACACACACACACACACACGCACGCACACACACACATGCACACACACACACACACGCACGCACACACACACACACACACACACATATAAATACATATAGAAGTGCATTGTAAATATCGGCTGGAAGTTATCAGGGCACATTTTCTGCATTGGATCACCTTTGCTCCATGAATAGCAGATAAGAAGACATAAAGTTCAGGACAAACCACTAGGCAGGGAGCTAATAAACATAAAATCACTGTGTCCAAACCATTCAGAGCAACTAACACATCACTAGGAACACATAGTTCACTGTCTCTGTTGAATTTTCAACAAGATCAAGCCACCTAACTTTGCCCATTTAATGGAAGCATTTGCATTCCACAAGGACAGTAATGTGAGTCAAGTGTTCCATTGAATATTCCAATTATGCAAAGTATGTGTGTGAGCATACGTTTTATGTGTGCCTCTGTATTTGCATGTTTATATACCTGCAATTGATCATGTTCTCACATGCCTGCATGCTTGTATGCTAGCACCCAAGTTTGTGTGTGTGTGCACACCCCTATTCATTTCCCGATCAAACCCAGCAAAGCCATTCTTTAGCTCCTCAGCTAGTGCGGCATTGGTATTTGCAGGGCAGATCTTTCCTTTGTAGTCAGTGATGGACCTGACGACCGCCCGCACGCATCGGGGTTTGGTGGCATTATTGATGTGTGTATCGATCTGCTGTCTGCATCTGTACTTGGTGATTTTAATGCCTCTTTAAGCTTTGACCTGGCTTCGCTGAATGCTGCAGGGTGACGGAATCTGTAAGCAGCATCCCAAGCCTTGAACAGGTAACGGACCTTGGTGTTCATCCGCGGCTTCGAATTCGGGAATACGTGGAACTTTTATATCGCTGGTGACCTTGTCTACACAGTATTTGGTAAAGTGTATGACCACGGTGGTGTATTCCTTTAAGTCAAATCCTGAATCATAGGCTGCTTGGTGTACAAACAGGTTCCTCTTTGTACAGTCAGAACAGTTCTGAAGCCGTGAGACAGCTCCCTCACACTATGCTGTCACTGACTTGGTAATTGCTTTTGCCTTCCTATCACTGGTCTGTAGAGCAGAGGTAGAAATAAACAGTCCCAGGTGAGTACATGGATAAGCCTTGCATGCACCCACAATATTGGTATAAACCTGGTCCAGTGTATTGTTGCCCCTTGTGGGGTATTTTATAGGGCAAAATTTATGGAATACTATCTTAATTGATTGAAATTGCTGGCTACGGGTGAAGGTGCCATCAGGGTGGGCAGACAGTTGTTTATTAATATCATCATGCAATTGTGCTAACGCTAACATAGAGTTGGCTTGTGGTAGAATGTAAACTGCTGTGATGTAAAGAAATATGAATTCTCTCAGCTGACGGGAAGGCCTGCACTTTAGCATGAGATATTCCAGGTTGGGACAGAAGTGACTATCAGTGATGACAGAGTTCATGCACCGGGCATTGTTAACATGCCTGAGTCAGGCCATCCACAAATGGACAGCCTAAGATGAAAATGGGAAAAAAGAAAGTGGTGTGCGTGCGTGCGTGCGTGCGTGTGCGTGCATGTGTGTGTGTGTGTGTGTGTGTGTGTGTGTGTGCGTGTGTGTGTGTGTGTGCGTGCGTGCATGCATGTGTGCGTGTGTGCGTGTGTGTGCGTGTGTGTGTGTGCGTGTGTGTGTGTGTGTGTGTGTGTGTGTGTGTGTGTGCGCGTGTGTGTGCGTGTGTGTGTGTGCGTGCGTGCATGCGTGTGTGTGTGTGTGTGTGTGTGTGTGTGTGTGTGTGAACAGAGTGACTACCTGCCCCAAAATGGATTTATCTTGAGAGGCTTGAGAAAACTGGAGAGAAAATATCAAAGAGCAACTGACTTTATGAATTAATTCAGAAGGAACTTCTTCACCCTGGGAGTTGAGAGAACTTAGAGCACATTGCAGTGGAAGTGAATGTGAGCGCAGATGAATAGCTGAATATGCTACAGAAGGAGGTGAAGGAAGCTCATGAATGTTAGAGCAGTTGAGCTGAATGGGTGGCACAGTGGCATGGCAGCTAGAGTAACACGATTACAGCGCCAGTAACTTGGGTTCAAATCTACCACTGTCTGTAAAGAGTTTGTGCATTCTCCGTGGGATTGCATGGGTTTCTTCCAGCTGCTCTGGTTTCCTCCCACATTCCAAAACGTATGGATTAGTAGATTAATTGGTCACAGGTGCACTTGGTGAAAGACACTCTTTGGTCGTCCTGAAACTTGATGGTCTACCAGCACATGAAGATGTCCGTGGGACAATGCTGCCGACTGGCACATTCTCGGCTGCAGGAGTACATGCTGAGGGATGCACTCAAACTTGGTGCAGCCACTGCAAGGGCCCAGTGGGGAAGGATCACAGTCTAGGGTTCTTCTCCCGTGGGAGTTGAGGGGTAAGGGGTGGGGTGTACACCCCTCAACAAGGGTATGTAAATATGGAATAACCGAGTGCCACGTGGGTGGCAAAAAGAGTGGAAATGTAAAGACCGTAATGGAAACATTTGTAAAGGATTGAGAGTCATTGAATGGTTTATTGTACATAATTTTATTTTTGAATAAAGTATATTTTGTTTAATAAAAACAACGGAGCAGCTCAGGCTCATTGGGCTGGAAGGGCCTGTTACCGTGACACGACTCTAAATAATAAAATAATTATCTATTTTATTCTATTTTAAAGGCCCTATAATAACTGAAAGAGTGTTGTTGTTATTGAAGGCAAGACTCTTGAGACCATCCAATGCTATGGCAATGACCACAAGCAAGGACTTTCCAGGAGGGGGCACAAGTTGGCTGCCTGCACCACAGTTTTAGTCATAATCTTCATCCCTTCCCTACCTAAAGCTATCTGAGCTCCTCGCCAAAGGTCATCTCACTAGGATTTCTACATCATTGAGGCCCCTTTATTTGCTAGGATTCTCTCAAAAACAGATACCTCTATATCTACATCAAAGCACTAATGCCACACAGTCACCACTGTAAAATAGGTGATGACGAGGCATACAAGAGTCAGATTGCTCAGCTGGTTGAGTGGTGGTGCAACAACAACCTTGTGCTCAGTGTTAGTATGACCAAGAAATGGATTGTGGACTCCAAGAAAGGGAAGTCAACGGAACATGCACCAGTCCTCATCAAGGGATCAGAAGTGGAAAGGGTGAGCAGTTTCAGGTTCCTGATTGTCAGCAGCTATTCTGGGCCCAGCATATTAATGCAATTACAAAGATGGTATGACAGCATCTATATTTCATTAGGAGTTTGAGGAGATTCTGTAGGTCAGCAAAGACTCTAGAAATTTTCTACAGATATACTGTGGAAAGCATTCTAACTGGCTGCACTACTGTCTGGTATGGAAGGGGCACTGCACAGGATAAGCTAGAGACGGTTGCAAACTCCGCCAGCTTCATCATGGGAACTAGCCTACCAGTATCAAAGATATCTTCATATGGTGCGTCCTCAGAAAGGTGACATTACAAGATATGCTCACTTCTCATTGCTACCATCCGGGGAGGTTCAGGAGCCTGAAAACTTAACGTTTTAGGAACAACTTCTTCCTGTCCGCCATCAGATTTCTGAATGGACAATGAACCAACCCATGAACATTACCTTACTATTTTTACTCTTTCTTTTGGTGGATATCTTGGAAGCAAATATCCAAAATAAGAAAAATTGTATTAACCAGACACGTGCTGTAGTGATGTTGATTAGAGGGTAAATAGTGGGGATAACTCTACTGCTCCTCTTTGAAATGTAAAGAGATAATTGCCTTCTCCCTAAAATGATCACTGGACCCTTGGATTTAGCATCTTGTTAAAAGATTACAGCTCCAACAGCAAACCTCTGCTCTGATTGATCTTCAGAGTGTAATATCTCAGCAAACATTGAAGGGCTAATTTGAATACAAAAGAACAAGTTTGAATACAAAAGAGCCACAATCGATCTGCTGGAAGAACTTGAAGTGTCAAGCAGCATCTGAGACAGGAAAGAAGTTGTTGACATTTTGGATCAAAACTCTGCATCAGTTTCCCCCACAAATGTTGTTTGACCCATTGAATTCCTCCAGCAGGTGTTGCTCCAGATTCCACAATCTGCAGTCTCCTGTGTCTCCATCGTGCTGCTCTTATTCTTCATTCATTCTAACCCTACTTTGTCAGACCATGCTAGTTTGTGAAGGGAGGGAGATGGAGAGGGAGAGTGAGGGAGGGAGAGAGGGAGGGAGAGGGGGAGAGAGAGAGAGGAAGAGAGAGAGAGAATGCATCAGAACCTTTAATCCCTTCATGAATGACATAATCTTCCCAAACTTAATTTTAGACTCTGCTCCCTAGTTCTAGACTCTTCAACCAACAAAAAAATCGATCTTCAAATTTTAAGTTATTGATATCTCTTAACATACTGTAACCATATTCCTCTTAACGGCTTATATATTACCCTTCAACTTTCTAAATTCTAGAGAATATAACCCTAACCTGCAAAATCTCACCTCAGAGTTTAGCTTTTGGAATCTAGTTATCATTGTGGTAGATCTACATTGCACACTTCTTTCCTAAGGTGTGATGTCCAGCAGATTCTCATTAAGAGCTTCTAGTACTCAAAATGGTTTGCTTTAACAGCCAGACTGAATTGATATGTCTCTTTATACGCCACTCAAATCCTCCAAGACTTGGTAAGTCTTAGTATGTAGGCTTTACATGCAGCTGGATTTGTCCAATTTTACCTCCTGGTTTCTTTTTTAAGCAGGTGTCTGTCTATAATGCCCTGGTTCATATTTTTGTATTTCATTTTCCGCTGTTCTGTATTTCATTTTAGCAGTTCTGTGAAAACTGCTTATTTTCAGCTTAAGAGGAGGTTTCTCTAGTGAGGGACACAATGGTTGGGCTTGGGGTTTTTGTTCTAGAGGAGTTGAAGAGGGAAGACGCTGGAAAGAAGCAGTCATAGCATACGATCCGGTGGGAGACCCGTTTGTTCAAGATGGATTGCAAGCGACTTTCAGAAGGTGATGTGTGCTTTCGCATTGACCGAGGACACAGAGCGTGAGTGACAGAGAAGTTCAAGATGAGCTCCAACTTAAACACATTTGGCTGTTTCATTAAAATGGGACCATTTCTTTTTTTTTTGTTCTTTTCTTTACTAACCCTTTAGTCAAATTATGAATTGTAAAGATAAATCTTTTAATCGTATGCAGAGTATTGTCTGTTATTTCACGGCATTAATTTGTAACGGTAGCGAATTACACAGCATCCATACAAACCTGGGTTTGGGGTGGGATCGAGCGCATCTCAATCTCACAGATTTGGCGGGGCCAGAGATTGTCTTCCCTAGACTTACGCAACCGAGGAAACCATGCTGTTTCATATATAACTCTGCTTTAAAAATATTTAGTGACACTGTCCTTTGAGAGGAGGAGAGTTCTGAGAGCAAACTTCTCACTTCTCTCAAGACTTGCGGTTTTAATTCCTGTGAACAAACTCCTCTTGGAGAATGGATTCTGGAGAGAATGGAGGAGAAAAAGCATTAAAATAATAAGCCAAACCGAAAAGGCCAAAATCTAGACCGAAAAACAAGCTGCAAGAGGAACTCTGTGGGTGCAGCTGTGTCAGTGGTGCTCAAACCACGAGCTACTCCTGCAGTTCATTCTTTTGCAAATAAATCATTCAGTTGGATGCTGTGAAAGGGCAAATTCCCTCATCAGTAACTTTTAAAATTATTGGTATGTCTAATGACTATTCTGCTAAGCAGCTTTTATGTCATCTTTTGGATTTGAGTCATTTCGCCAGATGTTGCATCTTTGGTTCATCCATTCCACATCCAGCTTCACAGATGCAAACTCACCATGTAGGACATCTTCAAAAGGATGATGCCTCAAGAAGCTGGCATCTTTCATTAATGACCCTCCCCATCCAGTACGCGTCGTCTTATCAATACTACTTTCAGGAACTTGAAGACCCATGTTCCCACATTCCCCTCAACCATCAGATTTCTGAATAATCCATGAACCCAGAAACATTAGCTCCATATTCCTCTACAGCACTATCTACCTGTCTCCTTCTATATCTAGCCATTACTTATCTGCTTCTTGATTGTAACTTGTAGTAGATTTGTAGGCTGTCTACAAGAAGGGTCAGAGCCATCTCTATTTCCTGAGGAGACTGAGGTCCTTTAACATCTGCCAGACAATGCCGAGAATGTTCTATGAGACTGTGGTGGCCAGTGCTATCATGTTTGCTGTTGTGTGCTGGGGCAGCAGGCTGAGGGTAGCAGACAGCAACAGAATCAACAAACTCATTCGTAAGGCCAGTGATGTTGTGAGGGTGGAACTGGACTCTCTGACGGTGGTGTCTGAAAAGAGGATGCTGTCCAAGTTGCATGCCATCTTGGACAATGGCTCCCATCCACTCCATAATCTACTGGTTAGGCACAGGAGTACATTCAGCCAGAGACTCATTCCATCGAGATGTAACACTGAGCGTCATAGGAAGTCGTTCCTGCCTGTGGCCATCAAACTTTACAACTCCTCCCTCGGAGTGTCAGACACCCTGAGCCAATAGGCTGGTCCTGGACTTATTTCCACTTGGCATGATTAACTTATTATTATTTAATTATTTATGGTTTTATATTGCTATATTTCTACACTATTCTTGGTTGATACGGCTGTAATGAAACCCAATTTTCCTCGGGATCAATAAAGTATGTCTGTCTGTCTTACACTGAACTGCTGCCACAAAGCAACAAATTTGATGACATATGTCAGTGATAATAAACCTGATCTTGATTCTGTTTGACCATTGCAATGAGCCCTCAGTCACAACCTCCAAAACAGGAATCAGGTGGAAGCTTGGTGACTGAAGACTGTAAATTCTTCAGTCCATAAATCCGCTGATGACGCCACTGTTACTGGCACAAACTCAGATGGTGACTAGAAGGAAATGGGAGCACCCGGAGGAAACGCATACATTCCATGGAGAGTGAGTGAGATAATACAGCTGGTCGAGTGGTGTTGCAACTACAAATTCACACTCAGTATCAGCAAGACCAAGGAATTGATTGTAGACTTTAGGAAAGGGAAGTCAGAACAAATCGCAGTTCTGATTGAGAGGTCAGTGAAGCAAAAAGTGAGCAGTTTCAAGTTCCTGGGCATCAACGTTTCCACGACAGCGTAGCAGTTAGATGACACCATTACTGCTTGGGACGTTGGAGTTTGGGGTTCAATCCTAGAATCCTCTGTAAGGAGTCTGGACATCCTCCCCATGGAATGTTTGTGTTTCCTCCATGTACTCCTGTTTACTCCGATGGCCAAAAGAAGTAGATTAGTTGGTCATTGTAAATTGTCCCATGATAAGGCTAGGGTTAAAATCGAGGATTGCTGCTGGTACAGCTCGAAAGGACAGAAGGGCCTATTCCACGGTGTATCTTTAAGCAAAGAAGTGTTTCAAAGGATCTATCCTGGGCTCAGTATATTGATGGAATCATGAAGCAGGCATGCCAGTTCTGATATTTCATTCGGACTTTGAGGAGATATAGTACTCTAGAAAGTTTCTACAGATGTACCACGAAGAGCATCCCAAATGGCTGTATCACAACCTGGTATGGAAGCACCAATACACAGAATCGTAAGAGGCTTTATGGAGTAGTCGAGTCAGCCAGCTTCATCATGGGCACAAGACACCCCATCATCAAGGATACCTTCAAAAGTTGGTTCCTGACGAAGGCGACATCCATCATTAAGAATCCTTACCATTAGGGACTTGCCCTCTTCGGGTTACAACCAACAGGGAGGAGGCACAGGAGCCTAAAGACCCGAATTCAGTGTTTTTGGAGCAGCTTCTTCTCCTTCATCAACAGATTTCTAAATGGGCCAAGAACACTATCTCGTGAATCTACTTTTCACTATTTATTTATTTATTCATTCATTTCTTTATTTATTTATTATAATAACTTGGGTAATTTTTACGTCTCACACTGTACTGCTGCCACAAAACAAAAAACTTTATGATGCATGTCAGTGATAATAAACACGATTCTGACTGCGAGTCCTCCTAGACAGATGTAACAAGTTTCCAGTAACAACTCCCACAACTGGGATCAGTTAGCTCCTCAGGTGGAAGGTTGATGATTGAAGACTCTGTGTGTATGAGATTGGCACTGCGTGCAGAGTCCATTGAGAGACCGGTGAGTAGCGTTAATAAGCACTCTCGCTTCACTAAGTAACTTTGGGCCTGTTGGCATCGAGTGTCACATCGGCCTGAATCACCCTTTTGTGTCTTGGTGGAGCCACCAATGCCAAGGCCAGGTGAATGCCATGAGTGAGGTTTTATGAGGTGTAAAAATTTACAAACATACTGGAATAAATAGAGCTGTGTTTAATTTTTAATTTTTCAAGTTCAAAAAAGAGGTCCTAGCTTTACTTCTCTACCTTCCTGCTCTCCTGTTCGGGTCTTGAACTCCCCCCTCCCACTCCCTTTTCACCCGTTTCCTTTCTGCACTTTCCTTCTCCCTCATTTTCCCTTCCCCTCCCTTTTCTATCCTTCCTACCCTCCTTCTGCCTTTCCCCTTCTGTTGCACTCTTCCTTCTGTCTCAGTTCCTTTCCTTAATTATCCCCTTTCAGACCCTTTCTATTGCATTACCTCCCTGCCTTTTCACACTTCCACTTTCAGCCTCTCCATACCTTCCACACATTCATTGTCCTGCAGGGACTCTGGCCATGGTTGTCAGTGTCTTGCTCCTTTGCCTCATCTAGTCACATGCCAGAGCAGACAGTGACTGTTAACCTACCGCTTAATCTGTCCTCAGAGCAGATAGGTGCATTTCTGCTTTCGGTTGGGAGCCATTGATAATGATCAGGAGTGGACACCCTGGCTGTTTTTCACCTCTCAGCTTTATGTCATCTGAGGTAAGCCAGCTGTTACTCCCTCCCCTCCAGCAACAGTACCACTTGCGAAGTGCTGGTTTGTGATTCTACTAGGCTCGACAAACAGTCTGCTGGGTGAGCTCAATGGGACAGGCAGCTTCTGTGGGAGGAGAGGAACTGTTGATGTTTTGGGTCAGAATCAGGTTTATTATCACTCATATACATTGTGAAGTTTGTTTGTTGTTTTGTGACAACAGTATAGTATCCCTGGTCCCTGAACTCCTCCACCCTGAGCAAGAAGGTGCAACAGCGCCTTTATTTCCTGCGGAGCATCAAGAAAGCTCACCTCTGTCCCAGGATACTGACGGACTTTTACTGCTGTACTATTGAGAGCGTACTCACCAACTGCATCTCAGTGTGGTTTGGCAATTGTCCTGTATCGGACCGCAAAGCACTCCAGCGCGCGGTGAAAACCGCCCACAGGATTATCGGCTCTCAATTGCCCACCATTGAGAACATCTACCATAAACGCTGCCTGGGCGGGGCAAAAAGCATTATCAAGGATGCATCTCACTCTAACCATGGACTTTTTACTCTCCTCCCATCCGGTAGGTGCCACAGGAGCCTCCGCTCCCGTACCAGCGGGCACAGGAAGAGCTTCTTCCCTGAGGCTGTGACCCTGCTGAACCTCACATCACAGCGCGACGCAGTATTGCACCCATATTGTACTGTCTCAGTACTTTTATATTTGTGTGCTGTAGCACTTACTTTTTATTCACAGTTATTTTGTAAATAACACTATCCTATGCACTTCTGGTTAGATGCTAACTGCATTTCATTTGGCTTTGTATCTGTACTCAGCACAATGACAATAAAGTTGAATCTAATCTAATCTAAATCTAAATAAACGATGTTGAAACCCGGAACCTGCTTGAGAAGAAACACTCCTTCCATCAAGTGTTGCTGTCTAGACCCGACGACCAAGCGGCCAGGTAGAATACAGAGCTGCATGCATCACCCTGCAAGCCAAAATAATCGGTGGACTACCCTAGCAGAACGAATGCAGCGCAATGCAGACACTGGCAACAGTCGAGCCTTCTACAAATTGCTGGCCCCGACTCACCAGATTCAAGCCCCTCCACACTCATCCAACAGCTCCAGCCTGCTGACAGACAACAAAGCCAATATAAGGTGATGGACAGAGCACAACGAGAGCCTTTTCGGGGATAATCGTCAAGTGCAAGAAGCATCCATTGAAATGATCCACCAGCATGAGGTCAGGTTTAAGCTTGATGACCCGTAAATTCTGGATGAGGCCAAAGCTGAGGTGCCATAAAGCTGCAGGCATTGATGTGAGCCAAGCAGAGACATTCTTCTGAGTGAACTCACAAACCTCTTCACACTCTGTTGGGAGAAAGACTCAGTCCCAAATGACCAACGTGCAGCTGTAATTGTCTCCCTGTATAAGAACAAAGGGGAGAAATCGAATTGTTCAAGCTACAGAGGGATTGCCCTGCTGTCCATCACTGGGAAGATCCTTCCCAGAATTCTCTTGGATGGAGTCATCCCTACCATTGCCGAAGGCAACCTCACAGAGAGTCAGTGCGGATCCAGAGTGAACAGAGGCACAGAGACAGGAGAACAGAACATGGGGCTGTGCGCAGTGTTCATTGACCTGACGAAGGCCTTTGATACTGTCAACCATGACAGTCTCTGGAGGATCCTGTCAAAGTTCGGCTGTCCCCCTAAATTCTTCACCATCCTGCAGCAGCTCCGCGAAGGCCAAAGCAGTCAGGTTGATCACAATGGCGACCAGTCTGATCCATTCCCATCAGAACCAGTGTGAAACAAGGCTGTCTTTCGGCACCAACGCTCTTTGCCATCTTTTCCAGCCTGATGCTATGGGAGGTGAAAGAAACCACCTTGGAGAACACCTACAATGGGTTCCACACTGACAGAAATATCTTCAATGTCCGATGCCATCTTGCCTGAACAAAAAGCATGCAAGAGCCCCATTCTTGAGCTACCTTATGCGGACGACTACACTCTTCTCACACACACAGGGGACATGCTGCAGGCTAAAGTTTGCCAAGGCTGCAAGGGCTTTCAGGCTAGCGGTCAGTCTGAAGAAAATCATGATCCTCCATCTGAAGTCCCTTCATGGCATTTACAACCCGCTTCTGATCACTAGTGGTTGCACCCTCCCGCCACGGTTGAGCACTTCACCTACTTGGGCAGTGTCATCTCCAACAACACTACGGTAGTAAGGGACGTTGACAATCAACTTGCCAGAGCTAGTGGTGCCTTTGAGCGCATCGAGAAAAGTGTGTGGAAGAACCACCAGCTGCGTCTGTCCACAAAAATCCAGGTGCACAGAGCTTTCATCATCACAACACTGCTATATGCCTTCAAATCCTGGGTCTAGTAGCACAATCAAATCCGTTTGCTTGAGCATTTCCATTAGCATTGCCTCCACTTCATCACGGGTATCAGCTGGCAGGATCGTATCTCCAACAACGAGGTCCTGGAGAAGGCTCAACTCCCGCGCATTGAAGCCACCTTGCTATTCAAGCAGCTCCCCTGGCCAGGCCACGTGTCTCACACGGACAACTCGAATGAAAACAGTACTCTACCGAGAACTCTCTCAGTGCAAGAGAAATCGTGGTCCCCCCGTGCATGAGATACAAAGACCAACTTAAGCAGCAGCTCCCTCAGGCAGATATCGAGGTCAACGAGTGGCAGCAGCCGGCTCGTAGCGGAGACCGCCGGACAATGCTGATCCACGGAGCAGCCAGGAATTTTGAGGAACCCAGAAGAGCGACTGCTGAAGAGAAGATGCAGGAAGGATCCTACCACCCAAGCACCCACATCCCAGCTGTTCCTGTGTCCTTACTGCTTCAGAGTCTGCAGATCCAGAACTGGTCAACCTTTGTGACGTCACTCCTGAGGACTCCTCTTTCCTCATGTTCTTCGCAAGCAAAGAGCCAACCATCATCATCATCATCATAGAGAAATTTACTATAAAAGTTACGGTAAGAATACAACATATATTAAAAAAAAATAAGTAGTGCAAAAAAAAAGCAAAAAGTGAGCTGGTATTCATGTGTTTCATTGTCCATTCAAAAATCTGATGGCGGAGGGGAAGAAGCTGTTCCTAAAACATTGAGTGTGTTTCTTCAGGCTCCTGTTCCCTTTTTCTACTCATTGTTACCATGATGATTACTACTCATCATGGTAGAAATGAGTAGAGGGATGTCCTGGTTAGTGAGAGTCCACGGTGATGGAGGCTTCCTTTCTGAGGCGTTGCCTGTTGATGATACCCTCGATGGCTGGGAAGCTGCTGTCCATGTTGGAGTTGGCTGAATTTACAGCCTTTTCCAACCCTGTGTGCTGAAGCCTCCGTGCCGGGCAGTAATGCCTGCCTTCTACTACTGCCACAAACCACAAATTCTACGACTGACGTCAGCGGCAATAGAACTAACTCTGGTTCTGATCCTGATTCTGATTCTAGTCAACAAGTTTAAATCCTGGAAATCGCCAACAATATTGTGGGAGCACTTTCAAACAGCAGGAACACGGTGGTTTAAGAAGATTGCCTCAGCACCACCTTCTCAAGGCTTGCTTAGATAATTTGCTTAATAATTTTTGACTAATACCCATAGCACCTGCCTCCCAAAAATGAATTAAAAATCATAATTAATTGCAAGAAAGTTTTAAGAATCTCCTCTCGGGCTTCAGAGGCTTTGGGACGACAAAGCAAGAACCAGGTTCGGATATGGCCCAAGTGCGGAGTGAGAGACACTGAAGCAGGCCGATAGTTCACAGACTTTAATACGAACAATGTTCAAGTGAAAATAAACAATAAATGTTAGGCCAAACAGGGCCGTTAACTAAAACCCTCAAAAGGAGCACGAAGCCTACACTGCGGCTGAAAAGAACATCTAACCATTAAATGAATATTGCTAGTCTTCAGAGTCAGTTGACTTGAAAGTCCAAGATCTCAGGGAAGGCCGAAAGCAAAACAGCAGCAAAGTATTGCCATGCTCTGTCCAGGTCTCGACAATGGCAAGTATGGAGTTAAATACTATCACGACTAAATAATAATTAGCTGACACATGCAAAATTCACAAGCGCAATTGCTGTATCTACTGCGCTGCCGAATCCGTGGTTGTGACACCATGATCTCAGTTTAGGGAAGATGCACCAGCAGCTACATTTCATTCGGAGTAAGAGGAGAATTTGCAATGACACCAAAGACTCTTACAGATTTCTACAGATAAACCATAGAGGGCATTCTGACTGGTTGCATCACTGCTGGGTACGGAGGATCCAATTCACAGGATTGAAAATAATTGCAGAGTATTATAGACTCGGTCAGCTCTGTCATGGACACTAGCCTCCCCACCGTTAAGGATATCTTCAAAAGGCAATGCCCCAAGAAGGCGACATCCACCATTAAGAATCACCACCATCTGGTACATGCCTTTTTCCCATTCCTACCAGGAGGTACAAAAGCCTGAAGCATTTTAGAAACAGCTACTTCCCCTCCCCTTCCCCCGAGAGGACCACGACTTTGTTGTGGTTTGAAAGCTGGCTTTCCTCGATGACCTGGAGAGCTATGTTGGCTGGAGTTAGGGCTTCATGCATTTTGGGATCCCCTATACTAAACACGTCAAAGGGTAGAGGCCAGACTAAGAATGATCCCTGGGTCCTCCAGGTTCTGGGGTTCAGCTCAGAGCTAACAAACCTGACTGGTAAAACAGAACAGTTATGGAAGCAGCAATGAAGAATCCTTCTACATCTGAGTGGCTAAAGACTCCCATTGTTGCCCTGAATGCTAGAGGCTAATTCTTCTCCTCCACCATCACATTTCTGAACCTTCATAAACTCACGAACCCTCCCTCAGTTTTGCACTATCTGAAAGATTAACTTTATTTGTCGCACAGACAATGAAACAACAAAAGATACTGTGAAAGCACCATTTGTGTCAACAACCAATACAGTCCGAGGATCTGAGGTGGGCAGTAACAGACAGTGGTGGAGTTTGAATCACAGTCTTCCAATCACTGGCACTATAAAGCATTACACTAAGCACTACGTTACTGTGCTGCCACTGTTTGTTTGTTTTCCTATTTATTTTCATGTTTCTTGTAATCTATAGTAATTTTTTATGTATTCATAGAACTCTATAGCACATTACAGGCCCTTCAGCCCACAATGTTATGCTGTCCATGTAACCTACTCTAGAAACTGCCTAGAATTACCCTACTTCATGACCCTTTATTTTTCTAAACTCTATCCGCCTCTACCACGGTCACTAGCAGTGTATTCCACACACCCGCCACTCTCTGTATAAAAAGTTTACCCTTTGTACCTACTTCCAAGCATCTTAAAACTATGCACCCTCGTGTTAGCCACTTCAGCCCTGGGGAAAAGCCTCTGGCTATCCACAAAATCAATGCCTCTCATCATTTACCTTTATCAGGTCACCTCTCATCCTCCTTCGCTCCAAGAAGAAAAGGCCAAGTTCACTCAACCTCTTCTCATAAAGCACACTCTCCATATCCAGGCAACATCCTTGTAAATCTCCCCTGCACTCTCTCTGTAGTATCACTATCGCACTGTACTGTTGCTGCAAACAACAAATATCATGACCCTCGTCAGTGGTAATACGCCTGATTCTGATTCTATACCTGGTGGACGAACAGCAGCTTGACTGCCCTTAGATGTGACATCATTGCTGTCATCTCATTGCTACCATCAAGGAGGAGATACAGGAGCTTGAAGACACGCAGTCAATATTTCAGGAACAGCTCCTGCCCCTCTGCCATCAGATTTCTGAACGGACAATGAACCCAAGAACACTACCTCACTATTTTTGCTCTCTTTTTTGTTCTACTTATTTCTTTTTATTTTCTAATATATATTTCTAATTATAATTTATAGGTTTATAAAAAAATGTATTGCACTGGCTATTGCAAAACAACAGATTTCATGGCACACATCAATGATATTAAACCTGATTCCCGGGATTGTTCGAGATTCTGCTCTCTGACACCTCATTCAAACCCTGCACTTGAGCACGACACAGCCAGTGCCTGTCTCCTTCCGAATGCAGGCAGCAGGAAGCTTACAGATACACAGCTGGGCTCTGAGTATCTGCGGTGAGGCAGAGCGTTGACTGGCTCTCAAGAGCTTACTGATAAAAGCTGTCCGCACACAGGCCTGCGTCAGGTAGTCAGAGTCCAGCACAGAACAGCTTCTGCAGTTGATCTGACAGAGTGTCGACAGAGGCAATATGTGAAGCTCTCCAAGGACTAATTATGTCTGCTGTACCAGCCTGAGAATGAGATGTCACAGATGGCGAGTGTGCATGTGTGATCATGAGATAGAGAGCAGGGCTAAGTCTGGTCTATGTACATTTGAACATTTAGTCTGGGTGTTTAACTAGCTGTACTGAAGAGGGTAGCTGTCCAGAGGAGTTATATTTACAAAGAGCATTCAACAGATACTTTACGTACCTCTCTTGTGTTTCTTCTCCTGTGCTGCCTTCAGCCCGGCTAAACAGGGATGTTAAGGGTCTTTCTGCTCAAATCCCTCCAGTGCTCTCCATCACTTACATCTTCCTCCAGCAATGTAACCCTCCAAGATCTTTGTATCTGGTCTGTGGCATTTCCTTGAATTCCTTTGCTCTACCAGTGACGCTGTGTCTTTGGATGATTAGGCCCAAAGTTTTGAAATTCTGTCCTGCAGCTTGCTATCCCATTTCCTTCAAAATGCTTCTTAAAATCACCTCTGTGACCAAGCTAACCAAGAAGTTACTCATGCAGACTGGCTGCAATTCCCACCGCTATCGGTAAGGAGTTTATACGTTACCCTGTCACCACGTGGGTTTCCTCCAGGTGCTCTGGTTTCCTCCCACAGTCCAAAGACGTACCAGTTGGTAGTAATTGGTCATTGCAAACTGTCCGGCGACTAGGCCAGGATTAAATCAGTGGTGGATGGGTGGCACGGCTCAGAAGGTCAGAAGGGCCAGTTCCATGCTGGGTCTCAATAAATAAATAAAAACAATTTGGAAAGATCCCAGGAAGCTGCCTGGTGTAATGTGTTACAAATCATCCCAAGAAGCTTGCAGAATCTGCTAACCGTAGGGTAGGTGTCCGAGAGCGAGTGGTGTGAGCTTTCGGATGTAAAAGCCTGAAAGCAACTATTGCCAGGCTGAAGGATAGCTTCCACCGACTGTTATCAAACTCTTGAGTGGGCCACTTGTTCAATAAGGTGGACTCAGCCTCACAATCTACATCATTATGACCTGGCACTTTATTACCTACCTGCACTGCACTTTGTTGGGAGAGTTTACTTTGTTGTAGCCCAATGCACTGTGCAATGATTTGATCTGTATGAACAGAATGCTATCTAAGCTTCTCACTATATCTTGGTATGTGACAATATTAAGACCATAAGACCATAATATAGGAGCAGAATTAGGTCATTTGGCCCAATGAGTTGGCTCTGCCATTTCATCATGGCTGATCCAATTTTCCTCTCACCCCCAGTCTCCTGCTTTCTCCCCTTATACCTTCATGCCCTGACCAATCAAGAACCTATCAACCTCTGCTTAAATATATATAAAAACTTGGCCTCCACAGCTGCCTGTGGCAAAGAATTGCACAAATCCATCACTCTCTGGCTAGACAAATTCCTCCTCATATCTGTTCTAAAAAGATGCCTTTTTATTCTGAGGCTGTGTCCTCTGGTCTTGGACCCTCCCAGCATAGGAAACTTCCTCTCCACAACCACTCTATCAACATTCAATAGGTTTCAATAAGGTCACCTCTTCTAAATTCTCGTGAATACAGGCCCAGAATCACCAAACACTCTTCATATGACAAGCCATTCAATCCTAGAATAATTTTCATGAACCTCCTTTGAACCCTCTCCAGTTTCAGCACATCCTTTCTAAGATAATAGGCCCAAAACTGCTCACAGTACTCCAAGTGAGGCCTCACCAGTGCTTTATAAAGCCTCAACATTACATTCTTGCTTTTATATTCTAGTCCTCTTGAAACGAATGCTAACATCACATTTGCCTTCCTCACCACAGACTCAACCTGCAAATTGACCTTCAGGGAATCCTGCACAAGGACTCCCAAGTCCCTTTGCACCTTAGTTTTTTTGTATTTTCTCTCCATTTAGAAAATAAAAACCCTTTCACTTCTTCTACCAAAAGGCATGACCATACACTTTCTGACAGTGTATTCCATCTTCCATTTCTTTGCCCATTCTCCTAATCTGTGTAAGTCCTTCTGTAGGCTCTCTATTTCCTCAAAACATGCCCCTCTACCTTCAAATTGTCTGCAAACTTTGCAACAAAGCCATCAATTCTCTCATCCACATTATTGACATAAAATGTGAAAAGAACCTGTCCCAACACAAACCCCTGTGGAACACCACTATTCACCAGCAGCCAACCAGAATCAGTTTCTATTATTCCCACTCTTTGCCTCCTGCCATCAGCCACTGCTTTATCCAGGCTAGAAAATACCACGGGAGTGTAACTTGTTAAGCAGCCTCATGTGTGGCACCTTATTAAAAGCCTTCTGAAATTCAAAGTAGACAACATCAACCAATTCTTCTTTGTTCATTCTGCTTGTTATTTCTTCAAAGAATTCCAGCAGATTTGTCAGGCAAGATATGTCCTTGAAGAAACCATGCTCACTATTGCTTTTTTATCATGTGCTTCCAAGTACCCTGAGACCTCATCCTTAATAATCGACACCTAAATCTTCCCACCCACTGAAGTCAGACTAACTGGTCTGTAGTTTCCTTCCTTCTACCCTTCTCCTTTCTTAGAGTAGAGTGATATTTGCGATTTTCCAGTCTTCCAGAACAATTCCAGAATCCACTGATTCTTGAAAGATCTTTACTAATGCCTACACAATCTCTTCAGACACCTCTTTCAGAACCCTAACATGTATACCATCTGATATATAAGGTGACTTATCTACTTTCAGACCTTTCAATTTCCCAAGGATCTTCTCTTTAGTTATGTTCACCGCACTCTGTTCATGACCCCTGACACTTGGAGCTTCCACCATACTGCTAATGCCTTCCACAATGAACAATGACACAAAATATTTAATCAGTTCATCTGCCATTTCTTCTCCTCTAATTACTACCTCTCCAGCATTGTTTTCCAGTGGTCCAATATTCATTCTCATCTCTTTTTTACACTTCATGCATCTGAAGAAACTTTTGGTATCCTCTTTAATATTATTGGCTAGCTTAGTTTTGTATTCTATCTTTACCTTCTTCATGACTTTTTAGTTACCTTCTGTTGGGTTTTAAAAGCTTTCCAATCCTTTAACTTCCCACTAATTTTTGCTCTATTATATGCCTTCTCTTTGCATGTTACGTTGGCTTTGACTTCTGTTGTTAGCCACAGGTTGCATCATCTTTCCTTTTGAATACTTCTTCCTCTTTGGGATGTATATATTCTGTGCCTTCTGAATTCCAGACATTTTTGCTCTGCCATCATCCCTGCCAGTGTTCTTTTCCAATCAATTCTGGCCAACTCTTCTCTCATGCCTCTGTAATTCCCTTCACTCCACTATAATACTGATACATCCAACTTTAGCTTCTCCTTCTCAAATTTCAGGAAGAATTCGACCATATTATGATCACTTTCCCCTTTTACCTTAAACTCTCTAATCAATTCTGGTTCATTGCACAATACCCACTCCAGAATAGCTGATCCCCTAGTGGGCATAGACATGAGCTGCTCTAAAAATCCATCTCGAAGGCACTCTAGAAATTCCCCCTCCTGGAATCCAGCACCAAAATGATTTTCCCATCTACAATATCTGCATACTGGAATCCCCCATAACTATTGTAACATTGCCTTTTTGGCATGCATTTTCTATCTCCTGGTGTAATCTCCTTAATATTGTTTGGGGGACTGTACCCTTGCAGGGTCTTTTTACCCTTGCAGTTCCTTAGCTCTATCCACAAAGATTCAACACCTTCTGACCCTAACTAATCATAAACTAATGTCAATGTCAATATCAATAATATGTTGTGAGACATTGACAGAATGCAGAGCTGTGCTGAACAATGGCAGATAGAATTCAACCTGGAAAATTATGAAGTGATTCACTTCAGAAGATTAAATTTGAAGGCAGATTACAGGGTTAATAGCATGATTCTTGGCAGCATGGAGGGATCTATACTCGTGGGGTCCATGTCCATAGATCCCTCAAAGTTGGTGCACAAGTTTATAGGGTGAATAAGAAGGTGTATGTTGTGTTGGTCTTCATTAGCTGAGAGACTGAGATCAAGAGCTCAGGGTAATATAGCAGTTCTATAAAACATTGGTTAGACTACACTTGGAATATTGTGCCCATTTCTGGTCACTCATTGTACAAATGATGCAGAAGCTTTAGAAGGGATGCAGAGGAGATTCACCAGGATGCCGCCTGGTTTAGAGAGCATGTCTTGTGAAGATAAGTTGAATGAACTAGGACCTGTCTCCTAGTCAGGAAGGAGGATGAGAGGTTATTTGATAGAGTTGTACAAGATGATAAGAGGAATAGATCGAATGTATAGCCAGAGACTTTTTCCCAGGGCAGAAATAGTTAATACCAGGGGGCATAATTTTATAGTGATTGGAGGAAAGTATAGGAGGGGATATCAGATGTAAGTTCTTTACACAAAGACTGGTGAGTGCATGGTACACCCTGCCAGGGGTGGTGACAAAGGCAGATACATCAGGGACATTTAAGAACATCTTAGATAGACAAATAGATGAATAGCAAAATGAGGAGCTATGTAGGAGGGAAGGGTTGGATTGATATTAGAGTAGCTTAAAAGGTTGGCACAACATTGTGGGCTGAATGGTCTGTACCATACCATAGTGTTCTATCCTCTATGTTCAAAGACTAAATGGTTTTGTTACATTTTCTGCACTCAATGGATATGATCTCCACAGCGAGGGATCTTTGATCTGGAAGAATAACTCTTTTTCTCTTTCCACAGATGTCCCCTGCATTTCAATGCTTCCAATTCCTCCGGTACTGCCTGGTCTGTGCTCTCTGAACCAGAACCAAAGTGTTTCCTCCACTGCGAGGGAGGGAGAGCAGGTTGGAGATGAAAACAAATCAAAAAGCAAAGGGTTAGTCAGTGTCAAATGACAACATTAAAAACTGCACTCGACTACAGACCTGCACAGAACTACATAAAGTGCACAAAACATTGCAGGACAGTACAATAATTATATAAACAAGACAATAGGCACAGTAGAGGACCAATTACGTTATAATAATAGATGATGTAGATGTCAGTCTGGACTCTAGGTATTGAGGAGTCTGATGGCTTGGGGAAGAAACTGTTGGACAGTCTGGTCATGAGAGCCCGAATGCTTTGGTACCTTTTGCCAGACGGCAGGAGGGAGAAGAGTTTGCGTGAGGGGTGCGTGGGGTCCTTCACAATACCGGTAGCTTTGCGGGTACAGCGTGTGGTGTAAATATCTGTAATAGTGGGAAGAGAGACCCCGATGATCTTCTCAGCTGACCTCACTATTCGCTGCAGATTCTTACGATCCAAGATGGTGCAATTCCGGAACCAGGTAGTGATGCAGCTGCTCAGGATGCTGTCGATACATCCGCTGTAGAATGTCACCAACCCTAATTGAAGGCTCATACAACAGCAGTCTATATTTATATAGCACCTTCAACATAGTAAAACAGCAACAGGTATTTCACAGGAATGTTGCCAAATAAAATTTGGCACCGAGCCAAATAAGGAGATGCTAACGTTAATATGCAATAGTTTCATCAAAGAGTGAAGCTTCAAGAAAGGTCGAAGGTGGAATCGGGAGACAGTGAGATGCTGAAATTTAAGAATTTCAAAGCTCAGGACTCCAACGACTGGGACGCCAAGTCAAGCAATGAATGGTCAAAATCCCAGGAATGGAAAGAGGCAGATGCAAGGAGAATGCAACAGGATCCCACCCCCTCTCTGATCCCTTTGTCTTTGGGCATTTACACAATTCCAATGAAACACAGCATCGGCTTGAGGGGCAGTATCTCATTTCCCTCATAGATACTCATCAGCCTTCACAGTTCCATTTTGAATCTTACAATGCCAGCTTCAATGCAGAGCAGGTGCGATGGGCCAAATGGCCTAATTCTTCTGTATCTTATGATCTTATGATTACCGTCTTTCCAGTCTGTGTTAGAACTGTCTATGTCTTTTGTAGGGTTTGTCAGCAGGGTTTCAGCCCAAAACGTCGACTGTACTCTTTTCCTAGACACTGCCGGCCTGCTGAGTTCCTCCAGCACTTTGTTTGTGTTGCTTGGATTTCCAGAATCTGCGGATTTTCTCTGGTTTCTGTTGGAAATGAGGTGGGTTGATGTTTTGTGCTGATGACCTCACAATCTGGGGTCGCTGGTTTATTCCGTTTCCTAAATTTTCCGCTCGGTAGATGCCGCCTGACTTCCCAACTGTTCCCAGCATTTTCTCTTTTTGTTTCAGATTTCAAGGTCTTTTCAAGACCTGGAAAGTTCTGATTTAACTCAGTTTTTGTCTCACCACAGATGCCTCTTGACCTGCTGGGTTTTCCCAGCATTGTTCTTTTATTTTGAGGTTTCCAGCAAATTCTATGCTCTGTATTTTACAGTTGCAGCAGTTTTTTTCTTTCTCCCTCTAGATCCAGATCAGAATCAGGTTTAATATCACCGGCATACGTTGCAAAATTTGTTAACTTTGTGACAGTAGTACCATTAGTGCATGGAATGGGCTGCTGGTGATGGTGGTGGAGGCGGATACGATAGGGTCTTTTAAGAGACTCCTGGATAGGTACATGGAGCTTAGAAAAATAGAGGGCTATGGGTATCCCGAGATAATTTCTAAAGTAAGTACATGTTTGACAAAGCATCATGGGCCAAAAGGCTTGTATTGTGCTGTAGCTTTTCTATGTTCCAAGTACCATGCAATACATAATAATAGAGAAAAAGAACTGCGACTGGACAGCGTCAGCGTTGTGCAGAGCAGCTTCCAGAGCATTGGCCGTCTCGATCACTGAGCATAAGGTAAGATCGCCTTTATACAGGGGCCTACGGGAGGAGCCACAGGAGCAGTCAGCAGGGGGCGTGTCCAGACAGGCACACGTAGTCACCACATTCACCCCCCCTTTGTTTAAGAGTCCCCATGTGGCGAAGTTTCTTACAGGTCAAGTCTATTAGGTGGTTGAATCTGTCGCTGCGATCTACGTAGCACCGGCTGTGATTGCACAGATGCCGGCGACATTGGTGATTGCACAGGAGATGGAGGTTGTGCTGGTTCCAGCCCACTAGGCGCCAGTGATCCCTCACACATGTGCCTGGTATATATGCGTACGAAACGCCCGGTATATAAGTGTCGTGAGCAGTCTGTGTAGGGCCTGGTGAGCACGGTGTCACCTCAGGTACAGGGTTCATAGTTACCGGAGAGTGTTCAGGGTAGTGGTCTGCTGCATCTGCGGGCGTCATGTCGCGGATGGAGACCGTGTCCTCCCGCCCATCAGGTAAGACCACGTAGGCATACTGGGGGTTCGCATGTAGAAGGTGAACCCTATCGAACAGCGAGGAGTATTTATTACTCCTCACATGTTTCCAGAGCAGCACTGGCCCTGGGGACGTCAGCCAAATTGGTAGGGTGGTCCCAGTGACAGACTTCCTGGGAAAATAGAATAGGCGTTCGTGAGGGGTGGCATTGGTGGATGTACATAACAGAGAGCGGATAGAGTGGAGTGCCTCAGGGAGGACCTCCTGCCATCGACAGACCGGCAACCCTTTTGACTTAAGGGCTAAAAGTGTGGCCTTCCATACCGTGGCATTCTCCCGCTCCACCTGTCCATTACCCCGGGGATTATAACTCGTGGTCCGACTAGTAGCAATGCCCCTAGCCAGCAGGTACTGGTGCAGCTCGTCACTCATAAAGGAGGACCCTCTATCACTGTGGATATAGCAGGGATACCCGAACAGAGTGAAGAGTTGGCACAGGGCTTTTATGACGGACATGGCAGTGGTGTCGGGGCAGAGAATGGCAAAGGGGAACCGTGAGTACTCGTCGATAACATTGAGAAAATAGAAATTGCGGTCAGTGGAGGGAAGGGGGCCCTTAAAGTCAACACTCAGTCGCTCAAAAGGGCGGGTGGCCTTGACAAGTTGCGCTGTGTCAGGACGGTAGAAGTACGGTTTGCACTCAGCGCAAATTTGGCAGTCCCTGGTCATCGTGCTGATGTCCTCCAGGGAATACGGCAGGTTCCGGGCTTTCACAAAATGGTAAAATCGGGTGACCCCTGGATGGCAAAGTTGTGCATGAAGGGCGTACAGCTGGTCGAGCTGTGTGCTAGCACACATACCCCGGGATAGGACATCAGGGGGCTCATTGAGTCTGCCAGGCCGGTACAGGATATCATACTTGTAGGTAGAGAGTTCTATTCTCCACCGCAAAATCTTATCATTTTTGATTTTGCCCCACTGTTGGTTGCTGAACATGAACACAACTGAGCACTGGTCGGTCAGCAAGGTGAACCTTTTGCCAGCGAGATAGTGCCTCCAGTGCCTAACAGCCTCCACTATGGCCTGGGCTTCTTCCTCCACCACGGAGTGCCGAATTTCAGAGCCTTGGAGGGTACGAGAAAAGAATGCTACTGGCCTGCCTTCCTGATTGAGGGTAGCAGCCAGAGCAAAATCGGAGGCATCACACTCCACTTGGAAGGGAATGGTCTCGTCCACCGCAGGCATCGTAGCTTTGGCAATGTCCTCTTTAATGCAGCTGAAGGCCGCGCAGGCCTCAGCAGAGAGGGGAAAAGTGGTAGACTTGACCAGGGGGCGGGCCTTGTCTGCGTAATGGGGGACCCATTGGGCATAATAGGAAAAAAAACCCAGGCACCGTCTGAGGGCTTTGAGAGTGGTGGGAAGAGGGAGTTCTTACAGGGGGCGCATGTGGTTGGGATCAGGGCCAATGACCCCGTTTTCCACGACATACCCAAGGATAGCAAGACGGGTGGTTCCGAACACACACTTGTCCCTGTTATAAGTAAGGTTCAGAGCTTCGGCCACTTGGAGAAATCATTGGAGGTTGGCGTTGTGATCTGGCCAGTCGTGACCACAAATGGTGATGTTATCCAGATAGGGAAATGTGGCCTTCAGTTGGTACTGGTCCACTATCCGGTCCATTTCCATCTGGAAGACAGAGACACCATTCGTGACACCGAAGGGGATGCGCAGGAAGTGATAGAGCCTGCCACCCGTCTCGAAGGCGGTGTAGGGGCGGTCCTCTGGGCGGATGGGGAGCTGGTGATAAGCAGATTTCAGATCTATTGTCGAGTACACCTTGTACTGAGCTATCTGGTTGACCATATCCGCGATGCGGGGTAGGGGGTACGCGTCAAGCTGCGTGAACCTATTGATGGTTTGACTATAGTCCACCACCATCCTATTTTTCTGCCCAGTCCGAACAACAACCACCTGGGCCCTCCAAGGGCTTGTGCTTGGCTCAATGATCCCCTCCCTGAGCAGCCGCTGCACCTCTGACTGAATGAAGGCCCTGTCCCCCACGCTGTACCTCCTGCTTTTAGTTGCCACAGGTTTACAGTCGGGGGTCAGGTTGGCGAACAGCGGTGGGGGAGGGACCTTGAGGGTGGAGAGACTGCAAGTGGTGTCGGTAGCGCAGCTGTCGGCATGGTGCTGGATGGGATGTGTGGGCCCGTGTGTGTGTGTGGTCAGTAGTGATGAAGTCCCACAAAACTGAGGATGCTGGACAGTGAGTGGTGGGAGGGGCCTGTCATATACCATAGTCACACTTTCGAGATGGCTCTGGAAGTCCAGCCCCAATAGCACAGGTGCGCACAGTTTAGACATGACCAGTAGCGCAAAGTTCCGATATTCTGTGCCTTGCACCACCAACGTCGCTACACAACCCGCCTGGATGTCTGCGGAATGCGACCCAGAAGCCAAATTGATCCTCCGACTTACCGGCCGTGTTGCGAGTCCGCAGCGTTGCACTGTGTCCGGGTGAATAAAACTCTCAGTGTTGCCCGTGTCAAACAGGCATCTAGTCCTGTGCCCCTCCACCAGGATGTCCATCATGGACCTTGCAAGCTGGTGTGGGGCGCTTTGGTCGAGGGTTACAGTGGCCAGAGTTGAGCCGTCGGGGTACCCAGTAAGCATCGGAGGGCCGGGGGCGGGGCATGCTGACGCCGACAAAGATGGCCGCTCACATCCGGGGTACACGGTAAGCATCGGAGGGTCGGGGGCGGGGCATGCTGACGCCAACAAAGATGGCTGCCCACATCCGGGCACGCAAGATGGCGGCCCCCATGTCTCACCCGCAGCACTGCACTCTGCTCGTAGTTTAGACTTACAGACCTTGGCGAAATGGCCTCGCTTTCCGCAGCTGGAGCAGGTCGCTTCTCGCGCTGGGCAGCGTTTTTGGGGGTGCTTTTGAGTCCACAGAAATAACAAAGCACGGGCTTCTGATGGGCCGCAGCCGTGGTCGGGTTCGGGGAGCTCGTGGAATCGCGACTGGCAGTGGCATTGGCGAATTCGCTCCTGGGAGCCGGCGGTGGCAGGGTCTGAGGTGTCCATGGAACCGGCGGGGAATCGCACAACTGGACAGCATCAGCGTTGTGCAGAGCAGCTTCCAGAGCGTTGGCCGTCTCGATCGCCGAGCGTAAGGTAAGATTGGCTTTTTCCAGCAGCCGCTGGCGCACTTACACTGACCTCAGTCCCGTCACAAAGGCGTCTCGTACTAGCAGCTCCGCATGCTGTTCTGCCGCGAGCGTCTTGCAGTCGCAAGTTCGGACGAGTGTCTGTAGTGTTCGGAGAAACTCAGTGCACAATTCGCCAGGCCGCTGTTGCCGGGTAGCTAAACAATGTCTTGCGTAGACGGTGTTCACCGGCCGCAGGTACTGTCTTTTGAGGGTGTCCAGTGCCCCATCGTAGGTCGGCAGGTCCCGGATAATGGAATAAACTTTTGGGGTGACCCTCGAGAGGAGAATTCTGTGCATAACGGCAGGGTCAGTCGCACGAATCTCCTCCAAGTATGATTGGAAGCATGCAAGCCAGAGTTCAAAAGCAAGAACTGCTTCAGGGTCTTGAGGGTCCAAATCCAACCTTTCCGGACGTAAAACGGTTTCCATGTTTTAAAACTTTCAGTCAATAAAATTGATGCACCATCAATAACTCTCTCTGAGACGTAAGACGAGATATCAGCTTTTATTGACTGGAAGAAGGAACAAGCAGTGAGTGACCATCATACTACATCCTGGAGACTGAGGCCAAGCAGTAAGTATATATATCAAATAGTTAAATTAAATAATTTGTACAAAAAAATAGAAATAAAAAGGTAGGGATGTAGTGTTCATGAGTTCAATATCCATTCAGAAATTGGGTGGCAGAGGGGAAGAAGCTATTCCTGAATCACTGAGTGCCTTCTGGCTTCTGTACCTCCTTCCTGATGGTCGCAATGAGAAGAGGGGCACGTCTTGTGTGATTAACACTTCCTTCAAACAGACTAACTGCCGAGCCATCAGCATCCTTATGATTATTTCCAATATATGTTATCCAGCTTTACTTGGTTTCCATATTTTCATAAACATCCACCTTATGGTCTCCACCCCTCTCTCTTCTGTTCAAATTTTAGCAAGCCTGTCTTTAAATTTTCCCTGTTCTGATGGAAGACCATTGACTTAAGACATGAGCACTGCCGTCCTTTCAACAAGCGCTAATTGGCTTTCTAAATAATTCCAGCTCTTTCTATTTGAGGAGCCTTCTACTTGTGGTTGGGGGTGAGCCAAATTAGTGATCTAAGATGATCAAATTAGGAAAATTCAGGAGAAATTTCTTGTTTCAGATATTTATCTGGCTGATAGAGTCAGTGCTTAAAATGAATATCAAGTGAAGTGAAGTCAAGTCAAGTCAACTTTTATTGTCATTTCGACCATAACTGCTGGTACAGTGCATAGTAAAAATGAGACAATGTTTTTCAGGACCATGGTTCACATGACACAGTACAAAAAACTAGACTGAACTACGTAATAAAAAAACATAGAGAAAGCTATACTAGACTACAGACCTACACTGGACTGCATAAAGTGCACAAAACAGTGCAGGTATTACAATAAATAATAAACAGGACAGTAGGGCAAGTTGTCAGTCCAGACTTCGGGTATTGAGGAGTCTGATAGCTTGGGGGAAGAAACTGTTACATAGTCTGGTTGTAAGAGCCCGAATGCTTTGGAGCCTTTTACCAGATGGCAGGAGGGAGAAGAGATTGTATGAGGGATGCATGGGGTCCTTCATAATGCTGTTTCCTTTGCGGATGCAGCGTGTAGTGTAAATGTCCATGATGGCAGGAAGAGAGACCCTGATGATCTTCTCAGCTGACCTCACTATCCGCTGCAGGGTCTTGTGATCCAAGACGGTGCAATTTCCGAACCAGGCAGAGATGCAGCTACTCAGGATGCTCTCAATACAACCCCTGTAGAATGTGATGAGGATGGGGGGTGGGAGATGGACTTACCTCAGCCTTCGCAAAATGTAGAGACGCTGCTGGGCTTTCTTTGCTATGGAGCTGGTGTTGAGGGACCAGGTGAGATTCCCCGTCAGGTGAACACCAAGAAATTTGGTGCTCTTTACGATCTCTACCAAGGAGCCGTCGATGTTCAGCGGAGAGTGTTCGCTCCATGCCCTCCTGAAGTCAACAACCATCTTTTTTGTTTTGTTCACAGTAAGAGACAGGTTGTTGGCTCTGCACCAGTCTATTAGCCCCTGCACCTCCTCTCTGTAAGCTGACTCGTCGTTCTTGCTGATGAGACCCACCACGGTCGTGTCATCGGTGAACTTGATGATATGGTTCGAGCTGTGTGTTGCAGCACAGTCGTGGGTCAGCAGAGTGAACAGCAGTGGACTGAGCACGCAGCCCTGGGGAGTACCCGTGCTCAGTGTGATGGTGTTGGAGATGCTGCTCCCGATCTGGACTGACTGAGGTCTCCCAGTCAGGAAGTCTAGGATCCAGTTGCAGAGGGAGGTGTTCAGGCCCAGTAGGCTCAGCTTTCCAATCAGTTTCTGAGGGATGATTGTGTTGAATGCTGAACTAAAGTCTATGAACAGCATCCGAATGTATGTGTCTTTTTTGTCCAGGTGGGTTAGGACCAGGTGGAGGGTGGTGGCAATGGCGTCATCTGTTGAGCGGTTGGGACGGTACGCAAACTGCAGGAGGTCCAGTGAGGGGGGCAGCAGGGTCTTGATGTGCCTCATGACAAGCCTCTCGAAACACTTCATGATGATGGATGTGAGTGCAACGGAACAGTAGTCATTTAGGCAGGACACTGAAGACTTCTTCGGGATGGGGACGATGGTGGCGGCCTTGAAGCACTTTGGAATGGTGGCGCTGCTCAGGGAGATGTGGAAGATGTCAGTGAGAACATCTGCTAACTGGTCTGCACATCCTCTGAGCACTCTACCAGGGATGTTGTCTGGTCCAGCAGCCTTCCGTGGGTTGACCCTGCACAGGGTTCTTCTCATGTTAGCCATGGAGAGACACAGCACCTGGTCATTCGCAGGAGGGGTGGACCTCCTCGCCGCCACATCATTTTCTGCCTCAAACCGGGCGTAGAAGTTATTCAGCGCATTTGGGAGGGAGGCATCACCTGCACAGTCAGGTGATGTTGTCTTGTAATTGATGATGTCCTGGATGCCCTTCCACATGCGCCGCGTGTCGCCGCTGTCCTGGAAGTGACTGTGGATTAGCTGGGCGTGTGCATGCTTTTCCCCTCTGATGGCTCGGGACAGTTTGGCCCTTGCTGTTGTTAAAGCTGCCTTGTCGCCTGTTCTGAAGGCGGAGTCGCGGGACCTCAGCAGCACAGGCTCCTCTGCGGTCATCCATGGCTTCTGGTTGGCAAGTATAGTGATGGACTTGGACAGAGTAACATCATCAATGCACTTGCTGATGTAGCTGGTCACTGATGCTGTGTACTCCTCTAAGTTGGTAGAGTCGCCATCGGCTGCAGCCTCCCTGAACATGTATCAGTCAGTGTGCTCAAAGCAGACTTGAAGAGCAGAGATGGCTCCTGCTGGTCAGGTTTTCACCTGCTTCTGAACTGGTCTGGAGCGCCTGACCAGTGGTCTGTATGCTGGGATTAGCATAACAGAGATGTGGTCTGAGTATCCGAGGTGGGGGCAGGGCTCTGCCCGGTACGCGCCGGGAATGTTTGTGTAAACCAGGTCCAATGCATTCTCCCCACTCATTGCAAAGTCCACATACTGATGGAATTTGGGGAGCACTGACTTAAGCTTCGCGTGGTTAAAATCACCGGCGACAATAAACAGACCATCAAGATGTACGTTCTGCAGTTCGCTAATAGCCCCGTACAGTTCACAGAGTGCCTCCTTAGCATTAGCGCTGGGGGGAATGTAAACACTGAATATAAGGACAGAGGTGAATTCCCGTGGCAAATAAAATGGTCTGCATCGAACTGCCGCAAACTCCACTAGCAATGAGCAGTGTCTGGAAAGCAGCACAGAGTTCTTACACCATTCCGTGTCGATATAAACACAGATACCGCCACCGCGAGTCTTACCGGAGACAGCTGCATCTCTGTCCGAACGAAGCATCTCTGCCCGTCTAGCTGGATGGCAGCGTCCGAAATCCCATCAGTGAGCCATGTCTCTGTGAAGACATACGCGGAGCAAACTCTGTACTCCCACCGAGTGTTACGTTGGAGTCGGATGTAGTCCATTTTATTGTCCAGGGAGCGGACATTGGAGAGCAGATTGGACGGGAGAGCCGGCCGGCTAGGGTTTGCTTTTAGCCTGGCACAGACCCCTGCCCATTCGCCTCGCTTCTGCTTCCTCGCACATCACTTTCGACGTCTCTATCTCCATCTCCGGCTCCCAACATCAGGCAAGTCCGAGGATTGTAGGCCTGTCCCCCTCAGCAAGCCGACGTCGCATAATTCAGACAGCAGATCTTTGTGGAGGTTTGTTTTTGGGCGATCTCTGTATTGTAGTAGTGTCTGGCGATGGTAGATAGCCGCTCTGTTATCCATGTGCCCTAATCGATAATTGTGCATCAAACTTTAAATAGAAAATTAAATTAAAGTAACACCATGTCTGAATGACTGCTGCTGCTGTTCCACACCGCCTCATGGGCGATATTATTGATATATTGAAGGGTTGGCTGGATGAACGCAAGGAATTGAGGAGCAAAGGCAAGCATGGACATGGTACCAGAGGCTGAAGATATGATAATTCAGAAACAGGTCCCTCCATCAGATTTCTGCATGGTCCATGAAACATGAACCATGAACGTTGACTTGTCACTCATTTTTTTTTGCACTTTCTTCCCCTCGACAATCAGATTTCTGAATGGACAATGGTCACTACCTCACAATTTTTTTCCTTTTTCTGTTCTCCTTTTGCACTACTTATCTAATTTCATTTTATACATGTATTTCTTTTTTGTAATTTATAGTTTTTTTTGTTATTACGTATGGTGATGTACTGCTGCCGCAAAACAACAAATTTCACGGCATATGTGACATAATGCGACATATTGAAAGTGATGCTGGTTCTAACTGATTTAGTTTTTAATTTATAATTATTTGTAATTACTTTGTGCCATACTGCTGCTGCAAAAAACTATTTTCATGCCATAATGATCATAATAAGCCTGAGTCAGCTTCTGATGGAGGGAGGGAGGGAATGAGCATTAGCAGAGGCCAGTCAGCATGGATGGATTTTCTTCGCAGTAAATCCAACAACCTGACAAATTAGCCATTGAAATTAACATTCTGTCTGTATGGAAAGCTCTAACTAATTGCCTTTGTTTTGCAGGAGATAATTCACTGTCTAGTAGAGGAAAGGTTGTGGAGGGGAAGTTCTAAATTCGATGCCCCCACGCCACCCTAACTTTTCAGTGCTTGCTCTCGCTACTGCCAGCGAGATTGTTAAATAAACAAATGTGTAACTTTACCTATCACTTGGGGCCTTGCCAATGTTTTTTTTGGGTTCAAGGAGCAAAATTGTGGCCGAGCATGTGGTCAGTTGAATATAGCATGCTTTTCTTTTGGGCAAGAGAAGGAAAATAATTTTTAGAGGAAACTTAGATTACTCAGCTGAAGAACTCCTAAGAAGTCAAACAAGCATTAACACACATCTTTTTTGGCGGAGCAAATTGCACAAGCTGAGAGGTACCATTCAGGGCAGTTTAGGTAATTTAAGTAATTGTAGCTTTCTCCAAAATGAAAAAATCTATTGCGAGCACCAGGCAATTTGCTAATTTCGGATAATAATCTGTCCCTAACACAACAATGCAAGTCCTCATTTTGCCCTTGCCCTCAGGCACCTTACAAAGACATGATGGATTGAGTTATTAACAAATCTATTCAAGGCAAACTTGTCAAAAGTGCCAGCCAGAGGATAGAGGCAGAGCATCAGACACAAGACTCTCGTAAGTATTAAACCAAAGCAGAATTTCAAGTATAGAATCCACACAAAGATGGGACCGAAACAGAGACCAAATGACTTGCTAGATGGACTCTCAAATTAAGAAGAATGTTCTAAAAAGCATGTGAGCCTTTGTAAATGGAGACAAAGGATATGTGGGGCGGCACTGTCGCACAACGGTTAGCGTAGCACTATTACACTGCCACTTTTAAGGTTGGAGTTCAACAGAAGCAATCTCCATGGCTCTTCACAAGGCCTTAGACCACCTGGACAATACAAACACCTACGTCAGGATGCTGTTCCTCGACTATAGCTCGGCATTTAACACCATCATTCCCACAATCCTGACTGATAAGTTACAGAACCTGGTCCTCTTACCTTCCTCTGCAATTGGATCCTTGACTTCCTAACTGGAAGATCACAATCCATGTGGATTGGTGATAATACCTCCTCCTCGCTGACTATCACCACTGGTGCACCTCAGGAGTTTGTGCTTAGCCCACTGCTCTACTCTCTATACTGTATACACATGACTGTGTGGTTAGGCATAGCTCAAACACCATCTATAAATTTGCTTATGATACAACCATGTTGGTAAAATCTCAGATGGAGATAAGAGGGTGTACAGGAGTGAGATATGCCAACTAGTGGAGTGGTGCCACAGCAGCAACCTGGCATTCAACGTCAGTAAGACGAAAGAGCTGATTATGGACTTCAGGAAGAATAAGATGAAGGAACACATACCAATCCTCATAGAGGGATCAGAAGTGGAGAGAGTGAGCAGTTTCAAGTTCCTGAGTGTCAAGATCTCTGAGGACCTAACCTGGTCCCAACATATTGATGCAGCTATAAAGAAGGCAAGACAGCAACTATACTTCATTAGGAGTTTGAAGGGATTTGGTATGTCAACAAAAACACTCAAAAGTTTCTATAGATGTACCGTGAAGAGCATTCTGACAGACTGCATCACTGTCTGGTATGGGAGTGGGCTATTGCAGGGAATCGTAAATCTAGTCAGTTCCATCTTGGGCAACAGCCTACAAAGTACCCAGGACATCTTCAGGGAGCGGTGTCTCAGAAAGGCAGCGTCCATCATTCAGGACCTCCAGCACCCAAGGCATGTCCTTTTCTCAGTGTTCCCTTCAGGAAGGAGGTACAGAAGCCTGAAGGCACACACTCAGCGATTCCGGAACAGCTTCTTCCCCTCTGCCATCCAATTCCTAAATGGACATTGAACCTGTGAACACTACCTTACTTCTTTAATATATATTAGTTCTGGTTTTGCAGATTTTTAATCTATTCAATATACGTATACTGTAATTGATTTACTTATTTTTTATTAATTTTATTTTCTTCTATATTATGTATTGCATTGAACTGTTGCTGCTAAGTTAACAAATTTCACGACACATGCCGATGATGATAAACCCGATTCTGAGTTTGATTCCCACTTCTGCCTGTAAGGAGTTTGTATGGTCTCCCTGCAAAAATGTGGATTTCTCCTGGGGGGCTCCGGTTTCACCCCACATTCCCAGATATATAGGTGGAGTTAGTAAGTTGTGGGCATGCTATGTTGGCGCCTTATGCATGAGCTGCCCAGCACAATCCTCGCTGATTCGGTTTGTTTATATGTTTCGATGTACATGTGACAAATAAAGCCATCCTTTATCTTTATATAATCAAAGGCAACAGGATATTTATTTATTTTATTGACTGTTTGAGACACAGCATGAACTAGGCCCATCTGGCCTTTTCAGCCATGCCGCCCAGCAACCCAACAAAATTAATCCTAATCACGGGACAATTTACAATGACAATTAACCTACCAACTGATACATCTTTGGACTGTGGGAGAAATGCAGAGCACCCAGATGAAACCCATGTGGTCCAGAGGAAAGCGTACAGACTCCGTACAGGCAGTGGCGGGAAGTGAACCAAGGTCACCTACACCGTAGAGTGTTGTGCTAACCACTGTGCTTCCATACCAAGGTTTAGGTTTAGTTTCAACCTGACTAACATATCCAACCCAAGGGTATGCAGAAAAGTAGCTACTACTGTTTGCAGCTCCAGAATGCCACACATTGCCCTTTTCTCTCATCACCTCTCCTTGCCATTCAATAGTTTTACTGTGTCTGAATATTCCTGGTCAACATCCAGAAGTTCACCTGAACTGCCACATAAATGGTGCAGCAATAAAGACAGGATGTCTTGCCATAAATTATCTCTTCCTGATACCCCACTTGCTGCCATCTACCAGATACAAGTTAGGGCCTTGATTTAAGACTTTCCACTTAATTGGATGAGTGCAGCTTCAACAACACTGAGGAATCTCGAGGTTATCTTGGACAACCAATCCAATTGATCACCATCCAACCCACCACTTTAACCATTCATTCCTCACATTATCATACCCCCAGTGTGTTCCATCTACAAAATGCACTGCAGTCACTCACGTAGGCTACTCCAACAGTTCCTCTACAACCCATGACACCTACCTTCTAGGGTAACAGAGGCCAGAAAACACAAGGTAGTGTCACCTGCCACTTCCAGCTTTCCCTCAAAGAGACGTTGACAAGTTCAATGTTGCATTGTTCGCTGACCTTGGCAATTATCTTGCGGATGTTTCAACACAGGTCAAGGTGACATCCTCAGAGCTCATGTTTATACCGACCCCAATTCGCTTGCGTCAATCCTGATTGGCTACCCCTTCAGTTGACCTTTAAATTCTATTGGCTCACATTTCTTTGGTTCATTGGTTCTAAATGGTGTCTATTTCAATATACTTGTTTATGGAGTTATCAGAAGAGAACCTGCTTCATTAAGCAGGCACGAGAATTTTTAGAAGCGTGGTTCCCTTCTAATAACTCCATAAATAAACATATTGAAATAGATGCCATCTTCGAACCCCTAAGAGCCAAAGAAACAAGAGCAAATAGAAGTCAGAGGTCAACTGAAGAGGTAGCCAGTCAATAGACAATAGACAATAGGTGCAGAAGTAGACCATTCGTCCCCTCGAGTCTGCACCACCATTCTGAGATCATGGCTGATCAAGTCAGGACCGAGGCAAGCAAACGGAGGTGGGGCGGCTGTATAAACATGAGCGCTCTCAGAAATAAACACAACAACTGCTCACTGAGGATGTCTGCTTGACTGGTGATGAAACATTTGCAAGCTAATTGCCAAGCTAGGCGAACACCATAACGTCAAATGCCTCAACACGCACTATGAATATTCACCACCATCCTAAACATCGACAAGTAATTATTTCTTCTATTCAAGTCCTTCCTTCCTCATCACTGGGTTTAAAGCATGGAACTTGTGACCTAATAGCATGATGAGAGTGCCTTCACCAGAAGGACTGAAGCAATTCAAGAAGGCAGCTCACCATTATCTGCTTAGGACAAATTAGACATGGGCAATGAACAATGGCCATGTCATTGATGTCCGACATCCAATAAACAAATAAAAAGGGTAGTTCTATGCACCTTTCCTTACAAAAGGATGCCAGGAGAATTCCTTACAAAAATTCCTTTTCCTTGCAAAAGGATGCTTGGAGAATTATTAGAATGGTATCGAGGATGAAGGTTCTGCAGATCTTGAGAAGCTGGAGAAGCAGTGGATGTTCTTAGAACAGAGAAGAAGAGACTTAGTACTGGCAAACTGAGGAAAGCATGTGACAGAGTGAATAAGGAGAAATTGTTTCCAGAGGATAGAGATCTACTATTCTTGGCAAATGAGCCAGAGGTGAGATAGGAGAAATAGTTTAATGCTGCAAGTTACAATCTGGAATGCAATCCCTGAGAGAGTAGTTGCAGCAGATTCAACTGCTATTTTGAAAAAGGAATTTTATAAATATTTGAGGGAGAAAACATAATAACAGAGGAATTAATGGATTAAATTACTCTTTCCGGGAGCCAGGAAAGGCACAAAGGCCAAATGGCATTCTGTGCTGTTCTGTGTGTTAACACTGGCTTACTCTACTGCTTCCTAGTTCCAACTTTCTTCAGATTAGCTCAGAAAATCCCAATGTACTTCAAGTCAGGCATGTTGAAGTCCAAGCAGTACTGTGATCTGAGACAGCCATTGATATGCATTGCCATATTAGTGTGTAAGTAGGAAGGTTGAAATCCTGCTCAGAGATCTGATATCCAAAATCCAGACAGGTACACCTGCATGGTTGAAGGTATTGTCCTTCTCATAAGGCATAGAAGATAGTCTGTTAGTCAATAGACAATAGGTGCAGAAATAGACCATTCGGCCCTTCGAGCCTACACCACCATTTTGAGATCATGGCTGATCATCTACTATCAATACCCGGATCCTGCCTTGTCCCCATATCCCTTGATTCCCCTAACCATGATACCTATCTAGCTCCTACTTGAAAGCATCCAGAGAATTGACCTCCACTACCTTCCGAGGCAGTGCATTCCAGACCCCCACAACTCTCCGGGAGAAGAAGTTTTTCCTTAACTCTGTCCTAAATGACCTACCTCTTATTCTCAAACCATGCCCTCTGGTACTGGACTCTTCCGGCATCTGGAACATATTTCCTGCCTCTATCTTGTCCAATCCCTTAATAATCTTATATGTTTCAATCAGATCCCCTCTCACTCTCCTTAATTCCAGCGTGTACAAGCCCAGTCTCTCTAACCTCTCTGTGTAAGACAGTCCAGACATCTTCTCACATGGATACAAGGATCAAGTGTGGCAATAATTAAGGGTGTCACAGTGGTGCAGTGGTTAGCGTAATGTTATTACAGCAGCAGTGATCACCAATTGGGGTTCGCTTCCCGCCGCTGCAGGTAAAGAGTTTGTATATTCTCCCTGTGACCACAAGGGTTTCCTCTGGGTGCTCCACCTTCCTCCCGCATTCTGAAAATGTACAGTTAGGGCTAGTGAGTTCTGAGCGTGCTACGTTGGCACTGGAAGCACGGTGACACTTATGTGCTGTCCAGCATAACCCTTAATGATTTGATTCAACGCAAATGACATGTTTCAATGTACGTTTCCATATTTTGATGTACATGTGATAAATAAAATGAATTGTTTTCTCTTTAGTTACTTGTCAATGTCACTGAACTGGATTGCTGGGATCTTATCAAAATGATATTTAAGTGAACATTTTGTCCACAATCAAGAGAAAATCTGCAGATTTTCTCTTGAGGAACTCAGCAGGCCAGGCAGCATCTGTGGAAAAAAGTACGTTGGACGTTTCGGGAGTGTATGTCTCACCAATCCACCAATCCCATTGCCCCATTCTTTATTCCCTCTTTCCCATTAATGCCCCCAGATTTCCGAGCACCCCTCTGCATGAGGGGGTACTTGCAGCGTACAATCAAATTATGAACCAGTGCCTCTTTGGGATGCAGGGCAAACCCAGAGCACCTAAACCCACACGATCATAGGGAGTATGTGCAAAGTCAAGACAGAGATCAGGATCAATGCTTTCAATTTTGAGAAGCTGTGGAAGGTGTTACGGAAATGTCTCATCCAATCACTTGACAGGGCCAAAAACTAATTTTTTGAATATCACGGGACAACAAAGATTTTGCTTCCTGAATACCCTCAGGTGTATCTTATGAATTTTGGGCTACTGATCATGAAAATCATCATGAAATTTCCCTATCATGCACCATTTTTTAATAAACTTATGTTTATTATTTCAATTGGTAATTCAGGTCAATTAAAATGTTTCCTACAATGTAAGCTGGAAAGTTTCCTATCTTGTCCAGGCTTGCTTAGGCAGCACGGTTGCTGCATGGCAGGACAGGTTTTAATAATAATTATTAGGTTCAGGGCTCTAAGGATGGAATTTGCTATCACCAGGCACAAAAATTTCTATGAAAGTTTTTGATATTTGAGACAGATGCTTCCCAGAATAACCGATGCTATTTTTGTTGGCCCACAAATCAAACAGGTCATCAATGACAGGAAATTTGAAGAATTTCTAGTGGGACAGGAGAAAATCATATGGAAGGCATTCAAGGAAGTTGTTGAAATTCTTCTCGGCATCTACAGAGCACCAAACTACATGCAGCTGGTTGAAAGCATGCTTCAAGCATATAAAACCATGAAATGCAACATGCCACTAAAGATTCATTTTCTGCATTCCCATTTAGACTTCTTCCCTGCAAATCTTGGTGCTGTCAGTGACAAGCATGGTGAAAGGTTTCACCAGGACATTGTGGTCATGGAGAAAAGATACCAGGGCAACTGGAATCAATCAATGCTGGAGAATTATTGTTGGAGACTTAAGTGAGAAGCCTCATACACTGAGTACAAATGAAAATCATTAACAAAATTTTTTAACTTAGTTGAACTATTGCAAAGCATCAGCACCATTATGCAATTAAACTTATTATATTCAATAAAAGTTCATTTGTTGTTTCTCCAAATTCCTATGTGATACAAGTATTCTGAAATTATATTTGTGTCAATCGTCAAGCAGTCTATCATAAATAAAAGAAAATTCTGAGGAAGCAACACTTTTGAAAAAAATTGTTGTCCAGTGAATCAGCACATCTTCAGAATGGAACAACAAGACCCTAACCCCTACCTTCCACTTCTCCTTGGATCCTCTGGACAGAACCAAAGCAAAGCCAGCATTCATCTTCCATTCTGATCTACCTTCTGAACTTAATGTTTAGAGCACCTCATAGAACAGTTAAGCATCAACCCACTTTGCTGGGCTTGGAGTCACATATACTGCAAATCATGTAAATTCAAATTTCATAGTTCAGAGTAAATTAATTATCAAAGTACTTATATGTCACCATATACTGCCCTGAGATCCATTTTCTTCTGGGCATTCACAGAAAGTACAAAGAAACACGAAAGAATCAATGAAAAACTGCACACAACAAAGACAAACAATCAACATTCAAAAGACAACAAATTATGCAAATACAAAAAAATAATGAAAATAAATAAATAAATATTGACGACATGTGGTGCAGAATCTTTGACAGTGAGTCCAGAGGTTGTGGAATCAGTTCAGGGTTGGGGAGAGTGAGCTGATCCCCTTTGGTTCAAAAATCTGACCATGAAGGGTGGTAACTGTTCCTGAACCTGGTGGTGTGGGACCTGAGGCTCCTGTACCTTCTTCCTGATCGCAACAGCGAGAAGAGAGCATGTACAAGGAAATCTGCAGATGCTGGGAATTCAAACAGCAACACACACAAAATGCTGGTAGAACACAGCAGGCTAGGCAGCATATATAGGACTGATGAAGAGTCTCGGCCCGAAACGTCGACGTCGCTTCTCCCTATAGATGCTGAGAAGAGAGCATGGCCTGGATGCTGAGAGTCCTTGATGATGGAAGCTGGTTTCTTGTGATAGTGCTCCTTATAGATGTACCCAGTGTCGGGGAGGGTTTTACCTGTGATGGACTGGGCTGTATCCACTACTTTTAGTCAATTTTTCCATTCAGTGGCTTAGTTGTTCCCATACTAGGCCATGATGTAATGTCAGTATTGTGCATCTGTAAAGTTTTAGATGACATGCCAAGTTATCGCAAACTTATAAGAAAGTAGGGATACTGCTGTGCCCTCTTTGTAATGGCACCTGTGCTGGACATAGGACAGCTCCTTTGAAATGGTACTGTAACACTGAGAAATTTACAATTGCTGACTTTTTCCACCTCTGATCCCCTGATGATCACTGGCTCAGGGACCTCTAGTTTCCTCCTCCTGTAATCAATAAATATTTAGCTCCTGAGTGAGAGGCTGTTGTGGCATCATTCAGCCAGATTTTTAATCTCCCTCATATATGTTGATTTTTTTTACCACTTTTGATTCAGCCAAAAACAATGATGTCATCAGCAAGCTTAAATATGACACTGGAGCTGTACTTGGCCTCACAGTTAAAAGTATAAAGCAGGTAGAACAAAGAACTGAGCACACAGCCTTGTGGTGCACATGTGCTGATGGAGACTGTGGAGGAGATTTTCCTGCCAATCTGAACTGACTGGGGTCTGCAAGTCAGAAATCAAGGATACAGTTCCACAAGGAGGTATTGAGGCTTAGATCTTGGAATGTATTGATTAGCTTTGAGGGGATGATAGTGTTGAATGCACAGCCGTAGTCAATGAAGAGCATGCTGACGTATGCACCTACACTGTCCAGATATTCCAAGATTGAATGAAGAGCCAATAAAATGGCATTTGCTGTTGATCTATTGTGACAGTTAGCAAATTGCAGCAGATCCAAGTTGCTCTCCTTACGGGTCACAACTTCCCCATGCGAAAGGTCTTTAGTAGACCCGGTACGTTTTTAACAGCCATGGAGGGTCAAAGGGAGCATTGCCAGCTTTTCATTCCAAGTTTAATAGTTATATGAATTTTACTTCTCTAGCAGCCATGGTGGATTGACCACAACAAAGAATCAATGCTTCAGGCCTCTCATACGCTTCTAGTGTCTCAACTACTACAATGTTACTGTATAACTGATGCATTGTGACTATTTCTGAATTATTACTGCACACAGAAGTGTGTCACATGCTACATGGCAGTACCTGTTTTAACACTCACACACCTCACTCCACTCTTTGGAATTCAAAGTTTGGCTCTGGTTTTTATTAATGAATATCCAGGAAAAATACTTGGGCAATTTTAAGGAAATTGATTACATTTTTTTGGATGTCTAGGCTCAACCCTTGATCTCAAATACAACATCCTCCTCTAGAATCACACTTACTTTATCTTCTTTCTGTATTTGCACAGTCTGTTGTCTTCTGCACTCTGGTGGAATGATCTACCCTTTCATTGATTCTGTTTGGCTTTTGTTCTGTAGATTTATTGAGTATGCCCATACGAAAATGAACCTCAGGGTTGCATATGTACTTTGGCATTAAAATTTACTATGAACGAGCTTTGAAGAATCTTAATACAGTTCCAACCAATCACAGCACATATATTTTGCACCAGCCTTAACATAGTTCAATAATAATTCCACTATCCCTACATTATCAGATCTTACATGTTTAATGCTAATTAAATAACATTAAAGTACCCTATAATCAGCTCCTGAACCAGCATGGATAACTTCACTCACCATTACCTGAGACAGATTCAAAACTCTATTGACTCACTTTCGAGCACTCTTTACAACGCCTGTTATCAGTATTATGATTTATTTGCACAGTTTGTCTTAGTTTTGTACATTCACTTTTCTCAGTATTTCTGTTTGTGTAGTTTTTTTTCCATAAAGTTCTATTAAATCATTTTTTCTTGTAAATCCCTGCAAGAAAATGAATCTCGTTAGTATATAAAAACATATATATACTTCGTTAATAAATTTACTGTGAACTTTGAATTACACGTCGAGAAACAGATACAGGCTCACCCCGATCAAGATCAATAGGACTGCAATTGCGAGGGTGAGTAGTTTTAAGTTCCTCAGTTATACACATCACTGAAGATCTCACCTGGACTGTACACATCAGCTGTGTGACAGAGAAACACCACAATGTCTCTTCCATCTCGGGCGACTGAAGGGGATGAGCCCCCAGATCTTCAAGACCTTCTACAGGGGCATCCTGACTGGCTGTATCACCGCTTGGGATGGGAACTGCAACAACCTTGATTGCTGGGCACTGCAGAGAGTGGTAAGGACAGCCCAGCGCATCTGTGGATGTGAACTTCCCTCCATTGCGGGCATTTACAGCAGCAGGAGCGTAAAGAAGGCCTGTAAGATCATTGGGGACACAAGTGTCCCCAACAATAAACAATTTCAGCTGCTTCAGTCTGGCAAACAGTACTGCAGCCAGGATCAACAGGCTACGGGACAGCTTCATTCTAAAAGACTTATAAATTCACATGTCTGTACATTGCGATGGAGTCATAACACAAAGATTTTTACTCCCTCACATTGTGGGATGGATGTAAGATTTTAAATTAATTCAAATTCAAATTCTATCTTTTTTTCTCTATGAAGGACACCTTAATATTGCTCTCTGTTAGATATAGTTCGTCCGTGTCATACGACTCTTAATATGCTTTACTTTTAGCCATGCCACAAAGTCTTTTTAAAATTCCTCCAGCAGAGCTAGTTTTAAAAAATTTTGTAGTCTCCGTGCTGAAAGTATTTCCCCAGAGGTGTTTGGTAGGAAGTTCCAAGGAACATCCTAAATCTTCCTTTATATAATTCAGGTTTCAGTAGTAATTGGAGAAATATCTCTCTGGCTTCACTGAAGACCGACTATTCCATAGGAACTCTGGTACAGCCCACATTGAGACTTTGGATTCTCAGTAGTCTAACACTAATTCAGCTGTGGCTGCAATATGCACCTCTCATTATTTTCTAGGACTTGAATACAAATGCAGATGTTCCATACCAACCATGACTGTGGTCTGGCAGCATGGCAGCTTCTAATATCTCCCACGGGTCCTCGCCTCTTTGGCTGGGAGGCTAAATGAAATCTGTGCCAACTTTCTTCAAGTGAAGCACACTATTCTAGATATTCTTTGGCATCCTTGAGGTGAAAGACAAGCTGTTATTTGGTGATATTCATTTACCAGTCTGGTCAAGTAGTGAGGTTGGCAAAACTGAAGCCTCCTTTAACAAGCATGACTGCAAATTCCTCTAATACAAACATCAGTACTTTCAGTGCATGCCTCAAACCACAGATATTCCAGATGAGCAGAGCCCTTTCAATCACTACATGCTGTAGATCACAAAATAGTTCCGAGCAATAATATTCCACTGAGATTTCCATTCTTTAAGAAATGAAGACACAACAGATTGGTGGCTAAGTTATAGAACTATCATTTCACTTCATAAAAGACTTCACAAAATCTAATAATCTACTGGCTGGCTTCTGTTAAAATACCCATGGAAGTTGCCTGATTGCCATCAATGTTTCCTTCTGTGCAGTTAATTCTCAATGTTGTCCAATTGTTCCATTAAGCTTTGTTTTGATTTATCCATGAGAGGTGCACATTCTTGACAAAGGCTAGAATCCAATTCAATATCCAATCCTCACTATCTATGGCCTAATAGATCATTTCAAAGATCACCACATGCCTGTGAGTTTGGCATCGAAAGAGTGCCAGACCAGGTAAATTCAACTTTCCTTCCCCAGATAGCATTAACAAACTTTGAACTTAATTGCAAGGTATTGGGACCAGTACATTTTGGCCCAGTTAAGCAGCTGCCCCAATTAGCTGAAGTTTCATGGAAATAGTTAAAAAGATATTTAAAAAGGACACACTGAGTAACAAAATATGCATTTAAATGAAATACAGAACAAATTAGAACACTACCAACACTACTGCAGTACAATGAAACTGTGTGTTAGCTTATAATAATTCTCAACAGAGGAATTCAACTATCTCACATTCTTTTGACTGCAAATGAATGAAATCAGCACAGACATCTAGTGCCGATAATGTACTGCCTTCAGACAATGCTGTTGATGATTAGATCCTCCAAATCTTCATTTTCATTGTAATATTCAAGATGGTTGTTGATACCTTCAAATTCTTCATTGTTTCTAACTTGTTGAAGTAGTGAAATCATTTTATTCACACTCCCAGCCATTTCTGGCATCTCCAAGCCTGATTGTTTGAAACTGCAGTGAGCAAAACAGTTCTGAATTTTCTTTATACTTATTTCTCACCAACTATCAGTGACAAAAGTCACTGCTGTTTGAACACAAACACACATATATAATGTTATTTTAAAACTATTTGCTCAAAGCACGGTGTTGTTTCTAACGGTCACACAAGTGCACACAACTGATGCTGATTAGAAACTGTTTGGCAATAGTTTCCTGTCCCAATTAAGTGGCACAGTGCCCAAAACAAATGAAGGAAATCCCAACTAATTTCTCGATTAGTTTTTGTTCTTAAAGAGTTGTCCCAAATAAGTGGCTGCCCTAATTAAGCAATGGCCCTATTAACTGGAATCCATTGTATTTCATTAGAGTCTCATATTCACACAATCACTTTTACCAATAGTAACATTTTAATTCCAAATTTAATAAAACAATTGACTTTACATTTTCCTGCTGGGCATGTGGGATTTGAACACATGTCTCTAGTACAGAACTCTAATTGCTAATCCAATAGGAAATCCATTATAACATTATAGTAGTCCAATCAATTGAGTCGACTGCAATGTTCTTCTAAAGGGTTATCTATTGGTGCATCTTCAAGTGGCTGTAGACACAATCTGCATGACCCTGCCCCCTTCACCTTTTGCTGATTGCCAAGGGACTTAATCTAAGATGTTAGGGTGAATTCCCTGAATGGAGAATGCCTATGTGTGACTTTGTTTAACATGGAGAGCCTGATGCATGAGCAGCCACCACATTGTCCTTGACGGATTGGAGTCAGTGTCCAATGGCATGGAATGTAAGATGACTGGGGAACCTTCACTGCTGCAGCCTTCCTCCTTCACAGCTATTGTGATGTGTCATCATCTTCTGCCAACTCCACCATTGTGGTCTTGGTTGGATCTGCCAGGTCTGCCCATACAAGCTCATCCCAGATTCCACCCAGCTAACAGGAATCGCCAGCCACTTGTTTCAACTCATCACCTGCAACCTATTTAAACCGAGCTCTCATCCACAATCCTTGTTCACTCAGCCAAACCAGGCAACCCCAACCAGTCACTCCTAGCCTTTGATTACCTTGTTGTCTTGTTGTGCTTAGTGTCCATCCTCTCTCATATTGTGTCCCTCATGGTTTGTTATTTTGCAGTTTTTTATTAAAGTGATTGTTCACAGCAAAACTGCCTCCACTGATCTGTATTTGGGTCAAACTTTCTCTACATTTCCTGACAGGATGAGTAAACCAGCGATTAATCCAGCAGAGCTTGCTAAACTAAAGGAAGTCATCCACCAACACAAGTACATAATCCAGAAGCAACAGGAAATCATTGACCATCTGCTTGCCACTCTCAACCCACTCATCGTCTCATTACTGCAACCCTGTGCCAATCAACCTCCTCCCTCGGAGCCCCAGATTCTGATGCCCAAATGCTTCACAGGATCCAGAACCCGAAGCTGTAACTTCATGTCCTATTACGTCTTTTACTTTGACCTGCAGCCATCCCTGTATTCTATGGACCAAGCCAAGATTGCCTTCATCATCTCTCTCTCTTAAGTGGGCAAGCTGTGATCTGGGGCACTAATCACTGGGACAATAAAACCACCTTCTGCAACTGCCATTGGTGCTCAGCCAGACCACTTTGGCCTGGGGACCATGTCTGGCTGTCTGCCCACGATCTGCCCCTGCACACTGATTCCCACAAGCTCTCGCCCCAATTCATTAGACCTTTTAAGATTACCCATCACATCAATCCATTCACTTAACATGCCTCAGGATCACACCTACCTTCCACATGCCCTGGCTCAAGCCTGTTCCCCAAAGACCACTTAACCCACTTGAGCCCACCCTTCCACAAACAAGGATGGTGGAAGGGGGTCCACAGTACATGATCTACTGGGGCAGTACCTGGTTGACTGGGAGGGTTAAGGCCCAGAGGAGAGATCTTGGATGTCACCCAGTTACATCCTGGATCAATCGCTCATGATGGAGTTTCTTTGGACCCATCCAGATCATTCTGGGCTGTCAAGGGCCATCTTTTGGGGGAAGGAGGGGTATCCTGTCAGGCCTACACAGGCTCGTCCCAGTCTACACTCAGAGTAACCTGCCACTAGTATCCAACTCATAACCTGCAGCCTATTTAAACCCAGATATCATCCTCAATCTTTGTTCACTCATATGACCCAGCCAGCCTCAACCAGCTGCTCCTAGCCTTCAGTTACCTTGTTGCCCCGTCGTGTTAAGTGTCCATTCTCTCTTGCTTTGTTCCTCCTCGTGACTTGTTATTTTGCATTTTTTTTATTAGAGTAATCGCTCACCGCTAAATTGTCTCCACTGCTCTGTACTTGGGTCAAGCCTCCTTTACGTTTCCTGGCAAGATCACTCTTTGTCTGGAACTTCCTTCCTGGCCTTACCATCATGTGTACGAGGAGGTAAGTGCCAGAAAGCTAAACACCAGATGGCATTGCTCTCGTGGTCTCAAGAACTCAAAAGCTTCTCCACCATGACAAAGTGACGATCCTCGGCGAAGGATATAATACTATACAGTAAGAGTATAACTAACAAAGACAACTTGCTATTCCCACCTGGTTTCACATTTCATGGCTTTTAATAACCTCTTTTGATAGTCTTGAAAGTACCAACGACTGGTCACCAGACTTGGGTAGCAGTGCGTTGGTTGAGTAAGAAGGCAGTCTTGGATACTAGATTTGAAGATGTGAGTTTAAATCCCATCATGACAACTGGGGAGCTTAAATAAAAAGTCTATGTGGTTCACAGTGAGGAGGAAAACTTTAGAATGCAAGAAGATATAAATGGCATATTTGGAAAAGAGGTATCCGGAGAAGTGTTGGGTAATGCATTTGGAAAAGTGTAGCAGAGAAAATTCATGCACAATAAAGAAGGGAATTCTGAAAGGTGCAGAAGAAGAAAAGGACAGAGTTCACTGAGCCTTAAAGGTAGTAGGACTTACTCAAAGGTAGGTAAATTGATTAACAATATATCTGGGATATCTATTGTTAGGTGAAGCATACTGTTAGGTGATTATACAAAACAAGGAGTTTATGTTAGAACGGTAATCTACAATATTTAAGCCACAGGGCAAATACTTCATACCTTTTTGGAAAGCTGTTATAGCGCTGGAGAGAGTAAAGAGGAAATGTCCAAAGTTAATGTGTTACTGAGACTGGAACACTGCAAAAATCAGAAAAGTCTGGATAAATTATGTTTTGTCTTTGGATTGGGAAGCAATGGGACAACATGATTGAAGTTTATACAAGTATAAGGGGTCCAGATATAGGAAGGAGTTACTTCACTCAAAGTATAGTAATGGTTTAGAACTCACAGCATGAAGCTTCTACCACCCTGTCAAACAATATGTAGATATGTACATGAGAAGCAATACCTTCAGAACTAAAGACCCAGAGATGGGAATGGGATTAAAATGTGTAGGGCTTTTTCAGATTTCTTCTATGCTGTAAACTTTCTACAATACAAGGAATTGAACACATCTAGTTTCAGTAGCAATGAAACTACCATCACTTGAATCCATTTCCCCAGTAAACAGGTAACATAAAACAGCTCCCCCTGCACTTTAAGACTTTGAGGTGGTAAGTTCAATGTTCAAGATTTTCTTCAGTGAATTCTAAGGTGGCCATTGTATATCAAGCACTACAAGAGAAGGTGCCCTAGTCCCCTGGCAAGAGTGTCAAAGACAATTTGAAACTGTTGAATGGACCTTGCAGAAATATGCACATGGTCTCATGTATACAAACACACAGCCCCATCTCAAAACACATAAACCACAAACAAATGTCTACATAAACATATCAAATTACATATACACAGGTACGTATCAACACACATGCAAGACTGCAGACATCTAAGCACACACATTCATATTGAGTCAGGCACATACCTATGTGTGCTCTTCCTCTTCGTTCTTCAAGAAAGGGTGCCTCAGGAGGGGAGAATCCATTAGTAAGGACTCTCAACATCCATAACTTGCCCCTTTCTCATGATTATCATCAGGGACAGGGTTTAGGAGCCTGAAGACTCATGCCCCACATTTTGGGAACAGCTTCTTTCTCTTTGGCATCATAGTTCTGAATGGTCAATGCTACCTCATTACTTATTTTCTTTTTCCGATGTTCATTTTTGTAATTTATAGGTTTTTCTGTCCTTGTACCATAGTGCTGCTGCAAAACGACAAATTGTATGTCATACGTCAGTGATAAATATGATTCCGATTACCCCTACCACCTCCCCTCCTTCAGTCTCCCCTTTCCTTCATTCCGCCTCTTTCAGATCCTTCCTCCGTTAACCTTCCCTCCATCTGTACCCTGCCTCTCAGCTACCCCACCCCACCCCCAACTTGCATGCTTTCTTTCAAACATCCCTGTTCCCCTAGGATTCACCAACATTAAATGTGGAGCAGACGTAGTTAGATATACTGTAGATATTACCCTAAAAATACCATAAAGCAAAAGCTAAGTTTCTGTCAATCTGATGTTGATGCTAGAAACTATTTACCAATGTGTTAAGTTAAAAAGCTCCAAAAAGAATAGACAGGAACTGTGAAAAATAAATTCAGGAATTCACAGTCATGCCGAGGATTAATTTGCATGAAATGAGCTGGAACTTTCGCATTCTGGAGCAACTAAAGTCTTTGTTCAAGGCTATGACCCTAGCTGCAGGGCAGGATGTAGAAAGGTAAGGCTAAAGGTTAGGACAGAGAAGAGAGCCACTTGTAGTTCATTGTTTTTGCTTCTGAAGCATCCCACAGCTGTGTGCCTCAAAGACTGGATGCCTGAAGCCTCACTTCCTGTTAGGTTTGGCTAATAATGGTCAATGCCATGTCTCCCGAGCTGCTTTTTTAGCATATTTTTTTTAAATGTTCACATGTGCTGCAAGACTCAAGTTGAGAAACTCTTTCACGTGAGAAAATGCATACATGAACTCTGAGTGTATTCAAAGACAAAAGCAACGCTTTGAAGTAAGATTTGATTTATTGAACTGTGTCCCTCCTGAATATTTGATGCATTTTGCATTGTTCATAGATACAAAGGCAGCTGGCAATTCAAGAGTTGACTGTACAGTATATGAAAGAGGACAGTGTTGTTCCAATATCTGACCGGCTGGTGAGTGTGAGCTGCTCTGATATGAAACAGATGCAGCAATAATTTTAAAGAGGGAATTGGTTAAATGCTTAAGGGAAATAACTCACATGTTTCAATGGGAAGAGCAGCTGATATTTCTTTTATTGGTATGGAGGTTACATTGGACTCCCAAGGAGCCTGCAAATTTCCACTGGGTTAGCTGGTGTCCCTTTTTCAACTAATTCATGTGATGCTGGCATTGTTAGCCAGACCAGCACGTCTGAAGGTAAGCACAAGAGAGTCTGCAGATGCTGGAAATCCTGAGTCTCACACACACACACACACACACACACACACACACACACACACATACACACACACACACACACACACACACACACACACACACACACATACACACACACACACACACACACACACACACACACACATACACACACACACACACACACACACACACACACACACACACACACATACACACACACACACACACACACACACACACACACATACACACACACACACACACACACACACGCGCGGCTGAGGAACAAACATTCAACATTTCAGAACTGATGAAGGGTCTCAGCCTGAAGCATCGACTGTTTATTCCTCTCCATAGATGCTGCCTGACTTACTGAATTTCTCCAGCATTCAGTGTGTGTTATTTGTGAAGGTCGTAGCGAGACACCACTTCAAACCTCCACGGTGATTCTTGGATCTCTCTGTATCATCAGGTCCAACAAGGAATGGTATTGAGATAATCACCTGCGATGAGGTGCATTCAGCCCCAGTTAAGATGGATGGTCAAGATCAGAGTGCCAGAGGCTTTGAGTCTCACAATCATTACAAAAAATGAATCTACCCAGGGCTAAAATGGCTAATATGAGGGGTCATAATTTTAAGGTAAATGGAAGAAAGTATAGGGGGAATGTCAGAAGAAATTTTTTTACACAACAAGTGGTGGTGTGAGTAATATTCTGCCAGAGGCAGTTGTATATATTAGGGGCATTTAGGAAGCTCTCAGATAGGCACATGAATGATAGGAAAACAGAGGGCCATGTAGGAGGGAAGGGTGAGATTCAGTTTAGAGTAGTTTAAAAAGTCAGCACAACATCGTGGGCTGAAGAGTCTCTACTGTGCTCATATGTTCTGTCTTATGATCTACGAGGAGGGATTAATAAGTTCGTGGCCCAAGGGAGAAGGAGTCAATTTTAGAAAACCTGGCAATTTTATTTTTCAACATAACATAGTCCCCTCCTACATTTAGACACTTAGTCCAGCGGTCATGGAGTATATGGATCTTGGACCTCCAGAAAGTGTCCACAGATAGGTGATTGATAAGTTTGTGGCCTAAAGTAGAAGGAGATGAGTTATACAGCTCTCATTACACGCACATGCAGGTCAACTCTTTGAGTAATTATGCAGGAAGTCTGAAGTCAATAACTCATCAGTTAATAACTCATCTGGGTGATTGATAAGTTCGTGGCCTAAGGTTGAAGGAGATGAGTTATTAACTTCAAACATTCTGCATTATCACTCAAAGAGTTGAACTGCATGTGCATGTAACGAGAGCTGTATAACTCATCTCCTTCTAGCTTAGGCCACAACCTTATCAATCACCCATCCGTGGACACTTTCTGGAGGTCCAAGATTCATTTGCTCCATGACTGCTGGACTAAGTGTCTAAATGTAGGAGGGGACTATGTTGAAAAATAAATGTGCTAGGTTTTCTAAAATTGACTCTCCTTCTACCTTAGGTCACTAACTTATCAATCACCCCTCATATGTCCAGAGGGAGTTCAATTTGGAATACAGTTCTGGAGGACTCCATTATTTCAATCTCTTGGATCAAATGAAATCTGCTCAGGTGCACATGTGTCGATCACCACTTGTGATCTAGGCTGGATAAAAGTCTGGAGAAGGATAACAAACAAAATTGAAGGGCAGAGGTGTAAATCTAATTATGTAGTCAGTCCAAAGAGGCACAATGGGCTGAATATCCTCCATGTTTTCAATCCTATTCCAAAATCGTTCACAACCTTCAAGACAGGAAGAACTATGACCTTGCAATTATGAAGCACCTTTAACACAGTCAGAAGACCCAGAAGGGTATTCAGTCAGGAATGATGCAGAACAAGAGTTTGGTCGAAGGTGCAAGCATGCTATGAAGGAAGAGAGAGAGAGAAAAAGGAGCAGCTGTTTCGAGAGGGAACTCCAACACTTCAAACCTAGAAAGATGTAAATACCGTTGCTAATGATGGAGCCAAGGCTTCTGGAATGAACAAGAGGTCTAAAATGGAGGAACATGGATATCTTCATTGGTTGCGGGGTTGAAGGAGGTTACAGTGAGAGGAGGGTGAGGTACTGGAGTGACTTCAATACAAGGAAGAGAATTTTATATTTGTGCCGTTGATGAAGTGCGAAGGCCAGGTTGAAGGGAGAGGACTGTGGACTGGAAATTTCTTTCAGTCAACGTGGCCAGTTTATACAGCAGCTAAGATGTAAAGTAATATTTCTCAATTATTAATTCAGTCTCTTAACATTAGATCCTCAGTTATGCAGCCTTTCACTTGGCTTACAGAAAGGACATAATGGAATTGTCCCTGAGGCATGTGTACATCTGTCAAACCCCATGGAAAAACATGTAACAAAGTTGGAGATGCTGATTTTGGCTATTTAAACTATCAGAAGGTATCTAAAAGATGTATTTGGATTATTTGCTTCATTTAATTAACAGTACTTTACCATTACTAAAAAAAACATTGGTTTCCTTTTAACAAAAATAACTTGTCCATTTGATGCAGCCATATGAAGCAGAGTTTATTTCCAGTCAGAACAATCATTATCCTTTCAAATTTTAGAAATTCCCAACAAATTGAACTCAGGATTGAATAAAACATTTCTGTGCGCCATTATATAAAGTTAATGGTTCTGTTTATAATCTGTAGGAAGCATCCAAGTAATGATGGTTGTCATATTGCACCGGGGCATTGCAGTACCATAGCAGCTAGCACAATGGTTTTACAATGCCATCAATTGCCAATCGAGGGTTCGTTTCCCACTGCTGTCTGTAAGGAGTTTGTATGTTCTCCCATGACTGTGTGGGTTTCCTCCCACATTCCAGTTTGAGTTAGTAAGTTGTAGGAATGCTATGTTAGCGCTGGAAGTGTAGCCACTCTTCTGTGCTGCCTCCAGCACAATCCTCGCTGATTTAATTTGGTGCACAATGCTGCATTTCACTGCATGTTTCAATGTTTTGATGTATGTGTAACAAATAAGGATAATCGTTGTCTCTTTATACTGGGAAGAAGAGAACCCATATTACATTTATACTAAAGCAGAAAGTTGTAATTCTCTAGAAATCAGATAAGGATGATTCAGTGTGGAGCCTGAGAAAATGTTTCCTGTGTTGGTAGCATAATCCTAGATAATATAAAGTTGCAGCATGGAAAGCTGATAAAGTTTTATGACAAGTGATTTAGATAAGGGCTTTGCCTCGCATTAAGTCATAGATGAAGTTAAATCAACCAACCTTGAAACACTTCTTTCAAGTGGTTTAAGCAACTTTGGGCAATGAAGCATTTCTGGTTCAGTGCCAACCGTTCCACGGTTGCACAGGCAGCCAGCACTACCGCTAGCACCATCTCCGAGGAATGATGGAAGGCACAAACTGCAATAAGATCAGCAGAGACATTAAGACAACGGAGCAGCTTCTTGTGGGGTGTGTGGGGGGGGGGGGGTGGCTGCGTTTGGGAAGAGAAGAAATGGCCACCTTTGTACACAGATTGGCCAATCTGTTGAAATGGGTCTGTGCTACAAGACATGCAGTTGTGGTGAGGCAGGAGCCAAGTGAAGCTGCCCAACCTGTTCACTTCTTGAGGACACCATGTATGGTTCAGGATCTCACTGAGGCTGGCACACAGGCTTAGCAATAAGCCTGTCAAAGGATTGTAGTTGATTTTGATGGGTGGATACAATAAGAATAGTTACTTTCAATATGCATTGCGTGTACAAAAACAAAATTGTTAAATATTATCAGAAATCGGTAACTATAATCCAAATTTATACACTTCTTAATTCTTATTTTTTATTTAGCAATACAGTTTGGAGTGGAACCTTCCAGCCCTTTGAGTTATCCATAATATGAATAATGTCCAGTAACAAGGAAATCAGGCTTGCAATCCTCCATTGCATTTACACCCTCCTGGGCTGTAGGTGTTAAATTTGTAAGATCTGTAAGTCAGAATCAGGTTTAATATCACCAATATATGTCATGAAATGTGTTATTTTACAGTAACAGTATAGTGCAATATATATAAATGCTATAAACTACAATAAGAAATATGAATTTTTGTAGGGCAAAATGAAAGCAAAAATATAGAAGGTATATAAAGTGCCCATGGGTTCAATATCCATTCAGAAATCTCTTTGGTGAAGGGAAAGAAGCTGTTCCTAAAATGCTGAGTGCGTGTCTTCAGACTCCTGTACCTCCTCTCTGATGGTAGCAACACGAAGAGGCCATGTTCTAGGTGGTGGAGGCCCTTAATGATGGATGCTGCCTCTTTAGGACATTTAGGACTCTTTAAAGATGTCCTTGATGATCAAGAAGCTAGTACCACTGGTGCTAGCTTCCTGAGCTTACAACCCTCTGCAGCTTTTTCTGATCCTGTGCAGTGGCCCCTCCACACCAGACAGGGATGCAAACAGTTAAAATTCTCTCCACTGTGCATAAGTTTTAACATATGGATGGGGCCATGCAGAGGTTGACCAAGAGTGCTGAGTCCAGGAGATGGTGGAAATGTTGCTGTTGATGTTCCAGAGGTTGAATATACCGTAGAAGCTTGAAAATGCCTTGGAAATCCTTCACAAAAAGTAGTGCTAATTCAGGGTGGGGGAGGTGGGGAGCTTCAGGGACTTCAATATTTCTATCATTAATTCTATGGGGATCTTGTTTGTGAGGAGTAAAAATTTCAGGTTGTGTACTGCATACGTTCTCCGATAGTAAAAGGAACCTTTGAATTGGGGGTTTCAACTGCAATCAAGGAAATGGTTTAGTTTAGTAGTTCCTTTTCTTAGCACAACACAAAAAATTCACTTATTCCTGGAAGACTTCATTGAAACTACTGCAGAAACACCAACAGACATAATGGCCAGTATGATCCAAAAGGTGCCATGTTGTAAGTAACATTGTTCCTCCAATACAGAGTTCCTGTGTAAAACTGCTATTGTATAATGTTTAAAACAGTCTGGTGCACCATATGTTTTCATGGCTCATTTGAAGGGCATTTTGCATCGTGCTTTCAACCAGCATATATAGTCTTCTGTGCACTGGGACAAAAGCTGTTCTGTGGTTGCTTTATTCCCAAGAGGAATGCTGTCCGCAGGTGTGAAGTGCTCATCTGGAAACATTTGGGCTGACAGTATATGGCCCTTAAAGGGTGCACATAGACATCCTGGCCTACAGCTCCTCTCATAACATCTGGAGATTTGTTATGGTCAATGTACCTCCTTGTTTTTTTCCCCTGTTTGCACAGCTGTCTCATTATCACTGATCCATCCAGTAAGCGCTGTTTAATGTCTATGTCTATCTTTCCTCTGGAAGAGAGTAACCCCGTTTAGGTTAAAAAGTGCCACAACTTGGGCTCAATGGCTCAATAAGTTACATTACAGCATTATTATGGTTGCCTGTCCCTCTAGTTGACTGCAGGGGCTCATTTTAGATCTCATGCTGTATCAGATGGTCAAAGATCAGGATCAAGACTGATTTGCTTTCATGGGTGTTGTAAGAGCCAACCTGAGTCCTGTGGCTCAGACCAAGAAATATCAGCAGAAGCAATGGCCTGTATCTCACAAATATTTATCTGGCTGATGCAATGGACTGGCTTGCTACCCTTTCCCCTCTGAAGGAGGCCCTAGACCTGTCCTGACTGAAGGGATGATAGCCGCACTGATATGCTAACCTCAAGGATTCTGCATGAAATAACGCTCAGTGGGGTCAGTGCGTCTGAGACCACCAGCCTCATGCTAGTGTGGGCTACAGACACATTGCAGTGGTGCAGTACAAGGTACATCAATCTTCATCCGGCTTACAATATGTTGTGTTACGAATGCTAGGCGCTTTACATGATGGAAGCACATTGTAATTTTTCCAAAATTTAGTTACAGCTAAAAACTGAATTACAGAAAGAACATAAGTCATAGGAACAGAATTAGGCCATTCAGCTCATTGAGCCTGCTCCACCATTCCATTGCGGCTGACTTATTATCCCTCTCAAACCCATTCCCCTGCCTTCTCCCCATAATCTTTAATGCCATTACTAATCAAGAAATTACCAACCTCCAATATACCCAATATACTCCACAGCCATCTGTAGCAATGAATTCCATAGATTCACCACCCTCTGGCTAAGAAAATTCCTCTACATTCCTGTTCGAAAGGGATGCACATATATTCTGAGGCCGTTCCCTCAGGTCCTAGATTGCCCCACGAAAGGAAACAGCCTCTCCACATCCACTCTGCATGGGCCTTTCAATATTCAATAGGGTTCCATGAGATTGCCCCATCATTCTTCCAAACCCCACTGCGTGCAGGCACAGTTGCTTTTATCTGTCACTGAATCAGGATGAATTCGTAGGCAAGTGTGACTGAAATGGTGAAATTTTCTTGACTGCACCTCACTTGGTTGGGTACAAAATATCAGAGTGTGGCACTGCATCAGCTTCAGAAACAGGAGAGGATCAACATTCTGGACAGACAGGGTGTTACCCAGACACCCATGCCTCTGGCAATGAGACAGTGTGTAGGCGAAAAAATATGCTCGTCTGCCACAGAAGTATCTCCTTTTCTCAGCTTTATTTATGAGTGGTGTGTTGCGGGCAAATATTTCTGGGTTAAAGGAAAGAAATACTGGCACAATCCAAGCTGGCCCGCTGTGTTAGTGTCAGAAATCACGTAGGACAAACGTGGGAACAAAGAGGCCTTTTTTTTTGTGGAGGTCTTCAGCCAACTGGTCCCTGCTTGTGTCTTCCTGCTGCATCCCCACAACACCTCCACAACACCACCTTTTACTTTTGACTGGGTTCGTGTGTGTGGTCTTCCAACTTCCTATACATAAGGCTTGCATCTGCTAACATCAGCTGCAGACAGGGCACGGTCATTTCCCTTTTGACAATCAAGCACCTGTGCTTGGGTTGGCTGCTCCTGCACGTGGTGTACCCCATGTCCACAATAGCTGGACCATCACAGTTGGAACAGGGGAAGTCCAACCATGTCAGGGTTCCGGTTCTTCAAAGGGCATATTTAATGGAGGGGGCTCAAATGTTAAGTGGTGGTGAGGGGAGCAAAGGCGGGCGTCTGTGGGTGGATGTAAAGGGAGAGTGTAATTTCTGCTGAAGGAACGAAGAAGAAGGAAGTAAAAAAACTGACAAGCGATGAAAAACTGGTAAGAAGAGTCACTTGGGGAAGGACGCAGTTTAGACCATGAATCATACTGTAGCTCTAGGAAGGGTATTGTCCCAAACCATCGACTGTTTATTCCTTTCCATAGATGCAGCCTGACCTGCTGAGTTCCTCCAGCATATTGTATGTGTTGCTCTGGATTTCTAACTATCTGAAAAGTCTCCTGTGCTCTGGAAAATCAATCTTATTTATACTGAGCGACCAGCATTTATTGTCCATCCCCTGATACCCTTGAACCGAGTGACTTGTTAGACCATTTCAATGGGCTGCGACTCTGGAATCACATATAGACGAGGTCATCAGTAAACCAGATGTTCGTTTTTTAAAAACAGTCTGGGGGTTTCACGGTCATCATTCCTGAGGCCAGCATTTATTCACGATTTATTTAATTAATGACATTCAAATTCCCCAGCTGCTGTGTTATGGTGTGAACTGGATCAACAGTCTAAGCCTCCTAATACTGGCATAGTCTTGTACTATATATGGGTTTCTTTGATGTCACTCAGACCATCTAGGGCTAACAACACAATATCCTTTCAAGTTAAACAGCAGTGCCTGATGCAACAATATTCCAAGGTCATATCAATATGTACACTCAGTTCTAAAGTTATATTCATAATTACTTATACCACTGGTATATTAACTATTGTGTTTCTGTATCCAATAACTCCTGATTGGTAATATTAAGAAATGTGCCCATACCAATATTTTACCTGTGCCTGCAAAAAAAAAATTGGCCCTTTAATTTGAACATTAAGTATTTAGAGCACATGTGCATATCTGGAGAGCCCTGTCTTCATTTAAGTTGACTCCTCTCATCACTCCCTTCACCAATCCCAGCATAGAGACCTGCATGCCCAACCGGAGTTGAGTTTACACAAGAATCCAGCCTGAGCCAAGGTCCCATGGTCAGCCAAAAAAATAAACTTGCTGGTTTTGCCTCAGCTGTCTTCTGGCTGTCTCTAAAGTGAAGCTCAGAATCAGAATCAGGTTAAATATCACTGGCAATGTTGTTTTGTGGCAATATATAGATTACAATAAGAAGTGCATATAAAAAAGAAAATTAAATTAAATAAGCAGTGCAAAGAGAGAAGGAAAAATACTAAGATAATATTCGTGGGTACATTGTCCATTCAGAAATTCGAGGGGAAGAAGCTGCTCCTGAAATATTGTTTGTGTGTCTTCAGGCTCCTATACCTCCTCCTTGATGGTAGCAATGAGAAGGGGCATGTTTTGGGGTGATGGGGTCCTTAATGATGGATGCCACTTTTAGGAGGCTTTGCCTTTTTAAGGTGTCCTAGATACTAGGAAGGTTAGTGCCCACGAAGGAGCTGGCAGTTTACAACTTTCTGCAGCTTTTTCCATTCTTATGCAGTGGCCCCTCTGTACCAGATAGTGATGCAACCAGTTAGAATGCTCTCCACAGTACATCTGTAGAAATTTGCGATTACCTTTGATGACATACGAATTCTTAATGAAAGATAGCTGCTGCCGTGGCTTCTTTGTAATTGCGTCAATATGTTGGGCCCAGGATACATCTTCAGAGATGTCGACACCCAGGAACACGAAAACACTCGCCCTTTCCACTTCTGATCCCATGGCTTCCCCTTCTTGAATTCCACAATCACTTCCTTGGTCGTACGGACATTGAGTGCAAGGTTGTTGCTGGGACACAACTCAACCAACTGATTTATCTTATTAACCAACCTCCTCTTCACCAAATGAAATTCTGCCTACAATAGTTAAGTTATCGGCAAATTATAGGTAGTTTGGCCGTACCTAACGACACAATCGTGAGTGTAGAGAAAGTACACTCACGATTGTAGAGTGTAGAGCAGTGGATTGTCAGTGAGGAGGAGATAGCATTTCTGATCTGCAGAGACAGTGGTCTCCCAGTGAGGAAGTCAAGGATCCAGTTGCAGAGAGAGTTACTGAGGCCCAGGATTTGGAGCTGGTTGTTTAGAAATGAGGTTATGATTGTGTGAACAGCTTTACTGTTTGCTTCAATCATGCCCTGTTGTAAAGAGTTGTAAAGAATCTAACCACTCTTTTATTGAAGCTATTTCACACTTGAATGGATTTATCTTCCATCTACGGTTCCTGGTTTATAATTCCCACACATCCATACTATTCAGTTTAGTTTATGGTCACATAAATTATAATTTTAATCAGAGTAATTGGTAATTTGTTTCAGAGTAGCCAGGACAAAGATTCAAGGCTGATCTGAATCTCCCCATCCCACTCCTCCCACAGGCTTGATAGAAAATGTTAACATCTATTTTCAGACCCAAGTAAAACATTCCACCGTGCACTTTCTTAGAGCACACAATGACACCATAACTAATCCTCCGGCTCAAAGTATTAACGTCAGGTGTGATTTAGTCTGTTGATCTTTCCTCTGGGGCAGCAGAGTAGCATAGCAGTTTGCACAATACTTTACAGTACCAGCTGGAAGATTAGGGTCTGCTTTCCACCACCGAATGTAAGGAGTTCGTACTATAGTCTCCCCGTGACCATACGGGTTTCCTCCAGGTGCTCTGATTTCCTCCCACATTCCAAATGCTTACACCCATATAGAGCGGAAATGAGGAGGAATTTATTTTGCCTGCTGGAATTTGTTGCCACAGATGGCCGTGGAGGCCAAGTCATTGGATGTACTTAAGGCAGAGTTTGATATGTTCTGGATTAGTCAAGGCATGAAATGTTATGGGGAGAAGGCAGGAGAATGGAGTTGAGAGGGAAGTGAATCAGCCATGATGAAATGGCAGAGCAGACTCGATGGGCTGAATGGCCTAATTCTGCTCCTATATCTTATGGTCTTAATTAGGATTAGTGATTGGTGAACATGCAATGTTGTCACAGGAAGTGTGGCGACACTCAGGGTCTGCTCAACACAATCCTCGCTGATTTGATTTGATGTAAAATGATGCATTTCACAGTAAGTGTTTATATGAGAAATAAAGAAAATCTTTATCTTTATAAAGCTATTCTCTCTGTGTCAGAGCGTTTGGGCTCAAATTTGCCAACAGAGTCTTAACCTCAGCTGAGGATCCTGGTCTAAGAGAATGCTAAACTGTCTGAGATGCTGTCCTCAGGCTGAGACTGAATTGAGGTCCATTCAGTTCTCTGAGATAGACTTAAATAACGTAGTCTCATTACAATATTTCAAAGAGTAGTATGGAGTGGTCATTATTATTCCCTCATCCATCAATATTAAACATATTTGCATAATTATCCTTCATCAACGATTTAAACTAAATGTCATTGTAGCTGTATATTGTATACCACTTCCAAAATTTGATTCCATTCAGTCACAATGCGGAGCAAATGCTGCAGCACCATTTTGAAGACAAGAAAATGGATTTTTGAAAGTGCGTGACAATGCAAACCTAATACTATATAGTATGCTTGAGACACAGGACAAGCTTCCAATCGACTATCTGACGAGCGATCATGTTGCTGAGTGGGGAAGATTCCTGTGCACAAATTGACTGGGTCACATTGCCAAGAGTAGGGATTAAATCAGCACTTCATTGGGCATCAGGGACGTCTTTCATTCAGAGCAAAATCCGCATTGTGTAATGACACAAACTTTCAAGTAATGTTTATTAGATAAGAATTCCCGTGGGCTCACTTAAATTCTGAAGAAATGAAATTCAATGACAGAGTGTTGAATTCATATTAGTTGTGTCGGAAGTAGAATATTAAGAGGAAAGGAAGCTCAGTTCAGTGGAAAAAAACAAAGAGCAATTTGGTACTAACACATTGCCACAAGCATTTGTAGCGTCATAGGAAATAAACAGAACAGGAGAAAAAGTTGGTCTTTGGCCCTTCTAGCCTTCTCTGCCATTCAGCACAATCATGTTTGATTTTCCCAATTCAGGACGTGATTCCTGCTTTCTCCCCAAACTGTTTGATCTCAATAACCAGAAGAAACACATACAGATTTATCTTGAATCTATTTGCTGATTTTGCCTTGTTTGTATTCTACGGTAGACTTCCTCTGGCTCAACAATCTGAGCAAAGAAATTTCTCCTCATCTCAGTGTGTCCTGTATCCTTCAGCTGTGACCCCTAATTCTGGACTTCTCTCCCATCAGGAAAACCTGCTCTGCTGATCATGTTCCAATGAAGACTCCTTCCATTCTTCTAGAGTAGAGTGGGCATAAACCCAACTGTTCTTAAATCTTCTTAAATATCATTTCAGGAATCAATGTGGTTAATACTCCCTCCACTGTAATAACATTCTTCCTCAGATAAGAAGACCAAGTTGTCACACAGCAGTTGATGTGATCTCACCAACACCCTGTACAATTGCAGTAAGACTATACACAAATCCTCTTTCTATAAAGACCAGAATGCCATTCCCTTCCTCAAATGCTGCTTATTCCCATCAAATAATGTACAGAGGTTTTGTTGCACCTTCCTCTTTCCAAATCTATTTCCACTTATATAACATCCAGTCTTCACAGTTTTTCCACCATCACATTATACTGAATGTGCTGTGCTTTTACCCACTTGTTGGCAAAAGTACAAAATGGATAACTTCACATTTAATCACACTATACTGCATCCGCGATGTTCAACCTACCCAAATCATAATGGAGGTTCCTGTAACTGTCTCTCCTGCCCAGTTTTGCATCATCCACTAACCTCTTGAACTAAAGAGGATAACCACTCAGCTTCACTTGCCCCATCATTGAAATGTTCCCACTACCAATGGACTCACTTTCAAGGACTCTTCATTTCATGTTCTTGATATTCATTTATATTTACATTTGAATAGTTTATTGCCTTCGGCTCTCTGATTTGCCTTCAATTATTCTGTAATAGTTACTATTCTATAGATTTGTTAAGTATGCCTACAAGTAAATAAATCAAAACCCTAACCCTAACTCTCAACCTGGCCCTAACCCTAACGCCTCTTCCAAGCGATCTTCCCATGGGACTGTCAGCTCCAGCATCACCACTTGCTTCGTAGACTCAGATACAAGGACAATGTCTGGTCGCAGGGTGGTGGCTGCGATATGGCAATGTGTTAGTACAAAATTGCTCTTTGTTTTTTCCCACTGAACAGAGCTTTCTTTCCTCTTAATATTCTACTTCCGACACAACTAATATGAATTCTGTCATTGAATTTCATTTCTTCAGAATTTGAGTGAGCTCACGGGAATTTCTATCTAATTCCTCCTTTAAACATTACTTGAAAGTTTGTGACATTACACAATGTGAATATGGTTGAATAAGGTGTCATATGTAATTTGATAATAAAATTGACTTTGAACGTTAACCTGAAGATATTGTATTCAATTCTGTCAACTAAAGTATTAATATATAATGTTAATATTGCATCCAAGCACTTAAACCATGTTGTTTCCCATGATTCTTATTCCTTGGTTTCTCTCTACAAACCATTTCCTGAACTTTGTTTTTACTTTACTACCAACCCTAGCTACTGCAGTTTTGCACACTCATTTATTATATTGGACCTTGTTGAACTTCATCTCCACCATTTCTCTCCCATCCACTCAACCAATCACATTAACAATATATGCCCTGTGTGAGATGCATTGTGAAGCTTCCTTAGATTCATTCAAATGGCAGCTCTCAGCCTCCTTCTCTAACTTGCCCCAAACCTTGATTATCAGGCCACTGTTCTCTACATCGTCACAGAGTCCGTCGCTTCTGGAGATCTTCCCTCCACAGCCTCCAACTTGATTATTCCCTGACCCCACACTGCATGTTTCTAACTGCTACCCATGATTCACAAACTCAACAAGCCTCTAGAATGCATTCAAGCTCACTTGCTAATAAATGCTTATATCGTTCTGGGACAGTTTACCTAAAGACTGAAATCTTGCATAGGTCCATACTGGGACTATTAGAGGTAAGCCCTTGTATCTCTGTGACAGAAGGCAGTAGACCTACTGGTGGTCTCCCTCACTTCTCATCTCCTTGCTTTCTTGTACATCTTTGTATGAGCTTGTCCTTATCCCACTTCCCACCTCCATCTGAAAGCCTCTGAATAAAATGCTTCCAGATAAGGTTCAGATTTTCTGTGTATTTCTTATACATTTTGATCTCTTTCTTTATTTCATAAATCCAAAAAAGAGGGTATGGTCTAAGAATAGAAATCTTAACTGGTCATTGTTGACCCTTTTTGAATTTTGAAATTATTCACAGCAAGTTAGAAGAGGGATATAGTGGCTTTGTGGAGTTGCATTATGGGGGAAATTCAGACAGAAGTAAGAGAGTCACTAATTGCCAGCCTCATCTCTTTGTTAGGCCTCCCACTTCATTAAATTATAAGAATTATCCCTGGTGTTCTGGGCAATATTTCTCCCTGAAGCTAAAGTCAGTTTAAAAGATTACCTGGAGTATATTGTAAACACAAAAAATTCTGCAAAAATGCTGGAAATTCAGAGTAACACATGCAGAATAATGGAGGAACTCAGGAGGTCAGGTAGCATCTGCGGCAATGAATAAACAGTCAACACTTTGAGCTGAGACTTGTATTCAAAATGGAAAGGGAATGGAGAAAATACCTGACTAAGAAGATGGGAGGTGGTGGGGGGGGGGGGGGGGGGAAGGAGGATGAGCTAAAAGGTGATAGGTGAAGCCAGGTGGGTGAGGGAGGGGTGAAATCAGAAGGTGGGAGATAATAGGTGGAAAAGGCAAAGTGCAAGCGGGGGAAGGAAGAACCTGATAGGAGAGGAGAGTGAACTGTGGATGAAAGGGAAGGAGGAGTGGCACCAGGGAGAGGTAATAGGGAGGTGAAGAGAGGAGGAGAAAGAAGATGGAAGCCAAAATGGGAGGAGAGGGAATGACAGAGGGAAAGTTAGTAGAAGAAAGTTTTTCTGAGGAGAGGATTGATTGAGGATTTTTTGATTGAGGTTCTCTTGGATTAACAAAGATGATCTTACTGAAGAACAGATGAGTTCTGCACAAATTCTGGCTATTCTTTTTGCCCCAACCGATGAGGTTCAAATCGATAATATGGTTAAAGTTATATGTCTCTCCTATGCACAAATAGATTGCTGTATTTCTGCACTGTGAAGCACATGACAGAGGCTAACTGAAGGCAAAGCGATGAATGATTAACTGAAAAGGGGAAGCACAGGGGCACAGCTAGTAGAGTCACAGTGCCCGTTACATGGGTCAATCTGAACTGTGTTAGGTTTATACACCCAGTGGCTACTTTGTAAGGTACCCTTGTACACTTGCTTGTCAATGCAAATAACTATTCAGCCAATCAGGTGACAGCAATTCAATGCATAAAAGCATGCCAACATGGTCTAGAGGTCAGTTGTTTTCCAGACCAAACATCAGAATGGGGAAGAAATGTGTTCTAAGTGACTTTGACTGTGGAACGATTGTTGGTGCCAGATGGGGTGGTTTGAGTATCTCAGAAACTGCTGATCTCTAGAGTACAGAGAGAACCAGTGAGTGGCTGTTCTGTGGGCTACAATGCCTTGTTAATGAGGGAGGTCAGAGGAGAACGGCCAGACTGGTTCAAGCCAACAGGAAGGCAACAGTAACTTGAATAACTATGTGTTACAACAGTGGTGAGCAGAAGAGCATCTCTGAACAAACAACATATCAAAACTTGAAGTGGATGGACTACAACAACAGAAGATCACACGGGGCTCTGCTCCTATACCTAATAAAGTGGCCACTGACTGTAAATTAACATCTGCATTTCCTGCACTACAATGGTGACCTTTCCTCAGAAACATGTCCATTAGCTGTGACCCATTTAGGAACGTCCCAAGGTCGCGAAAAGTTCCTTGTGACTTCTTGCTCAGTCCAGCGACAGGACCAGCTCACCTGTTGATGCTTCGGCTCCTTTGTTCAGCTGCTCTCTGCGCACTGCTGCTTAAAATCCAGCAGCTTCACGAAAGGACAAGGCGATGTCCAGGGTTGAGTAGCTGCTTAGGGCGGAAGGTAAGAAAGGAAGAGGCAGAGGAAGGGAGTATAGGGAAGACATTGTAATGGGTAGCACAAGTCACACAAGACATATTGCTTTACTGAAGCCAAAAATTCCTGACCCCACAATCCCCACCTTTGAAAATGAAGGAGCTTAATTTGGAACATGTGGAGCTTGAGAGGCTTTCAATGTGATATGAATCATCGTTTCCAGATTTCTGACATTTGTCACTGATGTCAATTTGCAAGGTCAATGAGACTATTTGAATCTCACCCTACCCCCTCCTCCTTCATCCCTACCCCACTATTATATCTATAATAAGCCAAAGAGAGAAATGCTAACAATTTCTACAGGCAGGAGGTTTCAAAGCAGCCTTGTGACTGGAGGCAGTGCTCTGAATGTTCCCACGGAGGATAAATCTAGGCATGCCGCATCAGCATGCTATCTGTCTGACTGCTAAAGTAAAGACAGGTGGAGATGATTCCACTGAACTGAGCAACGACAACAGCTGAAAAAGCAAACCTTCCCTGCCCTCTCTCTTCGGGCTATTTGTAGAATCCTTGCTTCTCCCTGCAGTGGAGCTGGGGCCTGAAGGTGGTGGGGGCAGGACGAGGTGGTGCAGCGGAGTGTAGCATGGGGGAGTGTAGCGCAGGGGATAGAAGAAAAGCAACTGCCAAAATTATTAAAGCCACAGTCACTCTCAAGTCTGTTACAATAACAAGCCAGAAGCTCTGTAATTGAGGTATGCCTGAGGCGAAAGTTCAAAGCCCACACTCAGCTTCTCATCAGTGGAGATGCCAATGCTCAAATGAGACAGTAAATCAAGGGTCTCCTACCGTTTTTTATGCCATGGATCCCAGGTTGGGAATCTCTGCATTAAATCAAGTTTTCATCTGGTCCCTCAGGAGGACATGAAATATTCCTTCACAGTATTAGGACAGAGCAGAGAGATATTCCAAGTGTCACAGCCAATTTCTGTCCCCCATTCAACATCAAAACTTAGACTTGTCAGTCCTTGAGCAGGTTGTTTGTGGAAGAATCAGGTGTAGTGATGCTTCAGCTGGGCCCCAAATAGAGGTGAGGGAGGAGTTGAGTGGGCAAGTGTTGCACTTGTTCTGCTTGCAGAGATAAATGCTGGGAGGGACGAATGGACAAGGGAATCGTGGAGGGAGCGACCTCTGTGGAAAGCGAGGGGAAGGGGGGAAGGTAAAGATGTGCTTAGTGGTAAGATCGCTTTGGAGGTTGTGGATTTGGCAGAAGATGATGCACTCGATGCAGAGATCATGGGGTGGTAGGTAAGGACAAGAGGAACTCTATCACTGTTGAGGCAACGGGAAGATGGGATGAGCGCGAATGTCCGGGAAATGGAGGAGATGCGGGCGAGGAAGGGAAGTGGAGGAAAGGAAACTCTATTCTTTGAAGAAGGAGGTCATCTCTGATGTCTAGGAAAGGAAACCCGCATCCTGGGAAGAGATGTGATGGAGGCAAAGGAACTGAGAAAAGCAAATAACATTTTTTAGTGGAGGTAGGGTGGGAAGAGGTATGGTCAAGATAACAATGGGAGGTTGTAGGTTTATAAAAGTTGCTCGTTGACAGCTTTTTTCCAGGGGTGGAGACAAAGGGTTCAAGAAAGGGGAGTGAAGTTTCAGAAATTGACCAAGTGGGTTTAGGGGCAAGGTGGAAGTTAGAGGCAAAGTTGATGAAATGGACAAGCTCAGCATGGGTGCATGAAGCAGCACCAACATCGTCAATGTAGCAGAGGAAGAGTTGGGGAGCGTTACTGTGGAAGACCTCATAAGTAAGTAAGTTACAGATGAAACATCCTAATGGCCCATATAATCAAGAACCTTCTACCTCACCTGTGGTAGAGTCTGAAATTCCTACATTGGCCTTGTCAACCAAGAAATGGAAACTAGTCACTCTCTATCTCAAGCGAGTGACCAGGAGGAATAAGCAGGGAGAAGATATAAATCTAAGTCCTTCTTTTCATTGTTCACACAGTTTTCGCAGACACTTGTCATTTTTTACTCCCAAGCAATAGCTGAGGCTGAGGATTAAAAATGCAAGGACACTAACCAAAATTTGGCATCATTTCCAAAGAGTCCTGGCCAAGACTAGTGAGCTCAAACAGAGAAATCAGAAACAGGCTGGTCATGTAACCCGAAAAGAAAGAAACGTCTGCATGTTCTACAAGGTCAGGATGTCCGGAGACACTCTGCACCCAATGATGTATTACCAATACATTCTCACCATTTTATTGTAGGAAATTCCATTTTGCAGGCCAGCAAGATGCCACATCTGCAGTGTGACAATCAACAGTGAGAATGCTTTTCTAATGCTGATGAATATTTGACAAGGCCCTGAGTATAACCATGCATGAGATTTCTGGAGTCATACCTAAGACTTTTGCACAGTACTGTCAAGCCTTACAGCTCAGAAGCAGACCCTCTGTCTCATTATATTCAAACTGCCAGGTGTACCAATCTATACTAATCCCATTTAATCTGCGGCGTTCTATGCCTTAGCAACTCAATTGCCTACTTGTGTCTTTGATGTCACCAACCTTTCAGGCAGTCATTTCAGACTCCCTCCTTCTATGTGGGGAAAAAAAATCCCCTGCTACCATGGCACACGAGTTGACGTAAGGACCAACCATCCTTCGCTATGTCATCCAGCCTCCATGAAGCTAAGCAGACAATCTTGTCTCTTTCCAGAACTAACCCAGCCACTGCAGACAGTCAGGCTCAATGGATTCAAGCACTTCCTCCCCTCCCTTCCATACAAGACCAACTTCACCAAGTGCCTTCACTCACATCTGGGAAACATAGAAAAGATTCTCACAACTACTCCAAACATAGCATTTAGCTGCTTGAAATAGGCACATTCTTTGCAGCTTACAAAACAAAGACCGTTCTAACATACAACATGAATACATTGACCATATCCTGTTGAACAAATGATGGAAAGCCAACAAGGAGAATTCCTCACTTTACTGCAGAAAATAACCAGGTTTTGTTAAGTTCGGTTATCACCCAACACTTCTGCCTTTATTGGAAAACTATGAATTGGGGGGGGGGGGGGAAATACAAGCAAGATAAATACGAGAACAAATGGGAAAATGAATGAGTGGGTGCAAATGATGTATTTGTAGTTCACAGCTTGGAGACCTTTAGGAGATGTGATTTGTTTATTCATTATCATAATCCTGTTTAATATCACTGACAAGTGTTGTGAAATTTATGGTTTTGTGGCAACGGTACAGTACAGTACATTAAATATACAATGAACTACTACAAGAAATACAGACATCCCACCCTGCAAAAACTCATTTCAGAGGGGTAGCACCATCAATTTGCGGGAGAGAGGTGGGATGTCTACAATAGAGTAGCTCCTTAGCAGCTAACCAGCTAGTTTAAATAACGTTAGCTGTGCTAATGAGTGAATGACGCCTGTTAAACTCACCCATCTCCCTCTCCCCCACTCTCTCTCTCTCTTGAAATATGTATTTTAAAAAACAATGAATAAAGTGTCAGAAGGCAGAGCCTCTAACAATCCCCAGAAAAGGGTTTAATATCACTGATGTATGCTGTAAATTTGTTGTTTTGCAACAGCAGTCTGACTGTTTGTCTAGGTACTATATCTGATGTGGACGTTGGTGATCATGGTTTTCCATACAGATCTATCCCTTGTTCTTTGGATGACTTCTATTTACTCGAAGTGTAGCCACCTGGCTAGGCTATTGACGTACATAAGCCGAGGTCTTCCTCTAGGTTTGCTCCCCTCGATCTTTCCAGAGAGAATGAGTTTTCCTAGTTCATCTTTCCACATGATGTGTCCTAGGAATCTGAGTTGTCTTTCTCTTATTGTTGGTATGAGTGATCTAACGGCTTGGGCTCTTCTGAGAACTTCATCATTTTATGTGTGAGTGGTCCATGATATTTCTAACATTCTCCTGTAGAACCATAATTCAGCTGCTTCTAGTCTCTTTTCCATTGCTGGGGAAATGGTTCAGCATTCACTTCCATAAGTCAGGACAGAATAAGTGTAGCACTGCAGTATTCCGTTTTAGTGTACATGCTCATCTTTCTGTCTGTTAACATGGTCTTCATTTTCTGGAAAGTTTCTTTCACCATTGCTATTCTGTAGTTGATATCTGTGTCACACCTGCCATCACTTGTTATTTGGCTGCCAAGATGTCTGAATTTGTTGATTTGTTTGATGTTTGTACTTCCAATGTTGATCACACACTGTGGGCTGTTTGTCTTTCTGGAGATGACTATGCTTTCTGTCTTCTTGGTGTTGATTGAGAGGCCTCTGCGATTACCTTCTGCTGCCACTATAGTGAGTAGTTCTTGAAGTTTTGTTTCTGAGTCAGCTATTAGTACGATGTCATCAGCATAGCTGATGTTATTTATATTATAGCCTCCAATTGTGAGTCCTTTGATGTCTTTGATACTTCTCAAGATATTTTCACTATACAGGTTGAATAAGTCGGGTGAAAAGACATAACCTTGCCTGACTCCTCTCATGATATTCACTCTGTGATATTCACACATACTCACTCCCTTCTCCTTCTATTCTGATAATGCTGCCTGGTCCCAGTATAAGTTTCTTAAGAAACATATATCTTTCCCATCTATGTCAAGATCTTGAAGCACTTCCAGGAGATCTTGGTGTCTGACAGTGTCAAAAGCTTTTGTATAGTCGATGAAACATAAGTAGATGTCTTACTGTACCTGGATGGCTCATTCACAGATCATCTGTAGCATGAAAATTGCATTCCAGTGTTTTCCACAAAGCCACATTGTTCTTTACTGATTTCTGGTTTTATACAGCGTCTAACATCAGTACAGTGCAATAAAAAAAACTATTAATTACAATGAGAAATATATAGTTTTAAAATTAAAATAAGTAGAGCAAAATGAAAGCAAAAATAGTCAGGTAGTGTTCACAGAACTCTGCCATGGACATTCCCAAGCCTGGTTGCAAAAGAAAGAGAGTTGGACATTCTGCTACCAACCCCAACCTGGAAAAAAACAGTTCTGCAGAAACAGCAATAGAAGCTCCAAAGACCTCATCTCTGGGGGAGGAAGGAAAACATAGGCTACATCTGGATAACTTGAAAGACTGGCCCAGGAAAGAGGACTCTACCGAGCTGCTATCGGTGGCCTAAGTCCCAATGGGCTTAAGCAAAACTAAAGCGTTCATGGGATGGTTCATTGTCCATTCAGAAATCTGATGGTGGAGGGGAAGAAGCCATTCCTAAACTGCTGAGAAGACCTTTTGATGGCTCTTCCTTCCAGGTCATGTTTGCAATCACATAATTCAATACTCTGAGTAGAAATACATCTTTCTATTGGCTAACATCCATCACATTTCTTGTGATGAATAACCATTTTTTTGGCAGACAAAAATATCTTGACCTCAGCATAATCAGGTTTGCTGGCTTATGGAGAACCGGCAAATCAATTCATCTTCCCGATCTTTGGTGAGTGAAAAACTTGCATTTCTCTAGGGGCTGCTGCATCCTCAGAGCACCTCAAAGTGCTGTACAGGCAATACAATTTGTACCACTGCTGTTTTATAGACAAAGATAGAAACCGGTTTTATAGACATGATTAATAACACATGTGAAGGAAAAACGATTTGGCTTTGTGCAATGTATCAGACTGTCTTACAGCGCTTGGAATCCTTTTGATGTATAATCACTGTTCCATTGTAGGAGAAGTGGCAGGTCAATTTGCACATAGCAAGATTCCACAAATATCAATGTGATAATCATTGGATCAACAGTTGATTAAAGGATAAGCATTGGCTCCAAGACAATGTGAAGAATATTGCTGTGCTTAGAGAGGGAAAGCAGGACATGCTCCTGTACAGATTTTGGTAGGTTTCAAGTGGCACCACCACAGCGAATCAGGAGGTTATTGAAATGCAGCTACATACTGAACTCAACCAACAATTGTCACGTAGTGAGAAGTGGTGACACTGGGAATAACTTGATTTTTTTTGTGAAAAAGTGTCTGGGAATCTTGGAAAGCATCAAGTTGGATAAGTCGCCGGGACCAGATGAGAAGTACCCCAGTCTAATGGGGGAGGCAAGGGAGGAGATTGCTGAGACTCTGGCAATGATCTTTGCATCATCAATGGGGATGGGAGAGGCTCCGGAGGATTGGAGGGTTGAGGATGTCAAGAAAGGGAGTAGAGATAGCCCAGGAAATTATAGACTAGTGAGTCTTACTTCAGTGGTTGGTAAGTTGATGAAGAAGATCCTGAGAGGCAGGATTTATGAACATTTGGAGAGGTATGATATGATTAGGAATAGTCAGCATGGCTTTGTCAAGGGCAGCACGTGCCTTACGAGCCTGATTGAACTTTTTGAGGATGTGACTAAACACATTGATGAAGGAAGAGCAGTAGATGTAGTGTATATGGATTTCAGCAAGGCATTTGATAAGGTACCCCAAACAAGGCTTATTGAGAAAGTAAGGAGGCATGAGATCCAAGGGGACATTGCTTTGTGGATCCAGACAACACACACAAAATGCTAGTGGAACGCAACAGGCCAGGCAGCATCTATAGGAATAAGTACCGTCGATGCTTCGGGCCAAGACCCTTCGTCAGATTTCTGCAGATCTGCAGACTTCCTCGTGTTTGTGGATCCAGAACTGGCTTGCCCACAGAAGGCAAAGAGTGGTTGTAGATGAGTCATATTCTTCATGGAGGTCGGTCACCAGTGGAGTGCCTCAGGACCCTTCTGGGACCCTTACTCTTCCTGATTTTTATAAATGACCTGGATGAGGAAGTGGAAGGATGGGTTAGTAAGTTTGCTGATAACACAAAGGTTGGAGGTGTTGTGGATAGAGTGGAGAGCTGTCAGAGGTTACAGCAGGACATGGATTGGATGCAAAACTGGGCTGAGAAGTGGCAGATAGAGTTCAACCCAGATAAGTGGTTCATTTTGGTAAGTCAAATGTGATGGCAGAATATAATACTAATGGTAGGACTCTTGGCAGTGTGGAGGATCAGAGGGATCTTGGGGTCTGAGTTCATAGGACACTCAAAGCAGCTGTGCAGGTTGACTCTGGTTAAGAAGACATACTTGGCCTTCATCAATCATGGAATTGAATTTAGGAGCCGTGAGGTAACGTTGGGCCTATATAGGACCCTGGTCAGACACAACTTGGAGTATTGTGCTCAGTTCTGGTTGCCTCACTACAGGAAGGATGTGGAAGCCATAGAAAGGGTGCAGAGGAGACTTACGAGGACTTTGCCTGGATTGGAGAGCACGCCTTATGAAAATAGGTTGAGTGAACTTGACTTTTCCTCCTTGGAGCGATGGAGGATGAGAGGTGACCTGATAGAGGTGTATAAGATGATGAGAGGCATTGATCGTGTGGATAGACAGAGGCTTTTTCCCAGAGCTGAAATGGTTGCCACAAGAGGACACAGGTTTAAGGTGCTGGGGAGTAGGTACAAAGGAGACGTCAGGGGTAAGTTTTTTACTCAGGGAGTGGTGAGTACATGGAATGGGCTGCCGGCAATGGTGGTGGAGGCAGATACAATAGGGTCTTTTAAGAGACTTGTGGATGGGTACATGGAGCTTAGAAAAATAGTGGGCTATAGGTAAGCCTAGTAACTTCTAAGGTGGGGACATGTTTGGCACAACTTTGTGGGCCGAAGGGCCTGTATTGTGCTGTAGGTTTTCTATGTTTCTACGTTTCTAATCTTGTATGTCTAGCTGACTTCAGCACTCAAGGCCTTGTTTTAACGTCCCATCGACGCAGCATCCCATCTTTCATCTTCTGAAATAGTGCACGGGCTCTGACTTTGCTGAGTGGAGCATCTCATGATCCCCCCACCCCCCCTAAAATCCTTGGAAAAGCTTGGGTATCCTATATGGACTGCCAATGACATAGCAAGGAGGCACTTTGCTCTCTTTGGGTCTTTGCCCACCGTTCAAAGACTGCTCAGTTTGAAAAGTACTGCAGGCTCAGTGAAGGGAGTATCACTCATGTTGGTGAAGTGTGTTAAATGAATTCAGATGTGCTAAATTAATTCTTCACACCTGTCCTTCGGTGAAGACTATGGACAGGTTCCAACGCCTGTTAAACTAGCTGAGGAATCTGAAACAAATGTTGAGGGTCATTGAGGCGTGTTGGGAAGAACCTCAAAGAGTCCACACTATGATAAGTTGAGAACATATTTTTGCTAGACCTTGCACCTGTGCATCACATTATGTTTCATTACCTCCGCCACTGATGACTGCATCTTCAGCTGCCTGGGACCTGCAGCTCCGGAATTCCCTTCCAACACCATTCCCTGCTTCTTTCCTATTTAAAGACAGTGCTTGAAACCTTACTAGCTCATCCAAAAGTCTCCTTCAGCAGCTTGATGCCAGCGTGTGACTAACTGAACTGATGACAACTCCCTTCAGCATATTTCCCAGACCAAAGGTATACCAATGTTGTTGGTGCCTGCGTCTGCTTTCACTTGTACAGGCATGAAGAAGCCCAAGAGTTTGAAAACATATGTGAAAACCTGAGTGAACTAATGCATCTTGGAGAAGAGGGGATGATACTTACTTGTTTTTTTAGTTAATTTTGCTATTTGCATGATTTGTCTTTTTTTGTGCATGGGGTGGTGGCGTGGGTCTGATACTTTTCTTTGAATGAGCTCCAGGTTTTTTCTTTGCTTCATGGCTGTCTGGGAAGACGAATCTCAGGGTTGTGTACTGCGTACGTACTTTGATGACAAATGTACTCTGAACTTTGAGGATGTTCTATCAAGTGGCTTCTGAATTAACAAGGCATGATTCAAGCTCCTTCTCGACATTCAATGGCTCCCCACCCAATCCACCTGCGATCATCAGATGACGAGGATCAATTTTATTCACCATATACATTTGCATGAATTAGGAATTTGGCTAAGGAGATGATTAGATTCATCTGGAATGTTCTCCCGATCTCATTGCTTGTTGCCACTTTTTTTTTAGCATTTTTTAAATTCATTCACAGGATACACACATCCGTGACAAAGCACCAGAGGTCAGGTTCAAAAAACAGGGGACATGGATTTAATTAGTTAATAGATGAATAAGTGGGGAGCTGAAGAAAAATTATTTCATTTGGTAGTGAGTGAAGAACTAGAAGGCATATAATGAAAGTGATTGGCTAAAGAACCTAAAATAAAACAGGGATAGTGGTATTTAAAGAAGCAATTGTGGAATGTGTTACCAGTGATAGAAGCAGGGAAGAAATAATTGTAGTGTTTTTTAATTTGTTTTATTTATTGAGAGATACCATGGAACAGGCCCTTTGAGCCACACTGCCCAGACTATTTACCCCTAGTCTAATCACAGAACAATTTACAGTGACCAATAAACTTATCAACTGGTATAACTTTGGACAGTGGGAGAAAACCAGAGCACCTGCAGGAACCACAGGGAGGACATACAAACTCCTTATAGACAGCAACGGGAATTGAACCTGGGTCACTGGTACTATAAAGCGTTGTGCTAACCATGACGCCATCGTGCCACCCCAAAAAATAGGGAATTATATGAAAGGGAGGGTATTGTGTCACTATGGGGAAAAGGAGGGAGTGGGACTTGCTTTTTCATGGAACTTGAAGGGCTGAATGGCTCATTTTGTGCCTTAACCGTTCCGTGATTTGTTGAGCGTTGGTGATCTGGAACACACCATCTGAGGGACAGCAACTCTCACCATTTTTACTAATTACCTGGACAAGCAATTGAGGAATCAACAGACCAACAGACCAATACCTGAGAAACAGGGTTAATTCAAAGACTGTTTTTGTTCGCCCCTTCTGTATCATAGGTTTCCATGATTCTAAGATCTAAGGATAGCACTTATTATCCATCCATTTAACAGTCAATTGCATTGTTTGTGTCTTGAGTCACATATAGGCCCAGATTGGGTAAGGATGGCAGATCTCCTTCACTAAGAGAGATTAGTGAACCACATTTGTTCTTTTACAATTAGTAGCTTCTTGGACCCTGTATCTAATACTAGACTTTAATTCAAACTTATTTATTAACTTACTTTAGATTGCCCAGCTACCAGGGTGGAAATTGGACTCATGTCTCTGCATCGTAGAATCATAGGAAATACATCTATAATATACAGAAGGAGGCCACTTGGCTTCCATCAAAAAGTGACTCCCAGCCCACTCCTACCTGTAAGCAATAGGTGTTTAACCCTGCAAGTTGAACTCTTCAGGAACACATCAAGTTCTGTTTGAATGTGGTGAAGGTTTCTACTTTAACCAATGTTTCACACAGTGAGATCCAAATCCTTATCACAATGGATGAAAAACAATTCTTCTTCTCTCCTCTAATCATTCTACCAATTACTTCAAACCAATGTCACCTGGTATGTGACTCCAGGTCTATATGTAATTCCGGGTCTCTTCCATTATTTCCAGAATCTCCCTGCTTCCATTGCCCAATTCCCACTTTCCATCAGGACCAGGCTCCTTGATTCCATCCACCAGTGCTCATCTCCAGACAACTGTTCATCAGTACCGGACACTGTCACCACCGTCCAGCTCTCTGTCAACCCTCAGTTACTTAGAGCTGAATGCTGGCCATCCCATCTCCCAGCATCTGACCTCCAACAACATGCAAGCCTCTCTCAGTTGCATCAGTGTGCAATTAGAATCGTTAGGGGCCAGCCAATATGTCAGGAGAAGAGGAAAGTCATGGCCTGTAACTGTATCCACTGTCGCTCTGTCCATCTGGCACATGACAGGTTATAAAGTCTCCCAAAAAACTGCATGAGGATGAGATAAGCCCAAGAGTTAAACCTAGGTGAACAGTGACTCCTTAAATTAATTTACTGTCTGAAGTTCTGTCCCAATGCCAAGAAAAAAAGTTGTTTTTACAACTGCTTTGCTTGAATATGGAGTAAAATTCAAATCAGCACATGATGAATCTGCCAGGATAAGCTAGTTTTATCTTAAGTGTTGCTCAACTAGAATAGGTAATTTGCAAGCCATTGTCACTACAGTCAAGCTAGTCACTCTATAATTTGCCTTCAATCAATCCAAGAGGATTTCAATCAATCCATTGAAATTATTTTTAAAAATCATTATAAAATTATACTATTCACTTTGACTTATTTAGCTGTGAAAAGATCCTAGATAGTTGTTAGCTATTTTCTCTGTCATATTTAGTTGTTATATAATGCTAATTAGCATTTGGAAAGAGATTTAGCCATTTTTTTTACCCAAGTGTCTTATCTTCAGAATACTTGACACAAGGATGCCCGATTTTGGGAAGATTTCACACTCAAATCTTGATCTGGTTAAAAAAAACACAACTGATCGTTATATATAATCCAAATATCCTGAGGCACTCCCCAAAAGGATAATAAAATAAAATTTGGCATCAGTCCATACAAGGAGATATTAGGGCAGATAAACACAAGCTTGATCAGAGAAGTAACGTCAACATGCATTTTAAAGCAGGGGAGAAAGACAAGAGACTGAAACAAAGAACTCCGGAGGCGGATAAGCAACAGCTTGTGGTGGTGGAACAATTAGAATTGGAAATGATGAAGAGTTGGAAGAACACAGACATCCTGGACATATTTTAAGGCTAAAGGAGCTCTGCAATAAAGGAAGGGAAGGGTAAGAGTGCAGATAGATTGGAATGCAAGGCTGCAGACTTCAAAATCAAGGCATTGCATAACTGGACAGGTGAACATGGTCAATGGAATTTTATATGCACTTGGTTATGGGGAGCAAAATTAAGGAAATCAATCAGGGATTGTGCTAGTCAGTTGTTGGCATGCTATGTTCATGCCATTTTGCGGTATGTTTTGATGTACATGTGACAAATAATGTTACATTTTTATCGACTCCTTATTCGTATAACTTACTCCAGTCTGACCAATCTCCAAGTTTGGACTCTTGCACATCCACAGATTTATCATTGAAGGTCATGCCTAAAGCCATCCAGATTGCAAACTCTGGAATTCTCTCTCTAAGTATTACCATCTCTAACTCCTTTTTCTAAACTCTTTTCCACATAAGAATGTCTGTGAAGATACTTACCTGGAATTAAGTGTAAACAACACTGGGCCAGATTATCCTCAATGTGGCTCTCTTTCAAATTTGCCTCTCATAGGATACCCAAGGTTCAAACTAAAATTTACTATCAAAATACGTATATGTCACCATCAACTATCCTGAGATTAATTTTCTTCCAGGCATTCACAGCAGATACAGAGAAACACAATGGAAACAATGAAAAACTAATTTCAAAACAAAGACAAACAACCAATGTGCAAAAGGCAACAAATTGAGCAAGTACAGTAAAGAAAAACAAGATATAATAAATAAATAATATCGAGAGCATGAGTTTTAGAGTCCATGAAAGTGAATCCACAGGTTGCGGAATCATTTCAGCATTGGGTGAGTGAAATTATCCAGTCTGGTTAAGGAGCCTGATAGTTGAGGGGTAATAACTGTTCCTGATCCTGGTGGTGTGGGTCCTGAAGCTTCTGTACCTCCTTCCTGATGCAACAACAAGAAGAGAGTATGGCCTAGGTAGCTGGGGTCCTTGTTTATGGATGCTGCTTTCCAGCTTTCCAGTGACAGCACTCCTTGTGGATGTGCTCAATGGTGCGGAGGTGATGGACTGGGCTGTATCCACTACTTTTTGTAAGTGCTTTTCCATTCAAGAGCATTGGTGTAGCCATACCTTGCCACGATGCAACCAGTCAGGATACTCTCCACTTTGCATCTCCCTCCTGCCATCTGGGAAAAGGCTCCAAAGCATTCGGGCTCTCACAGCCAGACTATGTAACAGTTTCTTCCCCCAAGCTATTAGACTCCTCAATACCCAAAGCCTGGACTGACACCTTGCCCTACTGTCCTGTTTATTATTTATTGTAATGCCTGCACTGTTTTGTGCACTTTATGTAGTCCTGTGTAGGTCTGTAGTCTAGTGTAGCTTTCTCTGTGTTGTTTTTTACGTAGTTCAGTCTAGTTTTTGCACTGTGTCATGTAACACCATGGTCCTGAAAAACATTGTCTCATTTTTACTATGTACTGTACCAGCAGTTATGGTCGAAATAACAATAAAAGTGTTACAAGGGGCGACAGCGGAGAACCCAAGTATAGGACACTGGCACGTCGACTCAGTTGGAGAGGCTGTCGTAGAATTGAACGTAGAGCAGAAAACCAGGGGGATCTTGACAAGGAAACAGGATTCACAGGGATTCTCTAAAACTAGGGCGGAACTTAGAATTGCCGCTTCCAATCGGAATAGGAAACAAAGTATCACACAAGGATTGACCAACGAACTGGCAACCTGTGGTAGGGTCGTCCTCGTTTTTATTTCCCATTCGCTGATTGAAAGCCAGATGTACGGTAATTGGGTAACTAGCAGCAATTAACTGAAATTGGGGCATGATCAGGGAGAAAGGAGTGTTAAAGGGGAACAGCCGACTGGAACCATGACAAAAAGTGACTTGACTTGACTTGACTTGAGAAGTTTGGCTTCACAAACTTCTAAGTTGGTAGACGTTTATGTTTCAAATGCAGTAGTAGTTTGCATTTACACTGACGTCGTGCAGCTTACCAGCCCCACCCCCCCCGGCATCATCATGATGTGAAGCGGTCCTCACACAGAAGCTAGCTGCAGGTTATGGCTCTCTATGGAGCTAATGGCAAGCTCTTAGTGTGGTCCGACCCAACAAAACTGTGCCTCTACGTAAATATTTTAACATGAATCCAAGTATAGCTTCATTGAAGTTCTTTATATGGCTGAGGATTTGCTACCTCTTTAAGAAGGAAGATGCATTTCTAAGGTGTTCTCCATGTCCCCAGGTTTTTCCAATTAAAAATTTGTATTTAAAATGCAGTCATCATTGGTTTGCAGGCAAATTTTACAGTCAATCTCATACAGCAAGTACTAGTGGGATAATTGTTTACTTTGGTTGATTGAAGGAGCAGTATTGGCCAGAACGCCCAGTGAAACATGCTCCTCATCTTCAGGTAAGTTTGAATGAGAAGACAGTGCAAAGTACAGCAGCTCCACCTCAGTACTACACTAACGTGGTACAGTATTAAGTGTGGCACAGTAGCGTAGCAGTTAGCGCAATGTTTCACAGCGCCAGCAGTAAGGTCAGTGTTCAATTCCTGACACAGCTTCTATGGAGATGGTACATTTTCCCCATGACCACGTGGGTTTCCTCAGTGCTCTGGATTCCTCCTACATTCCAAAGATGTACAGTTAGGTTTGGTGAGTTGTGGGAATGTTATATTCGCCTCGAGAGGTGTGGCAACACTTGCAGGCTGTCCAGCACAATCCTTGTTGATTTGATTTGACAAATAGAGCTCATTTTTACCTTCTCCTTATTCTTATAACATGCTCCAGCCTGACCAATCTCCAAATCTGTGCTCCCCACGGATTTTCTCACTCTATCGTTGAAGGTTATGCCTTCAGGTGTCTAGAACGGTAACTCTGGAATTCTCTTTCTAAGCCTTATCATTTCTCACTCATTTTACAGAGCACGTGGAATGGTGCTGGAGGCCACAGTAGATGCAGATTCATTAGAGCATTCAGAAAGGCCAGAGAAAAGCACCTGAAAATAAAAAATTGGCAAGGATAGGGGAGGAGGCCAGGGAGTGGAACTAGCTGGATTGCTTTAACTTAGAGCTGATATGGACCCAATAGTTTCAATAGTGTCTTTCTGAGCTGATACTACTGTGTGATTCTGTGATGCCTCTTTAGACATTCTCCTAAAAACATTTATGACCTAACCTAGGACGTCCTAAACAAAACTGACTTGAAATTCCTGCTAGGAAAGTCAATTAGGTCTTAGCTAATTTTCTTATTGTTAGGCAGTCTCTTGGGATTGACGATTGTCAGAGTTATAAAGTGATATAGAGCAAAATCAGATCCTTAGCCCAGCTGGTCCTTGCTGACCAAGGTTCCCATCCAAGCTCGTCCCATTTGTTCACTTTTGGCTTATATCCCTCTAAACCACTCTTTTCCACATAACTATCCTTCTAAATGTTATTAAATATTGTCCTTTTACATCTTGTTCCCAGACTTGCCTTAGACACTTCCTCGGTGTTCATTCTGTTTACTAACCACTCTCTGGATGAAAAAAATTGCCCTTCAGGTTCCTATTAAATCTCATCTCTCACACATTTAATCTACGCCCTCTGACTCTTGATTCCCCAATCCTGGGTAAAAAACTGTCTGTCTTATCCCTACCTATGCCCCTCATGATTTTATACACTCAGATCACCCATCATTCTCCTTTGATGGGTGATCTTGCTTCCCCTTCAGTTCAGTAAGTTTAGATATGACTGGTGGGGCCAGTCTGGGAACTGCAAAATGTTGCACAGACGGAGTAGGAGGTGTCTGATTAGCAGGTAGGTAGGTGATCTGCTCTTCCCGTTGCTTATTCAAGGTCTCTGTGCATGATCTCAAGTTTCCCAATATATTCCTGAGTGATCCTCTGCATCTTGAATAATCAGGGGCCTGGGTTTACAAGCAGTCAAAGGAGGTGGTGCAATTTTTCAAGGAGATTCTGAGCTTTGATTATTTCCTCAGTCTACCTGGCATTCCTTTCCCTAGGCAGCGCTGGGAATAGTGTCTGGAGCCAGGCAAACAAACAACATGGTCTGTGTCAGTCAGGCAGCTGGAAATGTTGGCCTCGGGCAGAACACAGACATTAATCTTCTTATCCTTCCAGTGGGTATCATGCCAGAGATAATCCAAGTGTCAGAACCATAGGAGGAGTGCAGGAATCACTGCTCCCTGGTAGTCCTTCAGTTTTGTGCCAGATTTGACATTTTGATCTTCAAACCATATCAGTTGACCAAAAGCTGATACATTGAAAGTAATGGTGACTTTCATCACCAATGTCTGTCTTCCACAAGTGAACCTTCCCAGGATAGAGGAAGTGGCAATGTTTTCCAGAGTCTCACCTTAATGAAGGGTATGTTGGAAGAATACCTTTTACATGCAGGACTTAAGTGCAAGGAGCATCTTCTCATAAACTTCAATGAATGCTGGAAGTACTCAGTGGGTCAGGCAGCATCTATGGAGTGGAATGATATGGGCCAAGACCCTTCATCAGTCATACATAGACTATGCTGTGCCTGACACCAGACTCTATTCCCAGTAACACACATAAAATGCTGGATGACCTCAGCAGGCCAGGCTGCATCTGTGGAAAAGGGTAAACAGTCGACATTTCAGGCCAATGTTGTCCTAGTCAATACCCTATTCCCAGTGTTGTCAGGGGAAATAAATGCCAAGTAGACAGAAGAAGTAGCCAAAGTTGTGCTCAGACCTCCTTGGAAAAAAAAACGTACCAACTCCATTGACTCCAGGGAATCTCAGACCCTTCACCATTCAGTCCTGATGAAGGATCTTGGCTCAAAATTTCAACTGCTCATTTCGCTTTGTAGATGATCCTGACCCATTGAGTTTGTATGTGTTGCTCCAGATTTCCAGCATCTGTAGTCAAGTCAAGTCAAGTCAACTTTTATTGTCATTTCAACCATAACTGCTGGTACAGTGCATAGTAAAAATGAGACAACGTTTTTCAGGACCATGGTGTTACATGACACAGAACAAAAAACTAGAGTGAACTACGTAATTAAAAAAAAAACAACACAGAGAAAGCTACACTAGACTACAGACCTGCACTGGACTGCATAAAGAGCACAAAAACAGTGCAGGCATTACAATAAATAATAAAAAGGACAGTAGGGCAAGGTGTCAGTCCAGGCTTCGGGTATTGAGGGGTCTGATAGCTTGAGGGAAGAAACTGTTACATACCCTGGTCGTGAGAGCCTGAATTCTTTGGAGCCTTTTCCCAGATGGCAGGTGGGAGAAGAGATTGTATGAGGGGTACATGGGGTCCTTCATAATGCTGTTTCCTTTGTGAATGCAGCATGTAGTGTAAATGTCCGTGATGGCAGGAAGAGAGACCCCGATGATCTTCTCAGCTGACCTCACTATCCGCTGCAGGGTCTTGCAATCCGAGATGGTGCAATTTCCGAACCAGCCAGTGATGCAGTTGCTCAGGATGTTCTCAATACAACCCCCGTAGAATGTGATGAAGATGGGGGGTGGGAGATGGACTTCCTTCAGCCTTCACAAAAAGTAGAGATGCTACTGGGCTTTCTTTGCTATGGAGCTGGTGTTCAGGGACCAGGTGAGATTCTCTGGTCTCTCAATGAATAAGTGGCATTGTGCTTGGGCTCTGCGTCTGTGTATTGCCTTTGAACTGCTGAGGTCTGATTTGCCTTGGTTTTCAGGAGCTCCAAACATTACCTCCACTCCCTCAGGAGGCTTCGAGAGGTGAGGTGCAACATTGACTGAGAAAGTGTCAGGGCAAAGTCACAGCCTTGTTTAACATCAGTCTTCATTGTGATTGGTTCTTTTGTAGATACAGTGACAAGGATCATGAAGCCATCATGAAGCCAAAGTAAGAAAGAGATAGGTAGGTAGGTAGGCAGCTAAAATGAGTGTGCTTTGCTGTCTCTCTTAGCTGATGGAGCCAAAGGCTTGAGCATGAAGTTATGAGAAAGGCCACATGATGTTGTTGATACTACAGCTGTAATTGTCTCTCTGATAAAGATTGTGAATCTTTTTTTGACTTTGTACCACTCTACATAATTTATTGATGTTGTTAAATTTTAGTCTGGACTGTAAAGTGGAGTTCTGATACAGAACCATTTAGAGCATTAAAGTAGCCACTGGCTTGCAAGTGTGGAGGGAGGCTGTGGGTTTATAAGTGATTTGCTGCATCAGACAGATGTCCTAAATATTTTTTTAAAGCTGAAAGAAATCCACAGCACTGTTTGAAAGAATCTACATTAGAATCTATTAGTTCACCCAGCTCTTACCCTTTAAAACTGCCTTCGCAAAATGTTCTCAAGCAGCCCGTAGCCCTCCATTGTTTCCATGGGAACGGTCCCTGGATGCTAGCCATGTCCTCAGTCACAAGACAGATTGGCCCTTTGAGAGAGCGAGGAAGCATCTTACCTACAAGCACTGTTTTACAGATGGGAAAGTAAGTTTCTTTTCTGAGAGATGCCTCACAATCTAGTGTGGGACTTGGCTGAAAATAAAATACAGTGGGAACTGAACTACTAACTATCATTATTCTGTAACTTTTTCTTAGCTCTGCGAGAACTCTGCATAGTGCAGAGCATCCTAACATGCTGCATCGCTGTGTGGTATGGGACGTGCACCACAGCGGAGAGGAGGGCTCTGAAACAGGTAATTAAAACTTCCCATGCATCACTACCACAAACCAACCTATCATCAAGGATATATGTACAGAAAGGTGGCAGAAAAAAAACAGCAATATCACCAAGGATCCAACCCACCCTGCTCATGGACTGTTTGTCCCACTCCCATCAGGGAACAGGCTGTGCAGTGTCCACACCGGCACCACTGGACTCAAAAATCAGTTACTTCCCCCAAACCGTCAGACTGATCAATACTTCCACACATCACCTAGCGTCACTTTATCTACATAAAATTTATGTGTACAACAGTCACTCAATGGCTACTTTATTGGGTACCTCCTGTACTAGTAAATTGCCACTGAGTGTATATCTGTGGTCTTCTGCTGCTGTAGCCCATCCACTTCAAGCATTAGAATTAGAATTAGAGTTTTATTTCTTACATCCACCTCACAACACAAAGGAGTAAAAATCTTTATGTTGCGTCTCCCTCGCTATGTACAAGCAATAAGGGCCCAGCACCATCTTGCATATAAGGTTCAACGTGGTGTGTCTTCAGAGATGCTCTTCTGAGCGCCACTCTTGTAATGCAGGGTTATTTGTGTTATTGTCACCTTCCCGCCAGTTTGAACCAGTCTGGCCAATCTCCTCTAACCTCCCTCATTAACAAGGGACTTGTGTCTTGTCTACTGAACTGTCGCTCGCTAGTTTTTTGATCTTTTTTTTTGCACCATTTTCTGCAAACTCTAAAGAGCGTTGTGTGTGAAAATCCCAGGAGATCGCCAGTTTCTGAGAGACTCAAACCACCCCATCTGGCACCAACAATCATTCCACAGCCAGTGTCACTTAGATCACATTTCTTCCCCATTCTGACGTTCAGTCTGAATAAGAACTGAACCTCTTGACCATGTCTGCATTGTTCTAAGTATTGAGTTGCTGCTAGAACACATCTTACACAATCAAGGAAGCTCCCCAAAGCCTGTGTTTTCTGAGGAGGATGAAGAAGACAGGACTATGCACATTAATACTCACAACCTTCTACCGATTGCAGTAGAGAACATCCAACCATGCTGCATCGCTGCATGGTACAAAACTGCATTGTGACAGATAGGAAATCTCTACAACAGGTAGTCCAGCCTACCCAACACAACACTGGCACCAGCCTACTTGTCATCTAGAATACATATACAGAAAGGAGCCAGCAGTACCATGAAAGATCCCACCCACCCTGCTCATGAACTGTTTGTCCCACTCCCGTCGGGAGGATTCTACGTAACGTCCACTGTCAGACTCAAAAATGGTTACATTCCCTGAGCAGTAAGACTGATCAACACCTCCACCCACTAACCCACCCTTCCATCACTACTTTATCATTTCCTGTCAGTCACCTTATATGCAACATTCCTGTACCTAGCATCACTAAATGTACATAAACCAATCTATGTATACAAGCTATCTTATATATTTATACTTTTTGTTCATTTACAGGTTTCCCCTCCCCCCCCCCCCCCACAAATGTAGAGTGTTCCTATGAAACCTTTCTTAAGCCGAATTGGCATGAAGCAAAGAACCATTAACTTATATGGGGAAAATTTTCATAAGAGCAAAAATCCTCTTTGTAATGCAAAAACAGGTTACTAATGTAGGTCTTTTGTAAAAGCAAAGTGTCGTAAAGTGGAGGACACCTGTATTATTGTGTTTTTGTGCTGCATCAGATCGGGAGTAATAATTATTTCATTCTCCTTCACACTTGTGCACTGGAAATGACATTAAACAATCCGGAACATGATTAACTGATTAGATATTTGCAGTAACGAGCAGGTGTACCTAATAATGGGGCTTATGAGTATACATTGTGTTTTACAGGATGGCTTTTATATTTATATTAATTGTGTTTTTTTTGTTTTTATTGTGTTCTTTATGCTTATTTTATTTTTTATACCACATCAGATCCGGAGTAACAATCAATTTGTTCTCGTTTACTCTAGTGTGCTAAAGAATAACAATAAACTATCTTGAAACTTGAATCAAGTCATTTTTGGGCTTCATCCTTTCTCCATCCTCACATCCCATCATGCCTCTGCCCACCCACTTCATCCTCTAACCCTCAGACACATTCACCCTCCCTCATGCACCCCTCCCTCTCCTCTGCCCTGCACCCCTGCCATTCTCTTTCCCCCAGTTTCTCGAATGCACTGATTCCCGACACTGGCACTTTCTCATTCACTTCTCAGGTGTGAGCTGCACTAGTGACTGCTGACAGATTATTCCACCATGGGGTTGGTTGCACCTGCATCTGATCTCTGGGAAACCTTTCACTTCGATGAAACGTGCTCTGACCACCTCCCTCAGACCAGACACCTGAAGCGTGAACATCTCAAAACTGAGCTGGATTTTTGGAGGTCTTATCAATTATACTATAAAAGGACCCCAAAGTCCAAGCTAATAATTCAGTTTTTATTGTTTTACGTTGCGCTGTTGATACATTTTGTAAGCTCAACCGTGCATTTTGACTTTAAGAAAGTGACTTTTAAAATGGGCGTATTGCTCATGGACCGCATTTGTTGGTAGACATAATGGAACACACTGATCAGTGGCGCATTTGGGTTACTTCAGGGAGATAAACACAGATTAATAAAATTGCAGGTGACTTTGGATGACTTTGAATGGACATTTCTTGTCAAGGCCAATTATGTTGCAATAACAGAAAGCAAGGGCTGAGTTATTTGCCTAAAATGTTCTCGAATTGCTGAAAATATATTTCAAATAAAGAAAATAAATGATAATCAAAGTAAAAGCCAAGAAATTCATGCCTTATTTATCAGCTAATTTTAATTTATTTGAGAAGAAATGGAATGTTATACTACCCTGTCCTGGATTTCACTTATGGTTGTTAAGACTATCAAGAGGCCTGCCTGACAATTTGGAGCCTGCTCTTTGCCTGTTGTGTTTTAGAAAGAGGCAGGCAGACGAGAAAGAGCCACTCCATCTTCCACATTATGCAATAAATCAAATTTACTGGCAGTTCATTCCCAGTTTAGAAGCCCAAGTACCTCCAGTGTCAAACCAAAGAGACAAAAGTAGTTCCCTTGTGGCTGCCTTCACACACACTGAAGCTACAAACAGAAAGGCTTTTTAGGGAGGCTAGTTGCATTGTTTGGGGTTTAACGCCTGCTCCAGAACCTGTAATGGAAATAAAAGTTTATTACAAAGGATTTTTCAGATCAAATAAATTTGCTCAGAGGAATTCTAGAGACAGATGCTCCTAGTCCTGTGTCCTAGTACGGCATGTAACATTAGCGACCTGGACAAAACACAAAAGCGCTCAGAGTCCTGTCGAAAGACTGGTTGATACCAACAAAGTCTTTCATGAGGACAGTGCAGCTGACAGGGGAATTACAAGGGAAAAAAAACTTCTGGATTCCTGCTGCTCTTTGATCTTTTGACTTTTCGCAAGGCCTCTATCCCTGCTGCTAATTAAAGAGAAAAGTCATTGGCTAGAATAGACTCATTTTGACTTCCTGAAACTGAAGGATAATTTTATCCTCATTTTAATCCTAAACTGCGTTCACTTTTTTTTATTCATTCAAAGCATGAGGGCCTTGCAAGCTGAGCCAGCGTTGAACTGCTCTTTCTTAATCGACTTTGAGCACGTAGTTAGTGGTGAGCTACCTTCATGAACTACTGCAGTCCTTGAGGTGTGGATATATCCACAAATCCACAATCCTGTTAGGAGGGAGTTCTAGAACTTTAGACTCAGTCACAGTAAAGGATCAGTGATATACAATAATTCCAAGTCAAGATGGTGTCTGGCTTTGAAAGAAAATTTCCAGAAGCTCATGTTCCCATATTTTTGTTGCCTTTTCCCTTCTAGCTGACAGGGGGTCATGGTTTTGGAAGGATCTATCTATGGAGTCTTGGTAAGTTACTACAGTGCATCCTGTGGATAGTACAGACTTCTGCGACTGTGCATCTGTGGTGGAACGATAAGAGTTTAAGATATAGGAGCAAAATTTAGGACATTGAGCCCATCAAGTTTGTTCCACCATTCGACAATGGCTGATCATGTGGTGCCATGGTAGTGTAACAATTAACACGGCAATATTACAACTCAGGCATTGGAGTTTAGAACTCAAATCCAGCATCCTTGGTAAGAAAGGTTAAACGTTCTTCCCCTGTGCGTATGGGTTTCCTCCAGGTGCTTCAGTTTCCTCCCACAGTCAAAGTCATACTGGTTAGAACAGGCATGGGCAAACTACGGCCCGCGGGCCATATGCGGCCCATTAAGCTTTTTAATCCAGCCCGCAGAACTTGATGAAATTATATTAATAAACCTTGTTAACGTTTTCTCCCCGCAATTCTGGCGTTTTCCCAATAGATGACGCACTCTATATACATTGACCTTTGTTGAGGTGCAGCGTATTACTCCACATTTGCGCTTTACTTTGTGACCTTGTGGCGACCCATTTCCTGGCACATCCAAACCGGCTTACAATTAGCCAGCGTTCCGGCTAGGAGAGATCGCCTGCGGGGATTTGCGAGCACAGAGCTCCGCATACCGGCGCGCTCTCCCTGCTTTGTCATTGTGCTGGTCGTTGTTGAGTTTTGGCACAGGGGACAATTGAATAAGAAGGATCAGGACAAGTAGACCTGCATCTCCTACCGTTTTTGAAATAAAGACAGTCAGGAGGAGAGTGATGATGATAAGATCTTGAAGGATAACAGAATTTTCAGTGCTTTAAAATAATAACTGTTACTATTAAAAAAAGCTGTATTTTATTCATTTAATTTTCAGTGTTTTAAAAGTCATTTCAATAAATAGTTAAATACCATGGGACTTCAAAGACAGATATTTTGTTGTAATGCATTTGTTCATTTTCAATTGAAATTAAAGCACATGTTTTCTACATATCCCATGATATTTTATTTTCTCTTATGAGGTGTATTACCAAAACACTCCGTCCATCTGCTCCTGGTCCGGCCCCCCTGTCAAATTTTAGAACCCTTTGTGGCCCTCAAGTCAAAAAGTTTGCCCACCCCTGGGTTAGAAGGTTAACTGGTCATTGTAAATTGTCTCTTCTCAAAATTCAAGCCCTCCAGTTCCAGTAACATTCTTGTGGATTTTTTTCTCTATCCTCTCACATCCTTTCTATAGCATGGCAATCAGAACTGCACACAATATTCCAGATGCTGTCTCAAAAACATCTCGTACAACTGCGTCGTGATGTCTCAGCTCTTGTGCTCATTGCCCTGCCTGATGAAGGCAAGGATGCCATAGGCCTTCTTTACCACCTTTTCCATCAGCATCACCACTTTCAAGGAAATGTGTACTTGTATTTCCAGATCTCTCTGTTCTACAACACTCCCCTGGGCATTCAAAGATTAGAATGTTCTCCCAAGTGTCTGGCCAATATCTTATTTCTCTGCTAGCATTACCAGCAAAAGCAGTTATGTAGTAATTGACATATCTGTGGAAGCTTTATCCCCTTTCACTGAGTACCAGCAGCCTTGGTGACCCAGGTTCAGTCCTGATGTAGGATGTCACCTGGTGAATTTTACAAGCTCTCCCTGTAACCACATGGGTTTTCTCCAGGTGCTCCAGTTTCCTCCCACATCCCAAAGAAATCCCAAATGAGCAGCTTTTTGCCCCTCATCTAAGAAACAGTGTGCTGGGATTGGAAGAGATCCTGAGGAGGTTCCAAGAATGAAAGGGTTAACATATGAGGAGCGGTTGATTGTTCTGGGCCTGTACTCGCTGGATGAAAGGCTTAGAAAGTGTGGTTGTGGAGCGGATGTTTCCTATAGAAGGGGAGTCTAGAACCAGAATAGAAGGTCCTGCCCACTATCAAATGGCCTTTGAATAGAAGAATATTAATTCAGAACAGAGATAAGGAGGAGGTTCTTTAGCCTGAGTGTGGTGAATCTGTGGGATTCATTGCCACAGATAACTGTGAAGGCCTAGTGGAGATTGATAAGTTCTTGATTAGTCAAGGGGCCAAAGGTTACGGAGAGAAGGTAGGAGAATGAAATTGACAGAAATGATAAAGCAGCCATGATGCAGCAAATTCGATGGGCTGACTAGCCAAATTCTGCTCCCATGTCTTATGTGGGTTGGTAGGTTAATTAACCGAGGTAAACTTCCCCCATTGTGTCAGTGGATGGTAGAATCTGGGGAGAATAAAGAAAAATGATTAGTATAGGATTAGTATAAATGGCTGGTTGGTGGTCAGTGCAACACACACAAAATGCAGAAGGGACTCAGCAGGTCGGGCAGCATCTATGGAGGGGAATAAAACGTTGACTTATTGGGCCAAGACCCTTCACCAGGTTGATGGTCAGTGCAGATTTGTTGGGCTTCTGTATCCGTGTTGTCTCTACAACTCTATTGCAAAAGTTCTAAAACTGAATGCAAAGTTGTTAGAAGTCAGCCTGTGTTTATAGATGTACTATTTATTTCTTTATTGAGATACAGCACGGAATAGGCCGTTCCAGCCCTTTGAGCTGTGCTACCCAGCAAACCCCTGATTTAATTCTAGTCTAATCATGGGACAATTTACAATAACCAATTAACCTCCTAACCACTATGTCTTTGGACTGTGGGAGAAAACCAGACCATCCGGAAGAAACCCACACAGACACGAGGAGAACGTACAAACTTCCTACAGACAGTAGTGGGAACTAAGCGTTTGGATACCTGACCAAATATCTCTCCATATGTTTCAATGCCAAACATACTCAAAAGGGGCTCGTGTGAAGTACGTACCTGATACATTTTACCATGGTAAATATAAAAAAAAGTTGTCATGTTTACAGCTCAGAAGTAAGTTTCAGTGGAGCCCTCTGTGCATAGCTGCCTCTTCCCCACTCCCCAGCAAGTCCTAACCCTGCTGACAACACAACAACAAAGCAGCTTTCAACAGAAATAGCATAGGAAAGGAAATCAGCCTTCCTCTCCCCAATAATCTGAAGTTAACACTTTTAAAATGAAATCCCTGAGAAACAGTCCAGTCAGGTGAGAAAAACTCTCAACCTCTGCCTCTAACAAAGCCTTATTACTATGAACTCAGCATTCCTAGAGAGTGAGCAATTGACTCCAACTCCATCAGCATTTTTGTTATTCTCATCTTAATTTCAAAAAGTGTAAGGTTTCGGAGATTGCTTATGTGAAATGTAGTTTTTGTGGTGTTAAGTAGCTGTGAGGTTGGCACCGTTAGAAGTTGCTTTCGTTGAATATTTCCAGCTGGAATGACTTATCAATTTGCAGTGTCCATAATCCTTTCTAACACTGTTTGCATGAGCTGTCCAATCTAAAACTCTCAGTCCGTCTCTTCCTGAAAACACATTCATTAATCTGTAGCTTTTGTTGATACTGCCCGTCATTCTGTTCCAATTTATAACTTGTCATAAGATATTTTTCTTTGTGTCCTGTAATAATAAAATAAAGTTTTGTTGTTTTTACCAGTTTTAGTGCTCCTCTTTAGACACAGATTTTTTAAAATTTATTTATGAGATGTCAGCATTGCCAAGATGTCTGCTGAAGAGTCTTGGCCCAAAATGCTGACTGTTTATTCCTCTCCATAGATGATACCTGACTGCTGAGTTCCTCCAGCATTTTTGTGTGTGTCACTCTGGATTTCTAGTATCTGCAGAACCTTTTGTGTTTAGTATTCAAAACCTATCCCTGTCTCCCTTGAGCAGTGAAGCAGCCACATGGCCAGCTGCCTTCTGTGTGGTGAAGATTCTCCCCGAGTGAATAGCTGGTTGACTCAATGGCCTGCACGGTATCTCAGAGCCACATTGGTGAACTTTGGTGTTCCAATCAAGTCAGACCAAGTAAAGAGAGCAGATTTCCTTTCTCAATGGACGGGGGAGTTTATAACAAAATGTTTGTTTTATAGTTGTATTACTGAGACTAGAAGATCTAAATTCTAGATTTAATTAATTAGCTATTTACTGTATTTATGTGGTGATACTGCGTGGAGTAGGCCTCTCCGGCCCTTTGAGCCATTCTTCCCCAGCAACCCCCGACAAACCCAATTAACCCTAACCTAATCACAGTCACAATGACCTATTAACCCGGTACATCTTTAGACTGTGGGAGGAAACTGGAGCACCCAGAGAAACCCAAGCATTCCACAGGCAGGACGTACAGAGACTCCTTACAGAACGGCACCGGAATTGAGCTCAGAACCCTGGGACTGGCGTCATGCTAGATGCTGTGCTACCATGGCAGTCAACTTAAATGACTGAATTTGATTCTACTTGTTTCATAGTGGGATTGAAACTCATGTTAAGGCAAAAAGCAGTGTTGAGGTTGAAGATCACCCATGATCTTACATTAAAATAAAATCAGGAATACGACATTGTTCCCCTCATGCTTTCTTTGGCATTCATAGAGTAGTAGAGTCATATAGCTCTGAAACTGGCAATTCAACCTATCTGGTCCATGGCAAACATTTAACCTGCCTACTCCCATTGATCTGCACTCAGAGCACAGCCTTCCATACCTCTCCCATCCGTGTACCTATCCAACTTTCTGTTAAGCGTTTACATCAAACCAGCGTCCACCACGTCTGCCTGCAGCTCGTTCCTTACTCTCACCACCCTCTGAGTGAAGAAGTTTCCCCTTATGGTCCCCTTAAACATCTCACCTTTCACCCTTACCCCATGATCTCTAGTTCTAGACTTGCCCAGGATAAGGAGAAATGTAAAATATCATTGTATTTCAGTCAGAGGGATGAATTTATGGAAAAGTTGTAGTGATAATTTAAAAACATGCACCACACTTAACAAGTTTAAAAAATTATTTTAAAATAATTTACTGAACAAATTTAAAATACATGATTTAAAATGAATGGGAGTAATGTAAATAAATGATATTTGGAATTGGATTTTGTGTTAAAAGATTATGAAATTTTTTTGTTTTGATGTGATGATTGATGCCAAATATGTTTTTGTATAAGTAAGAGGGGTAGGTGTAATAAGCTGTAGCTTCAGCCTACACGCTTTCAGTCTGTTGTAAAGAATTTTATTATTTAATTTTGTTTTATGAAACCATTATTGAAAATGATGTTTTTTGTTATGTTTGTACTGACCGAAATAAAATTTTATTCATTCATTCATTGTCTTGTCCAATCTAAGAGGAAAAAGCCTGCTTACATTTATAACCTGATAATTTTGTATAACTCTATCAAATGTCCTCTCAGTCTTCTAAGCACTAATGAATAAAGTCCTAATTTATTCAACCTTTCCCTGTAACACAAGTCCTGATAAAATCCTTGTAAATTTTCTCTGCACCCTTTCAATCTTATTGACACCTTTCCTGCAGGTACAATAGAATCGCAACTTACAATTACATCAGTATCACTTCCCTGCATTAACTCCACATATTTTGATTCCCTCAATACTGTATCTTAAAATCGATTAAGATATACCTCATTGGTCAAGGTATCTGGATTGGTGTCAAATTGCATAACTATTATAATGAAATAGCCTAGATGCCAAGTCCTAGAATAGGGTTAACAGACATTGAGTTTGAAGTTCAAAGTTCAAGCTGAATTTATTTTCGAAGTATGTATTTGTTACCATATACAACATTAAGGTTCCTTTTCTTGCAGGCGTTTGCAGGAAAGAAGAAATACAATAGAACTTATGAAAAAAAAACTATACATCAACAGATAAAGACTGACAACCAATGTGCACAAGAAAACAAACTGTGCAAATACAAAATAATACTGTGAAAACGAGTTGTAAGGAGCCTGTTAGTCATAGAGTCAGTCCAGAGGAACAGTAATTGAATTTATCCACGGCAGTTTAGGAACTTGATGGTTCTAGGGTAATAACTATTCTTGAATCTCATGGTGTAGCACCTAAGGATTCTGTACGTCTTGCCCAGTGAAGGGAAGAGGACGTGGCCTGTCTGGTGGGAGTCCTTGATGATTATCTTGCTTTCATGTGACAGCGCTTCATGTAAATGATGGTGGATTTGGCTTTGCCTGTGATGGACTGAATTGTGTCCATTACTTTCTGTAGCCTTTTCCATTCCTGAGTGGCAATGTTTCCATGCTGAGCCACAATGCAGCTGGTTAGGATACTCTCCACTGCTCACCTGTAGAGGTTTGTCAAAGTTTTTGATGACGTGTTGAACCTGCGCCTATTTTTAAGGAAGTAAAGGATTTAGTGAAGCTTGGATCTTACTAGAAGCCAGGGAAGCCTGAGGCATAGGAACTCTCTCAGAAACCACAGTGTTCTTCTGCAATGTGGTCATTGAGCTCATGATGGGATGTCAAATGGCATGCAATGTTTTTTTTCTCTCTCACTTTGCAAACTTCCACTCTGCATAGATGCCCCATGAATATAAAGGGCCTCAAACACTGAAGCCTTAGTTTGCTCAAACTAAGTAGATACCAGACGTTCCATCCTCCCCCAACTAGTTAAAGGCATTAACTTTCTATTTCTCACAAATCATGACTTATACTGAAGGGAGGAGGAAGATCCAAGAATATCCCTACTCTCAATTGTGATATGTTAATGCTGAGGAAATGTCAGAAGTATGAAAGAGATGGGTCATTTCTTCAACACTTCTGACTGCATATGGTATGTTTCCATCTCAGCTTGCTCATGTTCCACCATTTCAGAAGCAAGTCTACAGTCAAATCGATTCAATTCAAGAAAAAGCTGATATTATTGGATATAGGAAGGACTATAGGGTTATAAAATATCCCAGTTGTCCCACTGAAGACCAAACAGATCAGTTTCTGCCTGAGCTGCAACTTGGATCCACTCCAATTTGCCCACCAGAACAACAAGTCCACAGCAGATGCCATCTCATTGGCTCTTCACTGAATCCTGGAACATCTGGACAGCAAAGATACATACATCAGGATGCTCTTTATAGCTTGGCATTCAATACCATCATCTCCTTTAAACTAAACAATAAGTTAGTTCCAAGACTTTGGCCTCAATACCTCCTTGTGCAATTAGATCCTGGATTTCCTTACTTGTAGACCCCAGTCTGTTTGGATTGGCAACAAAATCTCCTCCATGATGTCCATCAGAACAGATGCACAACAGGCCTGCGTGCTTAGTTCCCTGCTCTACTCCCTTTACCCCTATGACCTTGTGTTTAAGCTCAGCTCCAATGCCATATTCAAGTTTGTTGATGACACCACTGTTGTGAGCCAAATCAAAAGTGGTGAAGAAATAATATACAAGAGGGAGATCAAAAATCTGGCTGAGTTGTGTCAAAACAATGACCCATCACTCAGTGTCAGCAAGACCAAGCAACTAATTGGAGACACCAGAAGAGGGAAACCAGAGGTCCATGAGCCAGTTGTTATTGCAGGATCAGAGGTGGAGAGAGCTACAACTTTAAATTTCTGGGTGCTACTATTTCAGAGGATTTGTCCTGGACTCAGCACATAAGTGCAATTGCAAAGAAAACATGGCAGCACCTCCACTTCCTTAGGAGCTTGCAGACATTTGGCATGATATCTGAAAGTTTGACAAACTTCTATAGATGAGTACGTGAGAGTATATTGACTGGCTGCATCATGGCCTTTGGACAGAAAATCCTGTGGTGGATTCGGCCCAGTACGTCATAGGTAAAACCCTCACAATCATTGAGCAAATCTACATGAAACACCGTTAAAGGAAAGCAGCATCCATCATCAGAGATCCCCACCATTCAGGCCATGCTCTCTTCTCACTGCTGCCATCAGGTTGAAGGTACCAGTGCCTCAGGATTCACACCACTAGATTCAAAAACAGTTACTACCCCTCAACCTGTTACAGCTTTTACTTCTTCAGGAAATCCACAAAGTATATTGATTGTGTAGACCCATTATAAAATAAACAGCATACGCAAAATGCAGGAAAAAATCAGCAGGTCAGACAGTATCTTTGGAGGGAATATAAAGTCGAAGTTATGGGCTGGGCTCTTCATCAGGACTGGAAAGGAGGGGGAGGAAGCCAGAATAAGAAAGTGGGAGGAGCAGAAGGAGTGCAAGCTGACGGGTGATAGGTGAAACCATGTGTGTGGCTGGGAGAAGAGAGATGAAGAAACTGGGAGATGATAGGTGGAAGAGGTGAGAGGCAGAAGAAGGAATCCAATAGGAGAGGACAGTGGACCATGGAAGAGAGAAAAGGCGGAGGGGAATCAGAGGGAAGTGACAAGAAGAGAAGGGGTGAGAGAGGAAACAGAATGGGGAATGGAAAAGGAGAAGGGAGAGGGGAATAAATTACCAGAAGTTAGAGAAGTTGATGTTTATTCCATCAGGTTGGAGGCTACCTAAACGGAGTATGAGGTGTTGCTTCTCTAACCTGAGAGTGGCCTCATCGTGAAGGTAGAGGAGGCCATAGATCAACATGTCGGAATGGGAACGGGATTATAATGTAAACAACCAATTTTTTGAGTGAATTATGTAAAATATTTTAACACAGTAACAATATGCAATGACAAACTGAAGCTTCCAACAAGTAGAAGGTGGTGGACTGACAGAGGAACATTCACAGAGATGTAGACGGGCATTTGTACAATTAAAACACTCCAGTTTTATTTTGCTTCATTAGCCAAAGTCAAAGTCAGGTTTTCTGTGCTATGCATCAGTACATATACATGTATGCACTGGTGCAATGATAAATTTCCTTGCAGCAGCGTCACAGGCAATCGGTGTCAGGTAAGAAGCATTGACGAGAACATAAATTAAATAAAATTATACATAATTTTTGCAAGAAAAAACACAATTAGAACAAAAGCAAATCCAAGTCAGTTGGAGTGTGAAGTGCTGCACTGAGGTAGGGACGCGGTCTGGTTCAAGAACTGAATGATTGAAGGAATGTAGATGGTGATGTGAACAGTGCAAACAGAGGACTGGTGGCAGGGGAGAATTCCACCAAAGCCACTGCAGCCCTCCAGAGACGACCTCAGGGAAAGTCCCCTCCAGTTGTCCTTGTTCTATCGGCCTATTGGCAGGTGTGGGCTCGGCTGAATAAATCCGGTCAGCAGAAGCTCGGAGCAGTCCTTGTTCCCATCAGCATGCCCTGCTTGAAAAAGCCCTCATGCAACAGGGTAACTCCCAAAGTGACACATGTTCACTTTTAATTACCACCCCTCTTGCCCAGGCTTCAGCGACTGCTGTAATTTGTAAGATCTCCCGCAGCTCCACCCCCACTTCCCAATGCACACCCTTCCTCTCAGCAGTCGACCCTTGCGTCTTCAAAAGCCAACAGTTGTCATTTGCTCTTTTTAAAATCTATCTTGCTTTCTGATCTTCGTTGGATTAAAAGCTCGCTCCAGTCCATGTCACGAAGAGAGATACTGTTGTGCCAACGCAACGAAACAACTCGGACTTCAATCAAGGTAAGGCTGCTTTACCCTGTCTCTCTTCACCTTCTATAACATCATGATCTAAGCAACATTTAGAATCTTTTTCAATACCATCCGAAACTAACTTGTGTTGCTCAGCCCCTAGTCATTAAAGGATATGAAATTTCCATGGCATTTAAGACTGTGAGGCAGATCATGGGCAACATTTCAATTTTTTGTACCTCTTTATTTTCTACCTCGAAGCTAGGAGTCCCATTTAATTTCTGGGCACCCACACAAGGAAGACGGCAAATCAAAATGGGAAATACTCAGAAGAGTTGTCCTTTAGCGTAGATACTCAACTAAGATCCCTGTAAGGAACTTTTCAAAGGTTTTCATCAAAACTCTCAAATCTTCTGGCAAATGTCCTCAAATTTTCAAGTCAAAGGTGCCAAAAATGACCTGATGGCAAATCAAGGTGTTCAGCCAGCAACAACTGAAGTCATCTTGTGGACTCTTCTATTGTGAATAAGAAATTATTAAATTTCAGAAGGTAATTCTCAGGCTGCCGAGAGTTTCGCAATCTGGTGAATGGGATTAGAAACAAAACAAATGTAAGGTCAATGGTATTTTTAATTCTGGATTGAGGAAACAGATAGAAAAAAGGAGATAAATAAACCAAAATGTAAAGTAATGAATGCATAATTTGTTCAGTGTCCTGATTCCTGGAAATCACTTTGCATGTTATATGCAGAGCACCAGTTGTTACTGCTATTGAAAATTACTTCTCGATAAAATTAACATTTATCTTTTGCAATTAGCAAACTGTTGAATTGTTTTAGACTCAGGAAAAAAGGAAAGCCTTGCAAATTGCAAAGAAAGTTTATGCCTAACTGACGTGGTTTAGCTGCAATGCAGAAATGGACTGTAATTTATTGGCCCTGTGTTTTTTTCTCTCCCCTCAGCTGCTCATGGGCTACAGGAGACAACCTTTATTTATATGTATTTAAATATAACTTTGCACATTCCTCATTTGATGTGACGAGCTAAAAGCATTTTGCAAAGAAACTAGAATGTTTATCTGAGATGAGGTTAGGTCATCACTGGCTTGCCTGTTGACTAGAAGTGCTGCTTAAAACCCCTGTAAATCATTGCAGTACTACGTGTTTCAAAGGTCCAGTTTGTACCCGGAATTGTTAAGTGAATTTCTCCTTGTGAATTAAGCATCTGCGAGATTGCCAGAGATATGACAGGCTCAATCTGCCACCCAAGCAAAAATAATGTTGGAGAGAGTAGAGGACAGGTGTTGCATGTGCAATGGAGTGGCAAATTGCCCCTGTCACTATATACAGCAACAGGGTCTAATCCAGTCATCACTGAGTTCCGATTGGTACACCCTATCCTTGTTATATGCGGGGGATACGTTCCTCGCAGTTGATGCATAATGTGAATAAATAATTATTTAAATGGAGAAAATAGGGATGCATTTCAGAGGGCTTCCTGAATATGTTTTATCTGTAATTTATTCACATTTTCATACCAATATGCCACAAAAGCAGTACCACAAGGCAATATTCATATTATATTTCATCAGTTTAAGGTAATATTCAATGTAATAAATCATAGAAAGTTAACATACTAGGGTGTACAGTACTCACTAACAATGGCAGGTGTGTTCGCTCTGGGAGATGAGTGGTTGTTGTGGTGTCGGGCAGCTTTACATGGATAAGGTGGATGGTTGTGTGTCATCAGGATTATCAAGGACAGCAAGAGGTGAAGGAAGGCTCACAGAACTCTCAGTACTGGCAACAGCAGGAGATGACGCCGGTTTGAAGAAAGTGCTGAGGGTTGTTTGCTTGGTGGCATTTTGTTTTTCAGCATAAATTTGCTTGTAGGGAAGAAGGCTTGACAGCAGGGAACGACTGAATTGCTGACTCCGTTCTAAACTTGGGTCCATGTCCATCGCCAAGTGTTCCTCAGCCTTAAAAAAATCTGCCAGTTGCTTCACCGTAAAATCTATCACCTGCAACTCGACACTTTCTTCTTCATTGTTATCACCTTCAGTCTGAGTTAAATGCAGAAGGTCATCCACATTTAATCCTTCATCATGAGAATCCAGGAGTTAAATATTTCAAACACAAAATCACTGCACCATAGGTAAAAACAACAAAAGTTTAAGAGTGCAAGATCGCAAATCCACACGTTGCCAAAACCAATGCAAGACTGGCAGGAGTGAGACTGTGAGGCACGCGCACGTGATTTGTATTGGCGGGAAAGCGGTACTTCTCATCCCAACAGTGAGACTGTGAGGCGTGCACATGTGACTTGTATTAACAGGAAAGCGGTGCTTCTCATCCCAACAGTGAGACTGTGAGGCACGCGCACGTGACTTGAATTGGCGGGAAAGCAGTGCTCCTCGCATAACTGTGAGTTTTGGATGCATATAAGGAGAAGTTAGTAGAAATAGGTTCCTCACATAAATGTGAATCTGCATTGTCTAAAGATGCATATAATGAGGATAGAGTGTATCTGTGGGTAAAAGGTGATCAGTTTTCAGCTTCAATCTCCCACTCAGTTCAATTAAAACTGGAGTAGCATTCAGCCCCTCAGAAATGCTCCGATATCTGAACCTTTATTTCACCACCACTTTCTTGCACCATCTCCATATTTCCTGATTTCCTGAATATTCAAAAGTACATCAGTCTCTGCTATAAATATACTGAACCTACACAGATAAAGAATTCCAAAGATTCATCAGCCAGAGGAAGCATTAGGCCTGCATCCTGTTGAGGCCTAGCTAAGGATTTTGTTCGTTTTTAATGGATCACCTTCACTCTCCAAAACTCAAAAAAGCATAGGCCCAGACTTAATTTCTTTTAGGACAAACTCATCATATACAAAATCAATCTGTAAACCAGGAACAACCTCTACATCACTTTAATCTGTCAATCCCTATTTTAACAATGCTCAGTCTCTATTTTAACCAGTCACATGCCCACATGATCATTGTCTGTAAGTCCATCCCCCAATTAGGTATTGAACCCGGCTTGTTTATCTTATTTATGAGCACCTGGAAAATGTTGAAGCTTCCTTAGTAAGTTTAATTATAAAAAACTCAAATTGGAAAGTAAATTTGACATGCTAGGAATTGTGCCGGAAACTGTGTTACTGTGTAAATAGCAGTCTTCTTAAATTTTGTTTAACCGTGGTAGTTATAATGTGCAAATATATTATGAATTATTCAAGCACATCTCTTTCTTGGCAATTTTTAGCAATTTACTTTGAAAGTATTTGGATCATTTTCTTTTGCATTTTAGGATATTCTCTTCAGTCTATCTTCCAAGCCCAACCTTTCAACATCTTTGGCATAGCCGCTGCATTCCTCTTTCTGGTTTAATCCCAAGTACCCTCTCCGAGAATTCCATTTCCTGCTCTCTTAATCCCATCCTCACTGTGGGAGGTGTCATCTTTCAGGTGGGGTATTAAGCCGCAGTCTCATCAGATCTCTCAACAAGATTTTATATTGCCTCATCGTCATCATCATTATCAGAATCAGAGTCAGGTTGACTGTTGTGAAATTTGTTACCTGAGGAGCAGCAATTCAATGCAATACATGATAATATAGCATGAAAAATAAATAACTAAGTAAATCAATTGAGGTAAGTATGTGTGTGTATGTTGAATAGATTAAAAATAGTGCAAAACAGAAATAATATATATTTTTAAAATGTGATGTAGTGTTCATGGGTTCAATGTCCATTTAGAAATTGGATAGCAGAGGGGTAGAAGCTGTTCCTGACTCATTGAATTTGTGCCTTCAGGCTTCTGTACCTCCTTCCTGACCGTAACTGAGAAGAGGGAACATCCTGGGTGATGGGGGTCCTTAATAATGGACATCACCTTTCTGAGGCACTGTTCCTTGAAGGTGTCCTGGGTACTATGGGGGCTAGTACTCAAAATGGAGCTGACTAATTTTACAATTTTCTATAGCTTCTTTCTGTCCTGTGCAGTAACCTCCCTTGCCCTCATACCGGACAGTGAGGCAGCCTGTCAGAATGCTGTCCATAGTCAGAAGTTTTCAAGTGTTTTAGTTGACAAACCAAATCTCTTCAAACTCCTAATGAAATATAGCCTCTGTCTTGCCTTCTTTATAGCTGCATCGATATATTGGGACCAGGTTAGATCAACAGAGATTTTGTTATATTATGTCGTATGACAGGAACGATTGTGGTCTTGACAAATTTTTCTACAGAAGTTGCTTGCCATTGCTTTCTTCTGGGCAGTGTCTTTACAAGATGGGTGACCCCAGCCATTAACAAGACTCTTCAGAGATTGTCTGTCTGGCATCAGTGGTCACATAACCAGGACTTGTGATATGAACCAGCTGCTCATACACGATTCATCACCTGCTCCTATGGCTTCACATGACCCTGATCGGGAGGTGGGGGGGGGGGTGGTCTAAGGATTTCCTTACAGCTCCTTTGGTAGAGATGTCTCTCCACCCCTCCACCTTAAATTCACATGAAGTGTTGCCTCATATTTCAGAAAAAAGAGCAGAAGCTGCATCATTGGGATTCTTCTCAATATTTATTCCTCAATTCCAGATGGCCTGATCACACTTACATTGTATTCAGCACTTACTGTACTATAACAGTGATTGTCCTTCGAAGATTGGTTGTGAAATCCTTCTGTGGTGCTATATAACCACAGTGGTGAAGGAAATGGATTTTGGCCTGTCCTCTGTCAGTGTCGTGGTATGGACAAGGAAAACCAGATAAATCCAAAGAGCAAGTTTCCTTCCAACTCCGAGAATGACATCAATTCCCAAGTGCCGCAAATGGGATTCTAGTCCCTCACCCATGCACTTCTTTGTAATACCATCTACAGGCTTCACACACTGGTCACAGCTCACATGTTGTCTGCATTCTAGTCTCTGTGTTAGTTCGTTGTGATCAAGGCTCGAAATTTGAGCCTTCTGCTTTTGGTATAGGTCTGGGATGTGTATCAACGTTTATTAGCGTTGGGCATATTTAGATGTTTTTGGGATGTGTCGGCCTAAAATAAGTAAAAATGACAGTAAATCCTAATAAGCAAAATTATGCAGGTGTCAGAAATCTGATGTAGAAACAGGAATTGTTGGGAGTGACAGATCAGGCAGCATTGCAGACACAGAAACAGAAATAATAATTTAGGTTGAATATTCAATTCTGATGAAAAGTCATTGATCTAAAATGTTAATTCAATTTCACCCCCCAACGATGCTGTCTGATTTTCTAAATAACTGTCAGTACTTCCAGCTGAACTCTGTCTTTTTGTGTGTTTCCCCCAGCTGTCAGTCTGTGGCGTTGTATTGCCATGTGCTCCTGTTCCCCGCTCTAAGGGAGATTTCTGGCTCTAGCATCCTTTCAGGCAATAAGATTTCCAGATCCCTACATCCTCTGGTTGAACATGCTTTTCCTCATTTTCCCTCTAACCCTTTAACCAATTACTTTAAATGTACGCCCTTTATTCTTGATCCCTCTATTAATAGAAATAGATCCTTTTTTTTCTACATCGTTAATATGTTTGTATATCTCTAAAAGTGTTGGCGCGTGGCCTAGTGGGCAAGGCATCGGCCTAGTGACCTGAAGGTCACTGGTTTGAGCCTCAGCTGAGGCAGCATGTTGTGTCCTTGAGCAAGGCACTTAACAACACATTGCTCTGTGACGACACCGGTGCCAAGCTGCATGGGTCCTAGCGCCCTTCCCTTGGACAACATCGCTGGCGTGGAGAGGGGAAGGCCTGCGGCTTGGCCAACTGCCGGTCTCCCATACAACCCTGTCCAGCCCTGCGCCCTGGGAACTCCAGGCGCAGATCCATGGTCTCTCGAGTCTGACGGATGCCACCAACACCATATCTCTAAATCTTCTTTCAGTCTCCTCAGTTACAATCCCTGCCTATCCAATATTTTCATGAAATTCTTCAACGCAGTCACATCTCTCTTGTGCCATGCTGAACAGAACTATTCAGTTACTTTGGGCTGTTACTTTGAGCTCTTACTCCTCTCTGTTGCTCAAAACGGATGGGCACTTGACAATCATTGCAGAAAATGGGCCACTGCTGGAACTCAGCAGGTCGAGCAGCATCTGCAGGAGGAAAGGAGTTGCCGTTTCTGGTGGAAGCCTCGCAACTGCATCTGAACTATCGACAATTTCTTTCCTCCCACTGATGCTGCCTGACCAGCTGCGTTCTTTCAGCAGCTCGTACTTTTTTGCTCCAGATCCTCGCATCTGCCATCCTTCGTGTCTCGGCTGGATAACCAATGATGTGAAGCTGTAAGAAGTTAAAAGAGCATGCTTTCATTTCCATAGCACCCTTCACCGGTCTTTCAGCACAAGTGCTCTCCAGCCAATGAAATTCTTCTGAAGTATTGCCGGCCATGTAATATGACAAACTGGTCTGCTACTGCTAGATCTCGCAAATGACAAATAAAGATCAAATATGTTGATTAATGTTGAAATACAAATTGGTATTATCCGGAACACTGCCTTACTTTTCCTCAAGTTAGAAGATAGAACACAGAGCAGCCACAGGCCACTCAGCTCACAATGTTGGGCTGAACTGATTAGCTGATGACACCTAATTAAACAAGTACCTCTGCCTGCACATATCCATATCCCTCTATATTCACGGATCTATCTAAGAAACTCTTAAGTGCTTCTATTGATAATTCAAAGGCATATTTTATATTCCTTCAGGACAGAAATAAGGAATTCAAGTGTGATGTGCTTATTACAATCAGTCATGATTTTATTGAACGGCAGAACAGTGAGCAAAATGGTGTATTCTGAGCCCGTTTTTTCTTGTTCTCTTACATTGAGAAAGTGAACAGGACTTGCTTAACATTTCCCCTATAAGAAGACACCCATAAGTGTTGTACAAAAACCAGAACAGCAAATGAAGAGTGGGACCTAAGGATCCTACACCTCTTGCCTGATTGTAGTAGTGAGAAGAGGGTATAGATAGATAGGTAAATACTTTATTGATCCCAAAGGAAATTACAGTGTCACGGTAGCATCACAAGTGCACAGATATAAATATTAGAAGAGAAGTAGAAAGAATAAAAAATAAGTTACCACAAACAGTCTAACAGGAGGGGGTCATCCCTTCCTCGACTATAGGTTGACTCATTATAGAGCCTAATGGCAGGAATGAGAATGGTCTGGATGATGAGTGGGTCCTTGGTGATGAATGCTGCTTTCTTGTGGCAGCCTTCATTGTAGATGTGCTCAATAGTGGGGAGAGCTTTTCCTGCAATTGATAGGGCTGCATCCACAACACTTTGTCAGCTTTTCCATTCATGGGCGTTGGTATTCCCAGACTAGGCCGTGATACCACCAGTCAGAATACTCTCCACTGTGTCCCAACTTCAAAATGAAACTTCCACACATTAATTTTCTACTTCAAAGGCGAAAGTGGTCCCAACAGAGTCAATTACAGGTTGCCCCAGGTATCTGATTACAGACTATTGAACAAGGTCTGAGAATGTACTGTGGCATCAGAGACCATGTAACAGAATGAAAAGCAAACTCTCTCCAAGGCAAACCAGTACATGAGAGTAAAAGGTAGCCGTTCACAATGAAAGAAGTTGGAAAGTAGTGTTCTACAAAGATCAGGGCTGGGACTAGTGTTCTGCTGCTAACAATTTAACAATAGAATCAAAACACCATTTCTAAATTTGCAGGTAGTACCCAAATGGGGTATTTTTTAGTACTGACGTAGAAGGCAAAAAGTTATAGAGGGGCATTAATAAACTTGGTGAATGGTACTTAATTGCTAGAAGTTCAGCATATTAATGAGATGTGGTATCTTGGGAAGAACAAGGAGGTTACTTTGTGCTTAGAAGGTGTTAATCTAGATGGGAAAAGACAAAAAAGGACCTTGGAGCAGAAGCACCACAAACAACAGCAGGTTGTACCACAACAAGGCCACAAAGAAGAAAACCTCATTGCTTGCTTTAATACCAGTCCTTGAACTGGAAGATAAGGAAGTCATGTTAAAATTGTATTAAACTGAGGTTAATCCACATTTAACAGTACAGTGCAAAATTTTGGTCACTATATTATAAAAGTCATTCAGAGATACTCTTTACTTCTCACCTTTGGTATAGCAAAGTGTAAGAGCCTTCAGAATACAATCTGGTACTCAGAACTACCAGAATCAGGTTTATTATCACCAGCATGTGTCATAAAATTTGGTAAATTAACAGCAATACAATACAATGCAATACATAATATAGAAAAAAAATAATAATAAATCTATTACAGTATACATATATTGTATAGATTAAAAATCATGCAAAAACAGAAATAATATACATTTTAAAAGTGAGGTAGTTCACAGGTTTTATGTCCATTTAGGAATCGGATGGCAGAGGGGAAGAAGCTGCTCCTGAATTGCTGACTGTGTGCCTTCAGGCTTCTGTACCTCCTACCTGATGGTAACAGTGAGAAAAGGGCATGTCCTGGGTGCTGGCTTTCTGAGACACCACTCCTTGAAGATGTCCTGGGTACCTTGTAGGCTAATACTCAAGATGGAGCCAACTAAATTTACAACCCTCTGCAGCTTATTTCAGTCCTGTGCAGTAGCCCCTCCATACCAGACGGAGATGCAGCCTGTCAGAATGCTCTCTATGGCTCACCTATAGAAGTTTGAGTGTTTTTGTTGACATACCAAATCCCTTCAAACTCCTAATGAAGTATAGTTGCTGTCTTGCCTTCTTTATAGCTGTATTGATGTGTTGGGATCAGGTTAGATCCTCAGAGATCTTGACACCCAGGAACTTGAAGCTGCTCACTCTCTCCACTTCTGATCCCTTTATGAGGATTGGTATGTGTTCCTTCATCTTACCCTTCCTGAAGTCCACAATCAGCTCTTTCATCTTACTGACGTTGAGTGCCAGGTTGTTGCTGCGACACCACTCCACTAGTTGGCATATCTCACTCCTGTATGCCCTTTCATCTCCATCTGAGATTCTACCAACAATGGTTGTATCATCAGCAAATTTATAGATGGTATTGTGGCGACCCACTTCCTAGCACACTCGAACCGGCTCACAATTAGCCAGCGTGCTGGCACAAAGGCCAAGTCCACAACAAAGGGAGAAAGCCTGCGGGGGTTTGTGAGTATGTGTCTCTTGGAGCATCCGCACCCGGTGAGGGCAGGATGAGGGAGGCTTTAAAGCAAGGCTGTGAAGTTCGAATAGAATTATCTTTGACTGCAGTTTACCGACTCCGTGTCGTTATTTTGGCGCTGCGTGTAGCACACCGCTACAGTATTTGAGTTATGCCTAACCACACAGTTGTGGTATAGACAGAGTAGAGCACTGGGCTAAACACACACCCCTGCAGGTCACCAGTGTTAATCGTCAGCGAGGAGGAGATATTATCACCAACCCACACAGACTGTGGTCTTCTGGTTAGGAAGTCAAGGACCTAATTGCAGAGGGAGGTACAGAGGCCCAGGTTCTATAACTTCTCAATCAGGATTGTGAGAATGTTGGTGTTAAATGCTGAGCCATTGTCGATGAACAGAATCCTGACGTACTGTAGGTGTTTTTATTGTCTGGGTGGTCTAAGGCCATGTGAAGAGCCATTGAGATTGTGTCTGCTGTTGACTTATTGTGATGATAGGCAAATTACAGTGGGTCCAGATCCTTTCTAAGGCAGGAGTTCAGTCTAGTCATAACCAAACTCTCAAAGCATTTTATCACTGTTGATGTGAGTGCTACCGGGCGATAGTCATTAAGACAGCCCACATTATTCTTCTTAGACACTCGTATAATTGTTGCCTTTCTGAAGCAAGTGGAAACTTCCGCCCATAGCAGTGAGAGGTTGAAAATGTCCTTGAATACTCCCACCAGTTGGTTGGCACAGGTTTTCAGAGCTTCACCAGGTACTCCATCAGGACCTTCCGCCTTGCAAGGGTTCACCCTCTTTAAAGGCAGCCTAACATCAGCCTCCAAGTCAGAGATCACAGGGTCACTGGGTGCAGCAGGGATCTTCACGGCTGTAGTTGTATTCTCCCTTTCAAAGCAGGAGAGTTGACCAAACATTTGGCCAAAACTATTGGTCTTGAGGAGCAGGTGAAAGGAAAAGAGCAAGATCAAAAGGCAGAGGTATCAGGGGAGGGGATTTCAGAGCTGAGATTTCTGGCAGCTGTAGGCACAACTGGCAGTGAAATGAAATCAGATATGATTAATTGTGCAGAGTTGAATGCCTCAGAGAAACGCTGGACTACAGGAGTTCACAGTGGCAGGGACGGGCAAGTCAGTTAGTTAATGGATATGGTAGTGATACTATGATTAAGTCACCAGACTGGTAATCTAGGGGTTTGAGTCAACACTCAAGCGATGTAAGTTCAAATCCCACCATGGCAATTGAGGAATTTAAATTTAGCTGATTATCTTCAACTTCAGGGGGGAAAAAATGTCTTTAGAGATGGTGACCATGACACAACTGGTCACTAATGTCCTTTACGTGCAGACACCTGTTCTGCTTACTCAATCTGACATGTGACTCTCAACTCAAAAAAATTGACATTAATATAGCCCAGCAGACCAGACAGTTCAAGAACATTTAAGGGGTGGCATGATAGTGATACCCAGACCCTGGATAATTAATAACTGGAATCAAAACCCTCTAGATCAGAGGAGAATGTTAAAAGTAAGGCATTGTTTAGCCAGGAACCAGTGTGCCAGGAACAATGGAAAAAAGTAAGTTATGTCCTGATAGACAATTAAGATCCCCATTTTAAAGAGTGGGTAATTTATCCTTGAAGTCCTGGTTAGTATTTATCTTTAGCCAATGCCTCAGAATTAGATATCTGTGATGAAAGTCCTTGACGAGGATTCATTGGACCCTAGTGCTGGAGTATCCAAGGCTAGGATTGAGATACGGAATAAAACTGGACCGAGAACTGAGCACAAAGCAAAACGCAAGAGGATATCTCTGCTTGGGTTTAGGATTGAGCACTGAGGTTCTGTTCAAGTGCTCTTTAAGTACTCAGTTCTTGGCTCCCAAAACATGATTTCCAATTAGTGGGACAATCCTGAATCTTTAAAAGGACAGTGCCAGCTGTCCATATTCCAGAGAGCTAGAGCATCCAAACCCCAGAAGCTAGCATGGTTGAGTTCGTGTTGTAACAGGCCATACTCCCCTACAGCTGACTCCTGACGTCCCTAGCTGCTCAGAGAGACAATGATAGTAGTCACAGATGAGAGCTGGATCTAAGATGTCCCTTTCATGAACCCAGCACTAGTCCTCAGATTCGAATCCTTCTCAGTCTGCGATGAACTGCCGAACACCCTGAACAGTTTGTGGATCCAAAATTCTTCTCATGGTGAAGACGTGTTCCCCATCGACAAACCTGGGTGGCGGCAGGACTGATAGTGCAGGGGTGTTAAATGACTAATGTTTACAGGTTTGAATTTGAAAATGTGGAATGTGTTATTGATCTTGAGGGTCTTGTGGAGCTACAAGGTGTAAGCCGCCAGGTTTACTTTCCCGAGAATCTTGAAGGGTCCAATGAACTTGGCCGCCAATTTCATAGACTCCACTCGAAGAGGTAAATCCTGAGTCAACATCCAGACCTGTTGCCCAGGCTGCAAAACTGGTCCCTGTCCTCTCTTGCAGTTAGCCTTTATTTCAGCATTCCGGGTAGAAGCTAACAAATACTCAATTTTTGGCCTAGTCCATTTCTCCTTGCAGCATCAGATGAGATCTTCGACCACAGGAACCCCAACTTTGGTCTCCTGTTCAGGGAAGGGTAGCGGAGAATACCTAAATTGGCATTTGGAAGAGGGTATCCTTTGTGCTGAATGTCAGTAGTGATGTGGGTGACCTCTGCTCACATCAAAGAGTTGCACCACTCATCCGGTCTTTCAGAGGCCAGACATCTTAGGGTTTGTTTCAAATCTTGGTTCACCTGTTCCATCTAGCTGTTGGACTGTGAGTGAAACCTACAAGGAAAACTCGCTCATGCCCCAACCAGCTTCCAGAACACCCTCCAAAAGCATGACATGAATTGTGGACTGTGAACGGACACAATGTCTGCTGGAGAACCATGGATCCCAAAGACCTGGTTCAGGACAATTTTGGACATCTCTACCAGAGATGGTAGTCTGTCCAAGGTGATGAATTTGCAAGCCTTTGAAAAACAATCCACCATTACCATGATAACAGTCTTCCCCCTTGGAAGGGGGAAGATCTGTGACAAATCCCATGGAGATGTGCACCTGTGGTCTGTCCAGAACAGGCAGAGGGTGAAGGAGCCCTTGAGATTGAGTGTGCAGGTCCTTGTTCCAGGCATGCATCTCGCACGCCTGCACATATTGACAGACCTCCTCGCCATTCCAAGCCACCAGTATCTTCTTTTAATGAACTCCGGGGTCCTGACAGTCAGTAGGAGAGAGGTCATTCTCGATGCCTGTCCCTATTGAAAAACCTGTACATGCTGGAATTAAGGAGATTGAGAGGGGATCTGATTGCAACATATAAGATTATTAAGGGATTGGACAAGATAGAGGCAGGAAATATGATCCAGATGCTGGGAGAGTCCAGTACCAGAGGGCATGGTTTGAGAATAAGGGGTAGGTCATTTAGGACAGAGTTAAGGAAAAACTTCTTCTCCCAGAGAGTTGTGGGGTTTGGAATGCACTGCCTCAGAAGGCAGTGGAGGCCAATTCTCTGGATGATTTCAAGAAGGAGCTAGATAGGTATCTTATGGATAGGAGAACCAAGGGGTATGGGGACAAGGCAGGAACCAGGTATTGATAGTAGATGATCAGCCATGATCTCAAAATAGTGGTGCAGGCTTGAAGGGCCGAATGGTCTACTTCTGCACTTATTGTCTATTGTCTATAACCTGAGACTAGGAAGTTCTGAGGAATCACCCCTTTACACATAGGCCTTGCAAACAAGTGTGCCGGTTCCCCAGCAAGCTGGCACCATCACCTCGATTTGGGGCAAAATGGTAGCAGGCTGCTCCCCTCATGCAGATTTGTTGAACTGACAGGCCAGGGCATCTGGCTTCCGGTTTTTTGACACCGGGCAATAGGTCAGGACAAAATTAAAGCAATTAAAGAAGAGAGACCTCCTAGCCTGCCTGGAATACAGTCTCTTGACCTCCTGAATATAAGTCAGGTTCTTGTGGTCTGTCCATACAATAAAAAGGTTCTTGACCCCCACAAGCCAGTGATGCCATTCCTCCAGAGACAACTTGACCACGAGTAGCTCTCTATTTCCAAAGTCGTAGTCACCTATGCCGGGAATGGCCACGTGGAAAAGAACACACACAGTTGTAGTTTATCGTCCAAAGGGGTCCATTAGAACAACATTGCACTCACTCCGATGTCCACCTCCACAATGAAGGGAAGGTCTGGGTTCGGTGCAACCAAAATGGCAGCTGTCATGAACTGCTGTTTGAGCTCTGAAAGCACTCTCCGCTTTGGTAGCCCAAACAAAAGGGCCCATGAGTTACTCAGTTGGTGCTGTCAGCAGAGCCTCCACAGATTTGAAGTTTCTGATGAACTTTCAGTAAAAGTTGGCAAATCCCAGGAATCACTGGACTTGTTTCACCCTGGATGGTTATGGCCAGTTTCCAAATGCTGGTGTCTTACTAGGGTCCATCATGATATTGCCATTACAGATGATGAAACCCAAAAGTGAATTGGTGGTTACATGAAATTCAGACTTCTCTTCAGGATATCTCCGACGTGAACAACGTGCTCCTTTATGGACTTGGAGAAAATTAAGATGTCGTCCTAGTAGATGAAAGCGTGCTTATAGAGAGCATCCCAGAGCATGTTGTTTATAAAGGCCTGGAAAACTGCCGGTGCATTCTCAAGAACAAAGAGCATGACCAGGTACTCATGGTGCCCTGTCGGTGTACTGAACGCAGTCTTCCACTCATCAGCCTCCTCTGTGTGAACCAGATTGTATGCACACCTCAGGTCTAGTTTCGAGAACACTCTTGGAGAATCTCAAAGGCAGTGTTCATGAGTGGAGGAGGGTAACAATTCTTGACCATTATGTGATTCAGCCCTGTGTAATCAATGCAAAGCCTAAGGCTCCCGTCTTTTTGTTGTGTGAAGAAGAAGAATGCAGCACCGGCTAGAGTGGTGGAGGGCCAAATGAATCCCCAGGGCAAGAGCCTCCTTTATATAACCCTTCTCTTGGGCCTGAGGGCATGTATACTCGACCCCGCAGAGGACAAGAACCAAGCAATAGATCTACAGCACAGTTGTAGGATCGGTGCGGTGGAAGAGTCGAGTCCCTTCCCTTGCTGAAGATCTCTTCCAAACCCTTGTAAATGGAAGGGATTTCTAACAGCTTAGGTGCTGCAATTGCCGCTGATCCTTCTTGCAAAGACAACCCCTGAGGCTCCTTAGGCAGCAGGGGTGATTCAGCAGAGCCCAGAGACTCCTCCACAGCTTCACAAGAGTCTTTAGTGAAAACAGAGGCCAAATCACAGTCCAAATTCTCGTCGTTATCCTCAGACGTAGGCAGCAAGGCATAATGAATGGTCCTTGTGCTCCTGGAACTAGACTCCAAGGGTCTCTGACTTGCATGGCCCTGTAGGCCTGTCTGCCCTTGAAGGTAGGACTGGGTTTCCTGGAGGCTCCAGGTTACACTAAACAGAGGTCTGCCCTCTGTCGGCTCCAGGTCTCGGGGAAGTCTGGAGGACAGAACACCAAACCAAAAACATACCTTCTTGCAGCGTCTGGACCTTGCAATGATCCTCCCCTCCTTCCAGTTCATGGAAGAGTTATGCTGGGACTGCTAAGGGTGGCAGAGGAGACTCAATGATATCGAAACCCATGTCCTTCGCATGATCCTCTATCCTCATCTGCAAGAGGAACGTCTGCTGCCGGATCTGCCGGGAACCAAGTGGACCGCTGTCCAAGACAGTTGCAGGCATGGGCTGGCTCAGTTCCTGCAGTGGTATGTTGAGCCGACTCCCCAAGTTCAGGAAATTTCCCGCTGCCCCAGAGTCCAAAACAGCACTCACCTCTCATCAATTCATACCCTAGGAGATCTCCACCCTCAGCGTGACACCAAAATCCGTGAGGTTGGGAATAGTGGCTGCTTCTGTCTCAATCTTCCCGACACCGGACGGTCTTAACAGTTCTCCTGATGGCTGCAGCTTTGGACATTCGGCCCACTGGTGACCTGCTTCCCCGCAGTAATAGCAGCAACCTTGACTCTGATTTGGGAACCTCTCATAGGCGGAGATTCTTATACGGTCAATTTGTATGAGCTTGAAAAGATCTTGAACAGGAGCTGGGCTGGTCATGGTCCGAGTTTGTGGTGGGCGGGGGGGGGGAGGTTGGAACCATAACACATTGAGACAGGGCTTGGGTAAGCCCTCTTTATTCTCTTGACGTAGATCCACTTACACTCTGCCAGATGATTATCGAGACAAATATAATGGTCAATCAGAACCTCTGCTGGCTCTCCCAAGGTGAGGGCATCCTTCAGTTCATCTCGGTTTCCATGGAGGCCAAGACCTCCTCGTTCCAGCCACTCTCTTGGGCCAAGCTCTGAAACTCGTTATCGTAGTTGGCTGCTGACCATCTGTCCTGTCAATTCTTCATCAGACAGTCCGAGGCTCAGCTAGCTGCAGCAGGGTGATGGAATTCATTGCGGCCGTGTATTCCTCTGAACTCGAGCAAACCTCTGCTCCCAAAGCGCAGTGACCCAGGCCAGGGCTCTTCCAGTCAGAAGAGAGATAATAGAGGCCACCTTTCTGCACTCTGAAGAGAACCAGGATGGCTGGAGTTCAAACACTAATGAGCATTGGATGAGGAAGCTGCAACAAGAGCCCAGGTCACCATCAAATCTCTCTGATATTGAATGAGGTACTGAGTCTGCAAAGTAACCAACTGACCATCCCGAGCAACTCCAGCATTCTCCTTGCGACCCTTGACAAACGGCTATCTAGAGCTTGTGTATCTCCAGGCTCTGTCTGGAAATCTTCTCGCTGTGGCTGGTCACAGCGGACGAAAGACTCTGATACCCCACTGGGTCCATACCCGCTCAATCGTACTGAGACCAGAGTCCTTGATGAGGATGGATTGGACCCAAGTGCTGGAGTATCCGAGGCTAGGATCAAGACATGGAATAAAACTGGATCAAGAACTGAGCACGAAACAAAATGCTAGACAATTTCTCTGGTTGGGTATATGATTGAGCACTAACTCTCCATTCAGGTGCTCTTTAAATACTCAGTTCTTGCCACACAAAACATGATTGGCAATTAGCAGACAACCTTTAAAGTGGCATGCCAGCTGGCCATATTCCAGAGACAGAGCGTCTTGTAACAATATCATATTCCTGTTTGTGGGAGCTCACTATGAGTAAATTGGCTCCTGTATTTCTCACCGCATGAATGTGGCTACAGTTTGTCCCAGAATCAGAATCTGAATCAAGTTTAATATCATAGGTATATGTCATAAGATTTGTTGTTTTACAACAGCAGTACTTTGTAATACATAATAATTTTTTAAACTATAAATTCAATTAAGTAAGTAGTTCAAAATGAGAGCAAAAAAAATGATGTGGTGTTCGTGTGTCCGTTGTCCGTTCAGAAATCTGATAGCAGAGGGGAAGAAACGTTGGAACGTTGAGTGTGCATCTTAAGGCTCCAGTACCTCCTCCTTGATGGTCGCAATGAGAAGAGAGCATCTCCTGGGTGATGGGGGTCCTCAATGCTGGATGCCGCCTTATTGAGGCATTGAAGATGTCTCAGTACTCGGGAGGCCAGAGCCTATGATGGAGCTGCCTGATTTACAGCTTTCTGCAGCACGTTTTGATCTTGTGTAGTGCCCCTCCAGATGGTGATGCAACAGTCCATCTGTAAAAATTTACTAGAGTCTTTCCAGTAATACCAAGTCTCCTCAAACTCCTAATTAAATGTAGCCACTCTCATGCCTTCTTTGAAATTGCAATGATATGATGGGCCCAGGATAGATCTTCAGAGATGTTGACACCCAGGTACTTGAAACTGCTCACCCTTTCCACTCCTGATCCCTGGATGAGGACTGGTAAGTTCTGCCCCAGCTTCTTCCTGAAATGCACAAACAATTCCTTGGTCTTACTGATGTTGAGTGCAAGGTTGTTGCAGCAACACCTCTCTAACAGCTGGTCCATCTCACTCCTTTATGCCTCCTCATCACCATCTGAAATTCTAACAACAATAGTTGTGTGAACAGAAAGTTTATAGATGGCGTCTGAGCTGTGCATAGCCACACGGTCGTGGGTGTAGAGAGAGTGAAGCGGTGGGACAAGCGCACATCCCTGAGGTGAGCTAGTGTTGGTTGTCCATGAGGAGATGTTATTTCTGACCTGAATAGACTGTGCTCTCCTGGGGAGGACGTCAAGGATCTAGTTGTAGAGGGAGGCCCAGATTTTGGAGCTTGTTGATTAGAACTGAGGGCATGATTGTGTTAAACACTGAGCTGTAATCAATAAATGGCAGTCTGATGTGGGTATTGCGATTGTCCAAGAGATCCAAGCCTGAGTGGAGAGCCAGTGAGATTCCACCTGTTGTGATAAGAAAGGGTCCAGGTCCTTTCTTAGGCAAGAGTTGATTCTGGCCATAATGATCCTCTCGAAGCACTTCATCACAGTAAATGTGAATGCAACTGGGCAATAGCCATCAAGGTGGCTCACCTTGCTCTTCAGAAACAAGGCTGACCTTCTGAGGGGCGGGCTGGTACAAAATGAGCTTACGTACACTGAAAACTTTTTCTCCTATAGTTCATCAGTCAAGCAATAACTAACAAGTATGGCAATAAGCTCCAAGTAAACTAACAGCTGAGACAGGTAAACCAGATCAAACTTATAAATAGGGCATGTTTCAAAAAAGTTCAGAATCAGGTTTAGTATCACCCGCATATGTCGTGAAATTTGTTGACTTTGCAGTAGCAGTACAATGCAATATATTATAGTTAAATTAAATAAATAGTGCAAAAATAGAAATATAAAATAGTGAGGTAGTGTTCATGGGTTGAATGTCCATTTAGGAATCGGATGGCAGCGGGGAAGAAGCTGTTCCTGAATCATTGAGTGTGTGCCTTCAGGTTTCTGAACCTCCTTCCTGATGGTAACAATGAGAAGAGGGCACGTCCTGGGTGGTGGGTGTCCTTAATGATGGACACCGCCTTTCTGAGGCATCACTGCTTGAAGATGTCCTGGATACTACAGAGGACAGTGCCCATGATGGAGCTGACTAAGTTTAAAACTCTCTGCAGCTTACTGTGGTATAATTTGTCATTGTGCCGAAATCCCCACTAATATACTGAGAGCCACATAATCCATGGTACTCTTAGGAGGTTAAAGAGGATGTAGTCATTCAGAAACCACACAGGGCCTGCTAGCTGCAGCGAGCACTGGAATTAGGCTCAATGAGTGAATGGCGTGCTTTAGCTGATACAGAAAGGTACGTTTATGTTTGAGAGTGAGATTCACCTGAGAATCTGTCACTGTACTTCATTAATACTGAGGGATTAGTGCAGTCACAATGCCCATTTTTGGCTAAGTTCTGAGTATTCCGTTCTTCAAATCCCTTCACTTTATATGGATAATATACCATCAGGTTGGAAGTAAGAGACCCTTAAGACAGACTGAGGGTGGCTGTGGGCTGACAGTTGGGAGTAAGAACAAAATCTATATCTGGATGAACCATGGGATGCTTAAAAAGTACCACCACAGATAGGCTGGCAGAATTATGACTGTTCGGTGTAAAGCAAATATCAGAGAAAAATCAGTTTGCTTTAGTGCAATCTGCCATCCCTATAATTATCTGTTATTGTCTAATAAAGACTTTAAAGATTCACAGTCAGATTTGGCAGCTGAGTTGAGGAATAACTCAATAGTCATTACAGAACAATTTGTTTGCTGTCTGTTGTTTCCTACTTGCCTTCAGGCTGCAGTCCTTGCCAACAGGCCTGGGCTGTCACAGCATCCCCTGACAAACGAGACCATAATTGCAGCTTCTGAAGGTCTTGAAAGACAGATGATAGTAGCGATCAGCAGACACACCATGAGCCTCTGAACCGGGCTTGTCGAAGTAACTGATCCTTTCAAAGGCCGTGTGAGAGAGGGAAAAAGAACAGTAACTGGAAGGCTGTAAATTAAAGATTTACCTCGTGAGGTCAGATTACGCACAGGCAATTGGCTGAGATCGACATGGGTTTGGTCCTACTAGCACCAATCTGAGAGGGTGTGATGGGAACTGCCCACATTCCCACCTATATAGTACTTCATGGTTGGTTTGAAGTTATTTGTGTCTCGAGCATCTTTCCTTCTCAGAGTCCTGAGCATTTTATTCAGGATTGCCGTCAACCCCCAAGAGCAATACTAAAAGAAATCCCTCAGCCACAGCTCAAAGAAAAGCAAGCAAATTCTCCCAGCAGTCCTAACCAACATTCGGCTGTCTGCCATCATCTATTAACAGATGATCTTACCATTCCAACAAAGCATTTTTCGGCAATGTTGCTTTTGATACCCTTACCGTCACATTGCAGCATTTAGGAATATGGTAACTGGAGGCAGGGTACACATCCATTGCCATCTCATTGAAGGACAGCGTGAGTCTGATGGGATAAGTGCCTTCTCCTCATTTGAACTGATTACTCTGAACTTTTCTTGGCAGTTTGCCAATTGAGGAAAGACCCTGTGGAGCTGTGGTTTAAGAAGCACAAGAAGTTGAGAGTCCAAGCATTTTTTTTTCTGTCTGTTCAAATTCCAGAAGTAAGGAAAATATCCTGTCATGTGATTGGAGTTTGGATAGACATCATGAGAAGAAGATGGCAGAATGTTGAAAACCATGGTGCATCTTCACAGGCAGAAACAGAACAGATTTGGACACTTGGGATAGATCGGTGGAGGTGGAATAAAGGATCTTGCCTCTGGCTGTCTTGAGAGGACTCAGCTTGTGTACTAGCTCAATGGAGAGTGTTAAACCTTTATCATCTGGGCAACTTAGCTGAAGCTGAATCAATGGGAAGGGTTTTCCAGAGGTGGACAACCCACGCTGTTAAATTATGAGCAAATGGTAGCAATAAGAATAGTCCCAGTCTTTGCAGCTGGGTAAAGGCAAGAAAGAACTCCAAGCAGAGAAGGGGGACCTGCACAACATTGAGAATTACAACTAGAAGCAGGCTACTGACCCAATAGTCAAGGCTCATGCATCACTTGAGCCTTCACTCACCAGGCACACACAAAAGGATTTATGATTTTAAAGTCAAGACCTTCACAAGTTGAAATTTCCCATGAAGTGATTGCTCGGTCTTTTCTCTTTGAGAGAGAAGTGTTATCAGATCAAACCAACAGATGGTGGTGTACTGAGAGAAACTCAGCAATGGGAGCTAATTAGACCTGAGGTAGTAATCAGCCATAATCTCGTTGAATGAGCTTTGTCTGGTTCCCATGTTCATTGATACATTGGAACTGAGTTCCAGTGATCAATCACCATAAACCACTTCTCAGTGCATGGTGTAGCAAGGGAGTTTCATGTTTTCTGTCAAACTGGCATCAAAGAAGATGCAGAAACTAAAAGAAATACCAGGCCCACAAATAGGCATCTAATTGAATCTCATCAACTAGATCAGTATTTCCATGAGAGATAATTGTCATTTTGCCAGGACACAGGACATGGGTGGAGGTTGTAGCACTTGCTCCTGTTTACAGTGTGTGTGTGTGTGTGTGTGTGTGCGTGTGTGACAGAGTACTTACGTATATGTTGTCAGTGTGTGTGTTTGTGCCTGTATCCAGTCATCCATATGGATGCGTATTTTCAGTGGGTGTATGTGGCCTCTCACGTATGTTTGTGTGGTGGTTTCGGACTGGAGCTATGCCAAGGAGGGAACATGTTGAGATGTGCAATGCTCCAGAAGGTGAGCAGTCCAGCAGCATCCACAGGTGTGGCTTCTTTCCACTTGGACATGTCATCTATGTCTAATGTGAAAACTCAAGTCCTGCTAATTCCTACGGAGGAGGGAGACGAAGTTAGGAAATTGCTTCAGCACTGAACTAAATGCCCCTCAGACAAAATTAACCGTAAATCTTAATGTTCAGTTTCATGCAGTGAGAGAAATTTTCAGAAACCTTACAGTGGCTCTTTGCAAGCGCCCAAGTGTTTAAGTTGAAATGTTTCTGCACAGAGAGCCCTTACACCGAGATGCTCCGATGATGGATGGGCACCACTGTACTGCAGGCAAGGCAATAATGTATCTATTGAAAGCCGGCAGCAGAATGAAGCTATTCATTGCAGCCAAGGTGGGAGGGGACCCAGTGAAATATTTCCCATAAACCAGTCTCAGTGGGCAAGTTAAAATGAGGCCTTTTAACAGGTGGCAAGCAACTCAGCTCACGGCTGAGGTATGTGAGCATGCGCCTTGAGGACTTGTGTCTGTGAGAATCTGTAGTGTGTGTGTGTCTGTCTGTCTGTCTGTCTATGCATGCATGTGTGTGTGTGTGTGTGTGTGAGATTCTGCATTTTTCATTGTGCCTGTGTGTGTGCGTGTGTGTGTGTGTGTGTGTGTGTGTGTGTGTGTGTGTGTGTGTGTGTGTGTCTGTCTATCTGTCTGTCTGTCTTTCCTTGCATGTGTGTGTGTGTGTGTCCTTGCATGTGTGTGTCTGTGTGTGTGTGTGAGAGAGAGAGAGAGAGAGAGAGAGAGAGAGAGACATTGTTTATGCATGCATGTGCACGTCTGTGTACGTAAGACTGTGCCTGTGTGAGAGATTCTGTGTATTTTTAGGTGTGCCTGGATGTGAGAGAGAGAGAGAGAGAGAGAGAGAGAGAGAGAGACTGTCTATGCATGCATGCGCATGTCTGTGTGTGTGCATGTGTGTGTGTGTGTGTGTGTGTCTATGTATGTTTTTCTCTCTCTGTGTCTGGAAGAGATAAGAGTGTGTGGGCCTATGTATCTGTGTGTGGGACGGTCTTTGCGCACGCGTGTGTGTGTGTATTTCTGTCTCTTTTGGTGTCTGAAGGAGATGTGTGTATGTGAGACAGACGTTGCCTGTGTGTGCGTGTGTGTGTGTGTGTGTGTGTGTGAGTGAGTGTGTATGTGTACAACTGTAAGTGTGAGAACCTGTGACTGCAAAATACAGCAAAGGACCACAGTCTGAGCTGTGTTTGGAAACATCGAGCTCATGTAACGGGATGAAATTGGAGAGAGAAGAAATTAGGAAATCATCAAAAGAAGTGGCTGTGTTTTGCTTTATGCAGAGAATGGTCCTGGAAATTTAGCTCTAATAGTTGTTTAATGAGACACACTAAAAGCTGCTGATTTGCACCTCCCGTCTGCTCCGTCCCGGTTGCCCAGTGTAAGTCAGTAAATAAAACACACAGCCATTTTCATTTTCCACTGTAACTGCATAATTAGCACAGACACAACCCCGGAAGGCCCAGCTGTTCCAGCTTCGGTTATAAAGAACAGGCGTCAAATGGGAATTTCTAAAATTACCAATAGGAAAATTCTATATGGAGTGTGATAGATTCGACACTTAACTGAAGTTTCTGTGCTATAATCCAGAGACCTCTCTGGCTTGTTAAATCCTCATAGATTTTGAGACTGAAGGCTAAAGCTCCATAAAGGGACCCATTACTGAGGTGCAATTTAACATGAGAGCCAAGTACTGCACCAACCCCTACCCACCAACTAACGCTAGCTATTTATAGTTTTTGCAATCACTCTGTTATGACTAACCTATTTTTGGCCTTCTTTCTTTCATAAAGTAAATTTAACTTTTTAAGAGTGGGTGACTCATGCCCTTATTTTGCTTAATTTCCTTATCCTCGCTCCAGCTGTAGCGTTGTTGTCGGGAGAAAGGGACACTTGTAAATCTGACCGTAGGTTTGACTTCAGAAAAGGGTCCCAAAAATAAAACAAAACCACTCTTAAGTTACTGTGCATTTTCTTCCTCTACATTTTTTCTCCTCCCCGACTCCTCATGGTTGAATGAGGGACATAACACTGAAAACACTGGGGGAAGGAGGGGAAGGAGAGGTGATGATGTAATCATTTATTTATTTATTTACTTGCTTGCTTGCTTGCTTATTTATTTACTTATTGATTCACAATGTGGACTAGGCACTTCCGAAACTTCAAGCCGCGCCGCCCCATAATTCCCCAATTTACTCTTGGCCTAATCTGCATTCGCTGGAAATCCAAGCAACACACACAAAATGCTGATGAAGGGTCTCGGCCCGAAACATCGACTGTACTCTTTTCCATCGATGCTGACTGGCCTGCTGAGTTCCTCCTGCATATTGTGTGTGTTTCTTCAGGACTTTTGGTCTGCTTGCACCCTGCCATATCCAGGCCAGCACTTCTTGTAAGCGAATCACCTTTGGTTCTAATTATTTCTCTTCCTTCTTCCTAAACTATCCCTTGGAGTCAAGAATGACTTTATTCCACTCCAGTTCTGTGGGTCCTGAGGTGATCCTTGAGGCCAATCTGTGATCTGCTGACTCTTCCACAGATGGGGCAGGAGGTGCTTGATGGGTTGGGAAGACAAGTATTTTGAGGTGCAGCCCTTCAATTGTTTTCACTTGGCCTCCAAGTAAATCCATCATAAGGGCTTCATGCCCTAATTTCTTCCTCCATTTTGTTCAGTCTTGGGATTACCAGGAATCAGTGTGAATACTGAACTTTTACAGAGAGGCTTTAAGAATGTCTTAAACCTTTTCCTCGAACCCAAGTGCAAAGTAAATTTATTATCAAAGTGCATATACTGTATGTCACCATATATTACCCTAAGATTCATTGTCCTGCAGGCATTCATAGTAGAACAAAGAAATACAACAGAATCATTGAAAAACTGCACATGAAGACTGTCAAACAATCAATGTGCAAAAGAAGACAAATGGTGCAAATAGTACTACTAATAATAAATAAATAAGTAAATAAATAATACTGAGAACATGAGCCACAGTGTCCTTGAAAGTGAGTCCATAGGTTGTGGAATCAGTTCGGTGTTGAGTGAAGTCCTCCACGCTGGTTCAGGAGCCTGATGGTTGAAGGGTAATAATGGTCCTGAATCAGGTGGTGTGGGACCTAGGGCTTCTGTACCTCTTTCCTGACGGCAACCGCGAGAAGAGAGCATGGCCTGAATGGTTGGGGTCCTTGATAATGGGTGCTGGTTTCCTGTGGCAGCACTCCATGTCGACGTGATGCCAAACCCACGACTGCGATTGTTTCTTAAACACCCTCTGGAACTAGCCCGATATGCCAGTCAGTGGTTCCAAAGCATGGCAGTGACACATCTGTAAACAATCCAATTGCAATTGGTAGCATAGTGGATAGCATGGTGCTATTACAGCCAGGACGTCGAAGTTCGGAGTTTAGTTCCGGCGATCTCTGTAAAGAAGAAGAAGAATAGCCCTTAACTCGGCAGTGGAGTTATCGGGGTACCGTCATGACAGTGTTTCCGTAGCAAGCTCTTCTTGTTTTTAGCTAGCTCGACGCTCAACCCGACTTGGATTCGAACTCGGGAGCCTTTGCTCCAGAGCCCGGCGCTGATATTATTGTACCACCAAGCGGGGATCTCTGTATGTCCTCCCGTGGAACGTGTGGGTTTTTCTCTGGGACCTCCGGTTTCTTCACACAGTCTAAAGATGTACCGGGTAGGTTAATTGGTCATTGTAAATTGACCCTTGATTAGGTTAGCGCTAAATCACAGTTTTCAGGATTACTTTGTGGTGTGACTGGAAGGGCCTATTCCATGCTGTATCTCTGTAACTAAATAAATTATAACACGTCAAGAAAGTTACTCAGCTTTTCAAAATTAATCTGAAATGATCACGCCTCACATTATCTTCTGTATGAATAATTTTCTGTCTCATAGGATAAAATCCGCAATTCCATTATCCCTCTCAAGAGCTGAAAGCACCCAAGCCAGTGAGGTAATTTTTTTCCAGCTCTCTTGTTATTTTGCTATGGTAGGCCCCACATCTATTTGCATACAGCAAGCTTTTGCAAAAACCAAGGAGTTGAATAATCACAAAAGGTGAGCTTTCCCAGTAGCCACTCATTTTAACCCCACGTCCCATTCCCACCCTGACATGTCAGTCCATAATCTCCTCTACTGACATGAAGAGGCATCCTTAGGTTGGAAGACTAACACCTTATATTCCATCTGGGTAGCCTCCAGTATCGACTTCTCTAACTTCTGGTAAATTTTCGCACCTCTCTTTTTCTCATCCCCATTCTGGATCCCCTCTTCCGCCTGCCCATCCCTTTCCTCTTGCTCTCTCTCCTTCCCTTTCTCCCATGGTCCACTTCCCTCTCCTATCAAATTCCTTCTTCTTCAGCCAGGTACCTTTTCCACCTATCAGTCCCCAGCTTTTTGCTTCATTCCCTCCTCCCCCATCAACCTACTTTTCCCCCTTATCTGGCTTCACCAATCACTTGCCAGCTTTTGCTACTTCCCCTACCCACCCCCCAACCCCCACAACCTTCTTATTCTGGCTTCTTCCTTTCTCTCCAGTCCCGATGAAGGGACTCAGCCCAAAACTTCAACTCTTCATTTACCTCCATAGATGCTGCATGACCTGCTGAGTTCCTCCAGCATTTTGTGTGTGTGTGTTGCTCCTTCAGCTGAGATCTTTTCATCCAGCACAGAGCAGGAATCAGAACTCAGATCCATGCCTGACTCAGCTCCACCTGGGAAGTGAGACTAACAAATGAGCCATTGGGGAAGAATTTTGATTTAATCCAGATGGCCGGAACCCTCCAAATCCAAACCTCCTGGTTAGGAAAATCCCAATTTTAGCCCCATCAGATTCCAATTGTCTGATTTCATTCGTAACCAACAAATCCATAAGGATGTAGATAAATCCAAATGGACTGAGTTTTAGTATGGAAATAGTTTTTTTTAATTCCAAGCATGTCGAACAGGACATCTACATTCAGGACTAAGCCCTGTGAAACCTTCACCCTGGTATTTATAAGTCACTAGTGACCATGCTACAACTTGCTTACACCACCAAATGGGAGTTCCAGCTGTGGCCAACTCAAAACACATGTCAGCCTCTGCAGAACACATTCAAATTAATTCTGCCAATACTGACAGGGGAGCTTGCTTACAGTTCTTCCATTGGAGTGCAGGTTCGATGGACAACGTAAAGATCAACTGATTCCATTAAATGCGACACTGTCCTTACACCTTACAGGTATCTTCAACCCCAATTTGGCCTTCTGCCCCCAACAGCCAAACAACTTCCAAATCTTTACTCTTTAATTCAGGCCTCAAATGTAATTCCCCATCATGGACTGCTGCCAAGGCCTTAAGCTATGGAATTCCTTCTCCTTATTGTCTGCAAGAGTATTTCCCTCTTTCAAGACACCCCTTAAAGCCTGCCAACATTTTGGTCATATACTCTATTATCTCTTTATGTTGCTGATTATTTGTAATTACATGCTAATACACTCGTCTGTTTGTTTAAGTTGCTATATAATTGAGTAAACGTTATCTCACCCCAAAGATAAGACCTCCAACAATGTGGCACCCTGGCAGGGCAGTACGGCACTTAAATCCACAGTATGTAATTAAATCCACAGAGAGGAATCTGAACTCACAACATTCTGACCCTGAGACAAGCATGTCTACCCATCTACCCATGATTGGTATGGTACCTTGAGACTACCTGAAGGGTGAGTTACTGGTGGTGAAGGCATTAACAGGAGAGTTTGGCAAGGGCTGAAGGGACAGGAACCTGGGGTGATGGTGAAGGTTATGAAGGCTTGGCACAACAGCAGGATTTAAACTCAACTATTAATAAACTGAGGCACTGTGGCACTGTTTCACCAGGGACAAAAGTAGCTTGCAAAATCAGGAGGATGCACAACTAGGAAATAATGGCAAGATCTTCTTCTTCGGTTGTCCATCGGAATCCAATGACGATGTCCACTCCTTTAACGGTGAGATCTTTGATGACTATGGAGTCCTATCCTGGACCCACAAGTTCTATTGCAGGTGGGACATGTATATGTGGTAGTGGTGGCAACCATGGCTGCATTTCTCCTGGCTCTCTTCTGCTGTCTTCTGGTTGTTCTTTCCATCTCCAGAGAACGAACCCCGTCCCTACATAGCTGTCACCAAGTGTTACGGTCAGCAGCAACATCCTCCAGGTCCTCAGGTCTGATCTTGCACTTCCTTAAAACATTCTTCATCTGATCCTTATAGCGCTTCTTCAACCCTACAGCTGAGCGTCGACCAAGATGCAACTGGCCGTATAACACTCTGCGGGGTAGCCGACATGGGGGCATCCTTATCATGTGCCCCAGTCACTGCAGCTGACGCTGTGTGATTATGGCCTCAGTACTTCTGCAGTTGATCTTTACAAGTATTTCAGTGTGAGGCACCCGTTCACACCAAGTAATTCCCAGGATTAGATGATACTCAAGAGTTTTGATTCTAACTTCAGTTCATTATGGAATGCAATAAGCTGGACTTTACTGGGATAATAGTTGATGAAACAGTCTCACTTTCTATCAGCCTGCACGGTAGCATAGTGGTTAGCACAACGCTTTACAGTCCCAGTGATCCAGGTTCAATTCCCATTGCTAACTGTAAGGAGTTCGTACATTCTTCCCGTGACCACGTGGGTGTCCTCAAGCTACTCTGGTTTCCTCCCACAGTCCAAAGACATACTGGTTGATAGATTAATTGGTCATTGTAAATTATCCCGTGATTAGTCTAGGGTTAAATTGGGGGGTTGCTGGCCAGCATGGCTCGAGGAGCCAGAAGGGCCTATTCCATCTCAATAAATAAAAATGCCAAGCATAATATGGGAGCACCTCATCTTCATCATCCTAATCCTGGTGGAAAAAGAAAAGTGCCAAGTAATTCATTCCATTCAATAACATGACATATAATGTATGATGGCTTCTGTGTGTTGCAGCCTGTCTCAAAAATTCAATCCATTGAACTTGACAGAATGATTTTCAGGAGCAGTGTATTGTGTATTGATGTGACTATGCTGACCAGAGATGAATTTCTAAACAAAACCGCCAGAAAGCTGAGTCTGGATTCATTGGATTATAGAGGATTAACGAGAGATTTGGTGGAGATTACTTGACAGGAAGTGTAGGGAGAACACCCTTGCGATTCTCCCTCAAAATAAAACGGAGGATGCCAACTCAATGAATAATTCTAAAACTGAGTCACTACTAGCCAAAGGTGGATGGAGGGAGTTGGAATATGGAACCATTTCATTGAATGTTAGGATAGAATCTGGGGTTGAATAGCCTTTGTTCCAACCACTCGTTCACAAGCATTTCAAAGTTTGTTAGAAAGGCACTTGTTTACTTTCCTATAGCTCCTTAATAAAATTCCTAGTGACCTACTGATCTCCAAGCATTTGATGAGTTTAAAAAGATGGCAGGAAAGTAAGTTTTGAATGCGAGGATTAAGGAGGACCTCTTTGCAGAGGGAGCTTGAACTCTGACCTAGTTGTCATTTGTACACTGCTTGTAAACCAATCCTTATCTTATCTTTTCAAGCCCACCAATACCCAAAGGAACGCTCTGTACCTGAGCTCAGGTGCAGGTCATTGAGGTTGGCCTTCTCAGCCTTAGTAAAGCTTGGAGCAAAAGGCTTTATTTTGGCTTTGTTGAATGCAAGTCAGCTTTTGGGGCTTTAGTTACATCTGGAGAGCAAATGTAAAGCCTGTTTGTTATGCTTTGAAAAACCGGAGACTTTCTGCTGTTACAAAACTGCTGACTGACACTTCAACATAAGTTTTACATTTTTAACTGACTCTTTGAAAAGGAGAAGTAAAAATTAAGCCAAAAAGAAAATGTTTTTCAGAATTTAACAAAAAAAAATCTAAGTTTCCGGATGCTGAAACCTTTGTTGAACAATACCTTTGGTCTAAAAATTACAGACACATGCCAAGAGAAGCCAAGTGCCAGCACAGAGACGAAGAGCAGCCTGACAGATTGCAAACTCATTCAAAGTGAAGAGTGCTGCTGAGATTTAACTTACACAGAGAGACAGACTGCAGACACATCAGAATGTTGTGTTTTTTTTCATTTAGAACAAGAAAGGATTAATTTCTCTATGAATTAAGTATGCTCCACTCAGAAATCTATTCCAACACGTGCAAAGCAATCTGTGGTCCTGCCGCCAAACAGCGTGAAGATTTTTTTGGCTCCTCTTATTTTCCAGGGAAATCTGGCTTAGCCCTGACCCTTGGGAGAGAATAGTGCATTTATAGACGTTCTGCCCAGCTCCACCATCCCAGTGAGCACCTCATTTGTTGGTCTGTCACAGGCAAGCACAGTGCAAGGGTCGCAGGTCAGAGCAAGCAGCTTGAGATTTCTTGCTTTGCACTGGCTGCCATTTCCCAAATGGAGACCAGGAGTTTTCCCTCAGTGAAACTGGGGACAGAAGTATGTGTGGTGTTGAATCTTGCAGTTTAATTGCAGCCTGTGCTGCTGGTGCATGGAACGTAGCACAGCCCTGTGCCCCCAACACCCACAGCCAGACTCACTTGCAGAGGCTGCTGGTTCAAGTTTTCTGGCTCAGAAAATGCTATTTGGATGGAAGTGCTGCCTTGCCATTTCATCCCTTAAGTGCTTTCTTAAAGAATGCAAAAAGCCTTTTTTCCAAAAGAGAGCAAATCCATTCCAGACAACAAGAGTACAGTCAGCCCTCCTTATCCACAGGGGAATTGTTTCCAGAGCCCCCCCCCCCACACAGATACCAGAAAACACGGATGCTCAAGTCCCTTATTTAACCTGTTTCAGTGCAGTGGACTTTAGGACCCAGGGGGGTTCTGGACCTTATTTAACATATCTCAGTGTGGTGGACTTTAGGACTCAGGGGAGCTCTGGACCTTAATTAACCTGTCTCAGTGCAGTGGACTTTAGGACCCAGGGGAGCTCTGGACCTTAATTAACCTGTCTCAGTGCAGTGGACTTTAGGACCTGGCAGCACTTGGGACCTGCCACCCGCTGTGTTTCTGTTCCATTTTGAAAATAAAGTGGAAATAATAAAGCGATCGGAAAGAGGTGAAATGCCAGCGATGAAAAACATTAGGCTACAGTCAGTCAACGATCAGAACAATTTTAAAGGATAAAGTGAGAATAAGAGAGCATGTGAAAGGCCCAGACCCAATGAAAGCTCCAATTATTATGAAACAACACAGTGGTTTAATTACTGAAATACATACATTTCTTAAGTGTTTTATATGCATAGAAAGATAAAATAAATACTATATACTAAGACAAACTTTTGACCAACTGACGCTAAATAATACTGGATGTACCTGTTCCAACTTACTTATAATACCTACTGTACTGTTTAGGGAATAAAAACAAGAAAAAAAAGTCTGTACATGCTCAAACAACGAGTGCTGGAGGGAGAACTTCTGGGTTTTCCCGATCCGCGGTTGGTTCAATCCACGCATGTGGAACCCGCAGATAAGGAGGGCCAACTGTATAAGACCATAAGACATAGGAGCAGAATTAGGCCATTCAGCCCATTGAGTTTTCTCCACCATTCCATCATGGCTGATTTATTATCCTCCTCAACTCCATTCTGCTGTCTTCTCACTGTAACCTTTGATGCACTTACTAATCAAGAACCAATCAACCTCCACTTTAAATATAGCCAATGACTTGGCCTCCACAGCCATCTGTGGCAATGAATTCCACAGATTCACCACCCCCGGCTAGAGAAATTACTCCTCATAAAGGGATTCTGAGACTGTACCCTCTGGTCCTAGACCTCCCCACTATAGGAAACATCTCCACATCCACTTTATCTAGACCTTTCAATAGTCGGTAGGGTTCAAAAAGTTCCTAACTCAGTCTTCTAATCTCCAGCGAGTACAGGCCCAGGGCATATTTTAACCTTTTCATTCCAGGATCATTCTCCTGAAACACCCCTGGGCACACTCCTATGCTAGAACATCCTTTCCTAGACATGGATCCCAGAATTGCTAACAATATTCCAAATACAATATTTATCCTTCAACCAATATGACCAGAAATCATAGTCAAATTTGTTGCACAAGTACCTGTATGCATAGGTGAAATGAGAAGCTTATTTGCAGCAGAATCACAAGCACATGGCATCATATAAGTGGCATTCACAAGAATTAAAAACATAAATTATACACAATTTTTATAAGTAAATATGATTATCCATTTTAGTGCAAAGTGGTCAAGTGTTCACAGTGTAGCTGAACTACGATGATTGGGGTTTTGTTGGTTGTTTCGATATATTTATGGAAGCTTGTCGTGCACCATGTTACTTTGTTGTTTTCTGTGTTACATTAGTGGCTGCAGCACGACCGGAAACTCATTGGTGGTTGAAAGTTTTGGCATTGCCAGAAGTTATGGCAGGCTCTGTGGAAATGCAAGTCTTGCTTTTTGCAAAGAACAGAAGCCTAGGGAGGAAAACGGTTCCTTTTTCCTCCTTCCTAACTGTTGGGGTTGAAGGATTGTGAGACTATTTAGTAAAACAGTGCATTTCAACATGTCAGATTGGGCTGGGGCGAAGATGATAAAGTGGCAGTGTGGTTAACTCATCAGAGACTCATGCAAAGGCCCGAGCCATTGATCCAGTGACACAGATTGAATCCCAATACAGTGATGGAAAAATTTATATTCAAGCAACTTAATGAAGCTGGAGTTTCAAAGAGTTTCAGTAATAGTGACCGCAAAACAAATATAACAAACTATCTCTCCATTGTTTAGAAGGATAGAGGTCATGATTTGATTGAGGTTATTAGCATCCTCTTGGGTTCCATTCACAGAAACTTTCCTATTGAAGGAAGTCTCAGCCAGCAAGATGTAAAATTAAAATCAGGGACCGAGGTTTTCAGGAAACACTTCTTCACTCAATTGACGGAAAAAATGTGAAACTCTCTCCCACACAAAGCTGTGGATGCTAACTCAATTAATCATTTTAAATCTGAGACCGATGGAATTTTGCTGGCCCAGGGAATTAAGGCATATGAAGCAAAAGCAGGTGGATGGAATTAGGATACAAATCAGCCGTGATCTCATTTAATGGCAGAAAAGACTCAAGAGTTGATGGGGAGAGGGGGAGGAGTGGATGCAACTTAAGCCCCAAGGACAGGTGGGCTGCATGTGAGAAGATAAGGATTTTAAAATTCCCAAACCTGGCTCTAATTATCCCAGTAACAGAAGCGGGCAGGGGGCGACTTATCATTCTCACACTCATCACACTGCCACTACTCACCCTTCCCTGGTCCTTCACACTAGCACCGACCCCTCGGCCTCCCTCCACTCCTCAGAACCATCCTCTTCTGACCACCTCAACTTCATGGGCCCTCTAACCCACTGCCCACCTCTGATGCCATGCTTTTTCAGTCCCTTGTCACTTATACCTATCACCTCCCAGCATCTGATGCTGTTCCCGTTCTCTCCTTCCCACCTGTCTGTCACTTTTCACCCCTCACCTGCATCCACCTGTCACCTGCCAGCTCTCACTCCATCCCTCCCCTCCACCCTTTATGCACTGGTTATCTCCCAGTCCAGATAAGGGCCTCAACCCTCATTGACTTCCTCACACAAATGCTCCCTGACTCGCTGGGTTCCTCCAGCTGACAGCTCGTTGCTCCAGATTCCAGCATCCACAGTCTCTTGTGTTCCCACTGGAATGTGAAGGATTAGTCCAATGTCAGTCAAAAACCACTTCTGCCGTGCCAATAATCGATGGGCCCATTCGAAGGACTTTCTCATTGGTTGCCGTGTGTGCCACGGCACCGGTGTCCAGTTCCTGTCACCTCAGGACTTTCCCTTGTCTCAAGCCGCTCATCTTCACAATGATCATGGCCACTGCGGAAGAACCAATAGGAAAGTGTGCCGGAGGGCCAATGCGCACTCTTAGCTAAGTATCTGTTAAATGTTTAGTTTTGTAGTTGTGTAACATGGAGAGACTTAATGAGGCACCTGTTGAGTTTGAAATGAATATTTAGTACTATAATTTGTGTACTTAGGGTGGCTTAGAAGTTTGGTTGAGTGTTTCACTGTTTTTCTGTAAAAAAATTATTAATGTGCTTTTTGTAATCAGTGTCTTCTGTCTCAATTACCAAACCTATAAACTTGCTTCTTGAAACACCCCTTCTCCAGAGGTGTTTTGGAGCAACCGGTCACTCTCAGGAGGAGGGTCAGACCAACAATTCGCTTTAAGGATTTGGGTTAGTATCACAGTGGTTGCTGGCAGGACTAGACCCAGGTGCAGAGGAACGGCAGACTCTTTCACAATAAGCGCTGGCAATGACTCAACCCAGGAGTGGAGGAACAGCAGATGCTGTCATGGCGACCGCCAGCAATGGTTTGGACCATGAGCAGAAGAACGACAGACTCCCATGCAGAGAAGAAAACAAGACATAGGAATACCGACAGAGCACTGGAGGCACAACTGAGAAATACCACAAGACAAATCGTTCTCCACAAACACAAGGACTCCGCGCCAGTGCAGAACGAGAGTCCCCATTTAAATATTCATAGAAAGTGGAAAACCCATGCCAGTCACAGTTAACTTAGCAGATTAAGCAGACAGCACCTGGGCCTAACAGCTCTAGTTAAGCTAACATTTAATAAATACAGGTGCTTGAGAAACCCCGAAGTCCAATGCTCTACAGGTTGCCTGAGGAACTCATGGCAGTTAGAGTAATAACCTTCTCAGGATATTAGTCAGAGCAATCAACCAGCTCACTGGTAGTAGTCAACACATACAAACAAGCTGGATGAACTCAGCAGGTCGGGCAGCATCCGTTGAGTTGAGTTGTCCTGAGTTCATCCAGCTTGTTTGTATGTGTTGATTTGATCATAGCATCTGCAGTGTACTTTGTGTTCTCCAGTCGTAGACTGGAGCTCTTCAGGAGGCAGGCTACGAAGGCCAATTGCTATCAAGACAGAAAAATCAATCAACTCTTGGGATATTGGTGCAGCGAGTGACTTCTTACAGCGAAGTTGGGTGTGTCTACCTGAATCTGTTGGGGCATATGGAAATGAGAAGGGACAGATTGAAGAAGTAATCCATTGGCCAGTGAAGGCAGTGGTGTTTACTCAAGAGTGACCCTGACATGACTGAATGCCACAATATCTGTTCAATACCCATGATGGTAGGCCCAGGTCCTTTCCACTTCCCCCTCTTCCACCCCATCCTCAAAGTTTACCCCATCCTCCAATGCCATATTCAAACTCCCTACACCAGGTTATTGATATTTTTGAGCAATGTTCTGATTCCCTCCCAACTCACTGAATCTTACAGCATAGAACTTGGTCATTCAGAACAACTGCTCCATGCCAACCAAGATACCAATTTCAGGTAGTCCCATTTGTCCACATTTGGCCTATGTCCCTCTAAACCTATCCTATCTATGTACCAGTCCGTGTATTTTAAGTGTTGTCAAACACTCTGTCTGGCAGTGAATTCCATATTATGACCATTCTCTTGGGGAAAATAATTCCCCTCGGGTGCCTATTAAGTCTCCTCTCACACCAAGCCTATGTTCTCTACTTCTTAATACCCCAACCGTGGGAAAAGACTGTTCACATTCACCCCTATTTATGTCTCTCAAGATGTTATACACTTCTATAATATCACCCCACATTTTCCTAGGCTCCAATGAATATAAATCAAACCCACTCATCCTTCCTCTAACTCCTCGAATCTCGGCAACATCCTTCTAAATCTCACCTGTACTCTTTCCATCTTAATAGTATTTATCTCAGGATAAGCAAAAATGAACACAATATTCCAAATGTGGTTTCACCAACATCTAGTATGACTGCAACACAGCATCCTAACTTCTATATTCAGTGCCCTGACTGACGCAGGTCAGTGCGCCAAAAGCCTTCTTCACCAACTTCTCTACTTATGCCACTCTTTTCAAAGAGCCATGTACTTGCATTTCTAAATCCCTCTGTTCTTATACAGTCCCTAACATTCACTGTGAAAGTCTTACCCTGCTTTGTCATCCTAACTCCTCACACATCCGAATAAAACTCTATTTGCCAATCGTTGGGCCACTTGCCCAGCTGATCAAGATCTCTCTGTAATTCCAGATGTCCACCCTTACTGTCAGTGACACCAGCTCTTTCAGTCAGTGTTCCTTTCCGTGCCTTGTGGCGCATCAGGCAGCAGCCTTGCTGTTTCTTTAGCATTTGTCTGTCTTTTTTTACGAGTCCGAGTTGCTAGCTTGACGTTCAACCCAGCACCAACAGAAAGAGTACAAGGAGCCAGCCAGATTCAAACCTGGAGTCACTCGCCTCAAAGTCCAGGGCAGATGCCACTTAATGTTGTCCACCTATTTATGATTCATGATGACAAGGAAAAGTCGATGAATAGAGCAGGAGCAATGATACATGTCAATAACCACCTCTCAGTCCCAGAAGGAATTTAGAGAGATAACGGTAATCGATGACAGCCATCGACAGCCATTGCCAGCAGCATTGTGGTGCCATCACGACAGACCATTTCCCTGGATAAATACAGCACCCACTCTCCAAGAAACTCAACACTATCTAACACAGAGTTTCCCAACCTGAGGACCATGGATCCCTTGCTTAGTGGGATGAGTCCATGGCATAATAAAGGTTGAGACCTGATAAAGTAGTTTGTTTGATTGGCATTCTATCAGTATCAGCCTTCATTTCCTCCACCACCATTATACAGGAGTGTGTACCATCTACAAATTATAATGTAGTTGTTCACCTAAACCGCCCCTATGGTATTTCACTGCTGCTTGCATGTTACACAGCAGGTCTCACCATTCCATCCTGGAATTATATCACTTTTCCTTCATCGTCATTCATTCCCTACCCCGTTGCATTGTGGGAAAATCTTTGTCAGGAGGCCACCATCAACACAAGAAGGGAAATAACCCTAACCATTTCAAAGACTGTCAGGGAAGGGCAAAAAAACGCTGGCAAATACCAGCAAAGTGAACCTCACAGTTACAAAAATGCTTGAAGGTAGTGATGATCCCAGAAAAGACGATAGGAAAAGGAGGAAACCCCAAAATACAGACAAAATGCCGGAGGAACTCAGCAGGCCAGGCAGCATCCATGGAAAAGAGTACAGTCGATGTTTCAGGCTGAGACCCTTTAGCAGAATTGGAGGAAAAAAAAGATGAGGACTAGATTTAAAAGGTGGGGGAAGGGGAGGGAGAAACACAAGGTGATAGGCAAAACCAGGAGGGTGGGGTGAAGTAAGAGAGGGGAAGTTGATTGGTGAAAGAGATCCAGGGCCAGAGAAGGAGGAACCTCAATGAAGAGGCAGAAGGCCATGAAAGAAAGAAAAGGGGGAGGGGGTGATGGGCGGGCAAGTTGATAAGGTGAGAGAGGGAAAAGGGGATGGGGAACGGTGAAGGGGGGGGGGGTCATTACCAGAAGTTTGAGTAATCAACATTCATGCCATCAGGTTGGAGGCTACCCAGACAGAATATAAGGTATTGTTCTTCCAACCTGAGTGTGACCTCATTACAACAGTGGGGGAATTGAAAGTGGAATTAAAATGGGTGGCCACTGGGAGATCCCACTTCTTCTGGCGGACGGAGTGCTCAGTGAAGCTCCATTGATGACCGCTCCTTTGATTGCTGGTCCCTTATTCAAGGAAGGGTGTAGAGATAGCCCACAAAATTATAGACCAATGAGGCTTACTTCAGTGGTTGGTAAGTTGATGGAGAAGATCCTGAGAGGCAGGATTTATGAACATTTGGAGAGGTATAATATGATTAGGAATAGTCAGTATGGCTTTGTCAAAGGCAGGCTGTGCCTTACGAGCCTGATTGAATTTTTTGAGGATTTGACTAAACACATGGATGAAGGTACGGCAGTAAATGTTAGTGTATATGGATTTCAGCAAGTCTTTTGATAAGGTACTCCATGCAAGGTTTATTGAGAAAGTAAGGAGGCATGGGATCCAAGGGGACCTTCCTTTTTGGATACAGAATTGGCTTGCCCACAGAAGGCAAAGAGTGGTTGTAGATGAGTCATATTCTGCGTGGAGGTTGGTGACAAGTGGTATGCCTCAGAGATTTGTTCTGGGACTGTTTCTCTTCATGACTTTTTTATAAATAACCTGGATGAGGAAGTGGAGGGATGGGTTAGTAAATTTGCTGATGATGCAAAGTTTGGGGGTGTTGTGGATAGTGTGGAGGGCTGACAGAGGCTACAGCGGAACATCGATAGGATGCAAAACTGGGCTGAGAAGTGGCAGATGGAGTTCAACCCAGATAACTGTGAGATCGTTCATTTTGGTAGGTCAAATATGATGGAAGATCAGAGGGATCTTGGGGTCCAAGTCCATAGGACACTCAAAACTGCTGCACAGGTTGACTCTGTGGTTAAGAGGGCAACCATAGTGGAAACTATAGAAAGGGTGAAGAGGAGATTTACAAGGATGTTGTCTGGATTGGGGAGCATGCGTTATGAGAACAGGTTGAGTGAACTTGGCCTTTTCTCCTTGGAGCGATGGAGGATGAGAGGTGACCAGATAGGGGTGTATAAGATGATGAGAGGCATTGATCATGTGGATGGTCAGAGGCTTTTCCCCAGGGCTGAAATGGCTAACACGGGAGGGCACAGTTTTAAGGTGCTTGGAAGTAGGTACAGAGGGGATGTCAGGGGTAATGTTTTTACACAGAGAGTGGTGAGTGTGTGGAATGGGCTGCCAGTGACAGTAGTGGAGGCAGATACAATAGGTTTTTTTAAGAAACTCTTGAATAGGTACATGGAACTTAGGAAAATAGAGGGCTATGGGCAACCCCAGGTAATTTCTTAAGTAAGTACATGTTCAGCACAGCATCGTGGGCCGAAAGGCCTGTATTGTGCTGTAGTTTTCTATGTTTCTACGTTTCTAAGCAGTCTACCAATCCACATCGGTGGGTAGGTAACAGGAGTGAGAAAGTGAGCAAGGTTTATTGTGCAAGGTAAAAAAAAGGCTTGATTATTGTACCATTATCCTCATTTATTATGTGTTTGCAAGTTTCTGTTTTTATCTTTGAGAACTAATACAGAAAGATGAAATCTCATAGAGTTATCAGGTAATGACATAGTTTTCCTCTGAACTTATGTTTGGGCAGATGACTAAAAGTAAACAGTTTATAAAAAGTAAATGTTATCTCAGTCTAAACTATCCCCCTGCCCTATTTGCTGGTGGGAATTTTCACTCCTCTGGGGAGTTATCAGTGAGATAGATCTGCTTTATTGTACGCCCGCATGAACTTCGAGCAAAACAAGGCCCTTATCTCTGCAATATAGGTAAGCAGATACACTATACCTCAGATAAGACACAGCAGCGGAATGTCTCACTTATTAAGGTGCACCGGACAATACAATTATTGTTGTCTTAACGGTCATGAAACCCTGTCAGAATTACATCTTATTTGCTGGGCACAATACAGTATTTGATCAAGATTTAATCCTGACTGATCCCATATCTACTTATCTCATCATTTGTATATTGGCAGAAAAACAGTAGCCTCTTCTCTGTAGCAGTAGTGACTTCTTTAACCCTTAAGATTCCATCAAAATCCCTAAGGTATTCATTACTCAGAAACTGCACCAGCATCACAGAAGATTAGTATTAGTATATTCCACACTAGCCTCTGACTCCCCAAAACCATGCTAATATCCAATCCTGATGAAGGGTCTCAGCCCGAAACATTGACTGTTCATGGACGCTGCCTGACCTGCTGATCTCTCGCACATTGTGTGTTTTGCTCTAGATTTCCAGCATCTGCAGTACCCCTGGTGTCTTGCTAATATCCTTCACCTGACTGAATGTAGCTCCACAAAAAATCTTGATACCAAAGAGCACATTGGATCACGATCCAACCCACCACAGTCACGTTACGGCTGCAGTGCGCAACATGCACAAAGTGTGCTGCTGTAATTCTCCAAGGCCACTCTGACAGCATGTCCTAATAACACTTCCTATTACAAGGGAAAACAGGAGCAATGAGCATATGAAAATACCACCACCAGTAGTTTTCCCTCAAAGCATCTTGACTTAGAAATGCTTCCCAATCCCTCACTATCACCTGGTGTAAATCTTTGAGTTCCATGTCCAGTAACACTCTGGGAGGACCTGTTCCAGAGGGCTATTTATTTATTTATTGAGATTCTGCATATGATAGGCCCTTGTCAATCCCCTGATTTAACCCGAGCCTAATCACCAGACAATTTACAGTGACCAATTAACCTACCAACAGGTACATCCTTGGACTGTGGGAGGAAATCGGAGCAATCTAAGGAAACACACGCGGTGAACGTACAAACCCCTTACAGGCAATGGTGGGAATTGAACCCAGGTCACTCGTACAAACGCTACATTACCATACTGCCCCAATCACACAGTATTGCTCACCAATCCCTCACTACTGCCTGGTGTAAATCCTGCAATTCCCTTTCCAGTAGCACTCTGGGAGCACCTGTGGGGCGGCATGGTAGTGTAGTAGTTAGCACAACACTTTACAGTACTAGCAACCCACGTTCAATTCCTGCCACTGTCTATAAGGAGTTTGTATGTTCTTCCTGTGACCGCATGGGTTTCCTCCAGGTGCTCCAGTTTCCACAATCCAAGGACATACCAGTTGGTAGTTTAATTGTTCATTGCAAATTGTACTGTCGGCTGAATTGGGGGTTGCTGGGCAGCACAGCTCGAAGGACTGGATGGTCCTGTTCTGAACAATATTTCTCACCCCCTGCATGCTACCTTGACTGAACAGAGGAGCACTTTTAGTAATAGATGAGGACAACTGTACTGCTCCAAAGAGCACTTTTGAGGCCATTCTTACCATCGGCCAATGGGCTTTTCAATGAATAAAGGGAAGTGATTACCACCCCGCCTCCTGTTAGACTGTTTGAGGCAACTTATTTTTTATTCTTTCTTACTTCTCTTCTGATATTTATATATCTGTGCACTTGTAATGCTACTGTGACACTATAATTTCCTTTGGGATCAATAAAGTATCTATCTTCTGTGCTGCATCTCAATGAATAAATAAAAGGACTGCAGCAGCTTAAGAAAGGGGCTCAACACCATCTTCTCAGAAGTAATTCAGGGAAAGGCAATAAATGCTGATCTAGACACTCACTGACCTGGATCCATACTCGCAGATATGCATATGGACACACACAGTTATGCACATACTAACACACTTATGCACACGCATTCATGGTCACACTCAAACACATGTACTTGCAAACACACATACACACACGTACAATCAGGCTGAAATGCACACACACATACAGTATATAATCCCAAACACACATCCGCACTGCCAGACACACACACACACACACACACACACACACACACACACACACACACACACACACACATTCACACACATGCACAAACACAACTCAGCAATATTAACATAGTTCTTTGTCTTTAAAGTGTCAATAATTCATGAAAATAATAAAGATTAACTCTATGCTTGTAACACACAAACGTTGACGGTAGTTTTTTCCATGGACACTGCCTGGCCTTCTGAGTTCCTCCAGCATTTTGTGTGTGTTGCTCGGATTTCCAGCATCTGCAGACTTTCTCGTCTCTATGCTTGTATATGGAATAGGCATTGGTCTTGGAGTTTTCTAGCTTCAAGGTGATCAGCAGATGTTGGTGATTGCCAGAATGAGTGAGTTGTCTGAGGATTGTTGAGTAGCTGAACCCCAGTAGAATATTCTTCAGAAATTATCTAGAATCTTATAAATGAGCGGAGGAAACTGATTTCACCAGGACTTTGGAAAATTGCCAGCCAACCACAAAAATATGTACAAATGAATAAACAGAGTACAAATCTCTGTACGTTCTTAGTGTCATTTGGTCAATACATTCAGAAGTGCTCAAGGATTTTGTTCTCCATAGCATTTGTGCCCCCCCTGGAGTAGTACAGATTTGTGATGTTTGAGGGGCTTTCCCACCAGACTCAGTTCTTCCACATCCAGTAGCAAAGGAGCTTAGATGGTGATGTGTCCCACTGGGTCTTTGCATTAGCTGCACCTGGCTTCAGTGCATCCCTCAGCATGTACTCTACAGCTAGTCAGCAGTATTCCCTTGCAGAAATCTCACTGTACTTACTAGAAGATCACTAAAGTTCAGGCTGAACAAAGAGCATCTTTCATCTAGTTGATAATCTTCCTGCAGCACTTGACATCCATCTGTGCATGTATCACGAGGAACAAGCCACTGTCATGCAACACTGTCATGTGATGAGGACCCTTGCATCCTTCTCCACTGGTTCTGACAGGTCACATCATGGTTTAGTACGGCTAATAAAATGTTCAGGAATGTGGGAATCTGCAAAGAGACAGGGACTGAGCCCAATACATCACAGTATTGTAATTACTAATTACATCAGTAATACTTACAAAAGGTGCTACCTCAGGAAGGCAACAGCTATCATCAAAGAAACTCATATTTTGGGCCATGCCTTCTTGTTGCACCTATCAGCAGGCAGATAGCACAATAGCATGAAGTTGAACCTCAATGATGCGACCACAGCAAATGATGTTTGGCTTAAAGGATGCACGTTCATCACAATGAACTCTGAGCTTAGTATCTTAAAATCTTTCTAACGCTGTCTTGAAATTTTGGAGTTGTCCCTTGTCTTCCTTATTGGTAACAATGGTGTCATCCGGGTAACACTAAGTGCCTGGGTAACTTTGCAGCACCTGGTTCATAAACAATTGAGGCTGGTTCATTGGCTATATTGAAGAGGAAGTTAGATATGGCCCTTGTGGCTAAAGAGATCGGGAGGTATGGAGAGAAAGCAGGTACAGGGTTCTGAGTTGGATGATCAGCCATGATCATACTGAATGGTGGTGCAGGCTTGAAGGGCCGAATGGCCTACGCCTGCACCTATTTTCTATGTTTCTATGTTTCTATAGCTTTCTACCAGAGTGCAGGTGCAGACACTACTCAAAAAATAAGCCTGTTATAGTGATAAAGCCCTTTGTGAGTGTTGATGGTGAGAAACACTTTGGACTCTTATCCCATCTCCATCTATAGGTGAGCCTCACCATCCACTGTTAAAGTGTTTTCCTCCAGCGAGGCTTGCAAAGGTATTCTCTATTCTGCGTATTGATCTACTTTCAGCACTGGGGTTGATGGTGACCTTCAAACACCACAGACCCTGACAGGCCTATTCTTCAAGTCTACTGGAATCACTGGCATTGCCCATGGGCTGCACTCAACCTTGGAAAGAATTCCTTCGGTCTCCATGCGATCTAGCTCACTGGCTATTTTATCACAGGTGGTATAAGGAACCAGACAAGCTTAGTAAAACTTAGGTGTGGCATTTTTATTTACAATAATTTGTCCTTGATATGTTTGTGTTTTCCAATGCCATCCTTGAACACTGCTGTGGCATCTTCCTATACCATTCTTAATTCACATTCAATTGACTCTATTTCAGGGAGTGTGCCATGTATATGGTGGATAGATCTCCAATTACGCAATAGTTGTCTCAGCCAATCATGGCCCCATAATGCTGGCCCTCCTGTTTTTTTTCCACTATGTGGCTTGTTGGTTGTTATATTTCGCTGTTTCAAATATCTTTCCCACAGGAGTTATCTTTTCTCCAGTACAAGGTCTTTTTTGGATATCTGCAGGCTTCAGTTCAGTATACATGAAATGCCATTCAAACTCATTTTGTGGAATAATGAAACAGCCGAACCAGTGTCCAATTCCATTTTAATTAATTTTCCATTCACTTCTGGTGTAAGCCATATTGCTTGTCTATTGCCTGTTTTCGCATTGTAAATCTCAAGGCTACGCAGTCCTGTTTCACTCTCATCATTATCGGATTTTTCATCAACAGCATGCAGATTAGGGCTCTTTTTGAAAGTGCAGCTTGACTTTTTATGTTTACTCTTCCCTGTGCAGTCCATTTATTTTTGTCTGCCCCACATGCTCTTTGTATGTGTCCTACTTTGTTACATTTTCTGCAAGTTTCGCCTTTAAATTTGAATTGGTTAGTTGTATGTGAACCCCTGGCACAATTTGGTCAGCCATCTGCTTTCTCTTTAGACATTGCAAATTATTCCCACTCACTTCAATTTTTGACTGCAACTCAATTGTGTCTTCGTCTGCTCTTTCTATTGATACAGCAATTTCTATTCCACTTTTATATGTAAGTTGTGCTTCAGTTAGGTGCTGAATTGAATGCTTTCTGTAAGATTCCACAAACTAAACAATTTCTCAGTGCATCATTAAGCCCATTACAGAACTGACAATGCTCAGATTTTTTTTCAAATCAGCCAATAAGCTGAAACAGACTCCCCTTCTTTTTGTTTCCCCCTATGAAACCTAAAGCATTCTGCATTCAACAGTGGTTTCAATTCTAAGTGTTCCTGCATTACTTTCACAACATTAGCAAAGTTCATTTCGGCTGGTTTGTTTGGAGCTGTCAAACTTCTAAGCAAACTTCTCAGCCAATGAATTTAACAAAATCGGCACTTTCTTCTCATTGGCTACTTAATTTGCTTCAAAATACTGCTCAAACTTTTCATATACAGCAGCCAGTTATGTTTTGCACAATTTAACACATCCATCTCTCTGATGAAGCCAGCCATTTCTCTGATATTTAAATTTATTATTATCTCCTGGTACTCGCTGTTTATAAACCTGTGACTTTGACCGTCTTTTGCCTCCTTTTTTACTCAACTGTCTTCAACAAGTAGGTAGTTGTCTCAGGTTCATTTAAAACTTCCTTGTCGCCATTGTTATGTCCAAAACATAAAAACTAATTGACAGAAAAACACGGAGCCAGGATGACTCGTGCACATTTTTAGTTTTACTTTAAACAAGACACTCATTTTTGATGTAGTGGCATGATGATGTATGTCATTCACGTACTTTTACATACATCTCATAATGAATTATTTAAAAAAACAAAGAATGCTTTATCAAACAATATATTTACAATATGACTCAAATATTACTGAAATGATAAACACAACTACCTCATTATTTACAAAATGCTGGTGGAAGGCAGCAGGCCAGGCAGCATCTATAATGTTACCTATAATATTATAGATGCTGCCTGGCCTGCTGCGTTCCACCAGCATTTTGTGTGGGTTGCTTGAATTTCCAGCATCTGCATATTTCCTCGTGTTTACCTTATTATTTTTTTTCTTTTTGCACAATTCATTTATTTTTGTAATTTATATGTTTTCATGTCATATGTCAGTGATAATACATCTAACTCTTAAATCTTCAATCATATACATATATATATATATAAATTATGTGAGCTTCATGCGAGTGAGCAAGGAATTCATTACACTGATGTATATAAATTAAACTAATCTTATCAGATTTGATCTGAAGTGAGTGAGCCCGAGCCTGTGGGATTGCATATGGGCTTATGGATTGTGCCTAAACTCCATCAAGAGAAGAGGAGAGAAGAGTTTGATGGGGAGGAGGGAAGTAACAGGACTTACTGATTGGCCTGATAGAAGATTGTCATTAGCCAGAATTCAGTAGACTTTCTTCAATGGTGTCAGCTAGCAAGTTAAGCATTTATACATAGAACTGACATCCTGAGATCAATGAACAAACACGATACTCAAGTACAAACAAAGTGATTTCATCTCCGTGTAATCATGTCAAGCCATGGGGAGTTAAGCTATGAAGAGAGCAGCTTCAGGTCAGATCATTGCAGGCTGACTAACAGCCCTGCATTTGAAGGGTATTAATGTAGATAAGCAGTTGTCTGGTCAATTGAAATGAGTTTGTTACTTTTATTAGAGGGATTCCGAGAGGTAAAAAGCAGGTGGAATGATAAATAGGATACTTCAATGTCAACGACTTGCACTTGGGCTTGTCCTGTGAATGTGTTACAGTGAATAAAGTCACCCTGATGTTTGTTGACTATAATTTAGCATTTAACACCATCATTCCTACAGTCATGATTGATAAACTACGGAACCTGGGCCTCTGTACCTCCCTCTGGGATTGGATCCTCGACTTCCTAACCAGAAGATCACAATCTGTGCTGATTGTTATTGGTATCTCCTCCTCGCTGATGATCAACACTGGCGCACCTCAGGGGTGTGTGCTTAGCCCACTGCTCTACTCTCTCTATACCCATAACTTTATGGTTCAATTTCAGAAAGAGCTGATGGTGGACTTTGTGGAAAGGTAAGATGAGGGATCACAAGCCGATCCTTGTAGAAGGATCAGAAGTAAAGAGAGTGAGCAATTTCAAGTTCTTGGGTGTCAAGATCTTTGAGGATCTAACCTGGCCCCAACACATTGATGCAGCTATAAAGAAGGCAAGAGAGCAGTTATATTGCATTAGGAGTTTCAGGAGATTTGGTTTGTCACCTAAGACACTCGAAAACCTCAACAGATTCTGACAGGCTGAATCACTGTTTGCTATGGAGGGGGGACCTATTTCAGACAGACAGACAGACATACTTTATTGATCCTGAGGGAAATTGGGTTTTGTTACAGTCACACCAACCAAGAATAGTGGAGAAATGCAGCAATATAAAACCATAAATAATTAAATACTAATAGGTAAATTATGCCAAGTGGAAATAAGTCCAGGACCAGCCTATTGGCTCAGGGTGTCTGACACTCCGAGGGAGGAGTTGTAAAGTTTGATGGCCGCAGGCAGGAATGACTTCCTATGCCGCTCAGTGTTACATCTCAGTGGAATGAGTCTCTGGCTGAATGTACTCCTGTGCCTAACCAGTACATTATGGAGTGGATGGGAGTCATTGTTCAAGATGGCATGCAACCTGGACAGTATCCTCTTTTCAGACACCACCGTCAGAGAGCCCAGTTCCACCCCCACAACATCACTGGCCTTACGAATGAGTTTGTTGATTCTGTTGGTGTCTGCTACAGGATCAAAGAAGCTACAGAAAGTTGTAAAATTAGTCAGCTCCATCTTGGGTACTAGCCTCCATAGTATCCAAGACATCTGCAAGTAGTGGTGCCTCAGAAAGTCAGTGTTCATCATTAAAGACCCCCATCACCCAGGACATGCCCTCTTCTCATAGTTACCATTAGGGAGGAGATACGGAATCCCTAAGGCACACACTCAATGATTCAGGAACAGCTTCTTTCCCTCTGCCATCCGATTCCAAAATGGACTTTGAACCCATGAACACTACTTCACTTTTATTATTTCTGGTTTTGCACTATTTTTAATTTAACTATTTAATATACATATATATACTTACTGAAATTGATTTACATATTTATTTTACTCTCTGTTATCATGTATTGCATTGCACTGCCACCGCTAAGTTAATAAATTTCACAACATTTGCCAGTGATATTTAACCTGATTCTGATTCTGATTCCAGTTCCACTACCCAGAGAAGCATTTTGCTGATAGCCAAGGAATACAATGCAAGAAGATGTTAATAATGCTACTCTTAGGCTACATCCACACTAAACCGGATAATTTTGAAAATGCCGGTTTCGCGTAAAAATGGTAGGCGTCCATACTAGGCATTTTTTTTTAAATATCTCTGTCCACATTGAATTGGAGATTTCGGCAAATCTCTTCCTACTGTGCATGTGCAGGATGCATCTACCAAAAACAAGCGACGTGTTTGGTTCGAATCTTGTCGTGAAAGTGCGCGTTTGTGTAGTTACGGACTAGAAAAACTTAAAACGATGGACAGCTGTTGGCTCTCACACAGGAGAACTTAAAACTAAAAAAAAACAAATACTGGAGCGTATGAAGGCAACCAATAGGGAGTTCACGGACAGATTGACCTGGGTGATGACAAACATTGAAAAACTGACTAACTCTGTTGCATTAATAAAGCACCTTGTTAAATGTATAAAACATGTCTGCATCAGTGTTATCTTGTATTTCCATACAATGTTACATTAGGCTGTTAGACATCTATTGTCAGAGAAGTACTTGCATAAATAGGTAAACCACCTTCATACAAGCAAAAACAGAAAACAAGGCAAAGTGAGTATACTTATTTATTCAGTAAGTTATGGGTCAAAGTATTTGGTGAGTACATTTCTAACTCTTCTGGCTTCAGTCTCTTTGCCGTCTGTTCTGAAATTGTTAGGTTGCGTTCAAGAAAACAATGAAATAGCGCACTGCCATCTGACAGCGTTTTCAGATTTCTCCGGTTACCCCATCCACACTGCTCCGGCCAATCTGGTGTTTTCAAAATTACATACTTTGGAGAGTGTTTCTGAAAAGCTCCGGTTTCGGGGGGACGAAAACGCCGTTTTAGTATGGACAGAGGGTAAAAACGAGGAGAAAAAGTTTTGGTTACGGATTTATCCGGTGTAGTGTGGACGTAGCCTCAAATATAAACCACTCAATAGCCTTTCAACAGGCTATTCAAAGTTCAAAGTAAATATTTATCAAAGTACGTATATGTCACTTAACTGCTCTTTGACCTGGTGGTGTGGAACTTAACTTTCCTTTATCTCCATCTTGAAGGTCTGGATGGTGGGGGTCCTTGATGGTGGATGTTACCTTCCTGTGGCAGAGCCCCTTGTAGATGTGCTCAATGATGGGGAAGGCTTTGCCTGTGACGGACTGGGCTGTGTCCAACACTTTTTGTGTCTTTTTTCCATTCATTGGCATTGGTGTTTCCATACCAGGCCATGATACATCCAGTCACTGCATCTATAGAAATTTGACAAAATTTTAGATGACATGTGATATCTGCGCAACACTCGAAGCATTATCATACCTTTTTTGTGACGGCACTTACATGCTGGTCCCAGGACAGATCTTCTGATATGATAATGCCATGGAATTTAAGGTTACCAACCCTTTCCACTTCTCTGTCTCTGATTAATAATAATATTAATAGC